>NC_139728.1:18056958-18447259 GCF_964211835.1 Anser anser | reverse complement strand
TGGACTGGGATCTGTAGAGCATGCAGCCCTCTGCTTTACACAGCTGTGTAAGCTGCTCAAACACATGCACAGTGTAAGCAATTGTTGGGAAGGCATCAGCTGCCCTGACAACGTACTTTACCTTGAACTGGCAAAACAAGCTCAGTGTTTACCGAGTTCTTGGCTTCTTCGCTCCTGCTACACTGAAAGAGACACTTGTGAGATCGACATCTTTCTCTGGAGAACAACGTGAAGAACAATTCAGTTTACAAACTCTAGGCTATGAAGGACCTTTCAGATAATGCTTCCAGTGAGGACTGTTTGGGATGTCTCTTTACCTGGAGCAACTCACCTCTACACCCCTGTGGACTCCTGCCACCTGTCTGATACTATCTAGTCATTACCAAATAGAATTCTATCTATTTAGAAAATTTCAATAGACATTGCTGTTTAAAAGACCTTCGAAAGATGTAAGATAGCAGAATGTGTCTTCAGGTCAAAGGAGAATCTTATCTCCCTATGGTTTCTAAATCTGTATGTTTTTCTGAGGAATAGTGTTGAAATCTGATTGCTGAGGCTGTGCAACAAGAATGAAAGCTAAAGAGAAAGATTAAAGATGTTTAAAGTTCAGATATATCTTTACTATCTTTCTCAGCACATTGACATAGGGATTAAATACAGTTTCTCAGAAAAGTGAAAAAAATAATTTTAATAGAGTCTAGTCAGAATTAGGTAACACAAGGATTGTTATCTGCACACCTAAAAAAAGAATATTTTTATTCTTATTCCATCATGAAACAGAATAACCCTTGAAGTAGGATATTCACTAATAACACTCCCAAAACTGTTTATTTTTTGATCAGACTTCAGATTCTTTTCAGATTTTTTTTTTTTTTTTTTTACTCTTCAGGGAGGAATGTGAGGCATGTATTAAATTTTGCTGTCTTTGGGCTGCTGTCTCTGAACTCTTCTTTGGATTTTTTTTTTTTTAACGTGTCCTCATCTCATTCTAAATATCTGTAGTGCCATACAAACCTCTTCCTTCTTAAAACAGCAGTAGAGCTCAATCATTTAACATGGGACATAAGCTTCCCTTTTACTAGATCATCTTGGCCAAGCCATGTAGTATTTGAGAACTCAGGCGCATGACTAATGTATGGCTAATGACCAATACCTCCTCTGTGAAATGATTTCAGTGCACTGGAAGAAAGCCATATCTCTTGTCTTCTGCAAATACTTTAGCAACCTGCAGCATTGATTTCATGAGTAACCCCGGGGGCAAAGGGGTGGATATGAGCAAACTCTGAGAGTGGCCCAGGTCTACACAGCACTGCCGTTAAACTAATATGATCTTTCTTCATAAGGTTATTAGATAACCTAACATCAACATTTGATCTTTTGAATAGTTGTATTTTCTGCCTAATCATTCATAATGGAGTTAATTTGCAGCCTTTCCCATGGCCGTTTTTAGCAATTGAATACTCAGTAAGAAAATATGTGGGAGACAACTGAGGAGAAAAATGGAGAGTTGTAAGAAGGGAAGGGCATTTTAGTCTAAATACATTTGCATTTCAAAAGATTACAGTAAATCATTTGCACTTAACTGGCACTTGCTTTTTTAATTTAATTAATGCCAGAAAGACACTTTAAGACATAGTGCTCTAAAGGTGCTTGGAAGGAAAAAACTTGTCCCCCAAGTGTCTGCTGTGAAGAGCCCCTGGGTGACACTCAGAGTAATGCACTTTTTGAGCACTTCAACTTACTAGTGTCTTTCAGTGCTTAATTAACATAATTTGACACAATTATAGATATAAACACTTTATAAGCACTTGGTACAAGGAGTGTCAAAAAAGTGTTGATCTCCATCAGTTTTCACTGGAAACAAAAAGCTCCAGCACAGCACTCAAACAAGTGCTTAGAAATGTTCCACACTATTAAAAAGATTCAAAAAATCACCAAAGAAAAAACAGGTACTACCAAAATGCTCTCTGGATAAATTCTTTAGAGATTTTACATATCCACGTAGCAGGCTAGCTAAAGCAATCAAAACTTTATGAAATGCACAGCCAGAGTTACTCGGTTCTGATGCTCACTAGCCAGCTGCAATGACTGGGTGAATAAGCAAGCAGTATTTGGGGGAAAAAAAGAAAACCAAAATGGCACCATTCAAAATAACACTTATAATCTTACTTATGTATTTATATGTTAGGTCTGATGAAAGAGGATCAAGAAGAATGTTGTATATGCTCAACTCCTAATGTTTAGGACAAGAATGAGCAGAGGTATGCCACATGAGACTGTATCTAAAGACTCTTTTTCCATTTATGCTCCCAACTTAAAAATATCTTGAAGAAAAAGTCCAAACAAAAAGCACGGTATATTTACTCAGTACAGCTAGCAAATTCTGCATTTGCTTTACGCACATTAAAGAAGTGAAATGTTGCTCTCCTAGAAGACATTGCTGAGGACAGGTTTCAACAGACAGAATTTGGCCAGCAGGAACACCATGTGTAGCAGGAACTACACATACTCTGTTTCTTATCTGAGCAACAGATCTGGGTTTTGTGCTGAAAGCTCGTTTCGTTCAATGGGGAAAAGAGTAAAGGCACAAAGCTTAGGTTTGCTCACAGGACACTGCAATATCACCTCCCCCTCTCTTTTGATACATGGATTTTCTTTTCACAGAAACCTTTTTGATTATTAATATTTTAATTAATAACTTCTGTGCAGTCCAAAACTTCAAATCAGGAGGAGGACTATATTTTGTGTAAACATACAGGAAAAGTATCTGTTTTTAAAACTGACTTGAAATAAAAAAATAAAAACATCTTGCTTTTTCCCTCTTTTTCCTTCTTATTTCTAATTTAGCATACATTTACTTAAGTCAAAAGCTGTGTTTTGCAAAGTGCATGAAGCACAAAAACCCTGATATATAGTATGTCTTTGCCTGTGAGGTAGGTCAGCTAAATTTATGAATATTCCACCTGACAGTTACATTAATCATCTTAACACTTTGAGATTTTTTGCCAGTGAAGTGGAATGACAATTGATCACATTGAAAAGCAGTTATCATCTTAAGAAGGTACCATCTATGTAAGCTGAAATAAACAAAAAGAAAATGGAGTAGGTGACAATTCTAAAGTTGTAACTTACTTTTGCCAGGGTTAGCACCTAATTGCTTTTGAAAATAACCCATTCGAAATTGTCCCTATTTACTTTTTTAACTGGTGGAAGTGTTTTCTTGCACAATCTATCCGTTTTGATTTGGGAGATGCCTGATCTGCATTCAGATTGTCTGTCATTTGTAATTCCTAAAACATGGCTTGCCTGAGAATGTCTTTTTTTTTTTTTTGTTGGAGTAGTATATAACAGAGGATCCTAAAACAAACAAACAAACAAACAATCCGCCTCCCTTCCCCCCCCCGCCCCCCCCCCCCCCCCAAGTGAAAGAAAATTCAGTGGGAATAACGGGATCATCTGAAAAAATAAACCCGAGACTGCAAAAACTGTGCCCTTCCTTTCTGTGTCTGAAACTTGCCATCTACCAGTTTAAGGCACTGTTGCAGCAAAGCACTTAAGCTCTGCTTAAATCCTCTTGAAGTCAGAGGGATTTAAGTAAGTGAATAAAATTATGTGCATACTGAAGTACTCGGCTGGGCTGCGTTGCATTGTTGAATTTGGCTATGGACAATTTTAAAAGATTACTCCAAGACTGAAACTGTTATCTGTAATTTCCTTGACAAAAGAAGATGTATTCTGCCTTTCTCCTTCTAATACATTTGAGCTAAATAGAACAGAAACAGCTAAAATTGGTTATTTTTCAGGAGTATGGTGGGAGGAGGTAGTCTCTGAGAGAAAAAAAAGCAAGCTGGTTTTTATTTCTTTTCTGGACAAATACAATTTGCTTCAGGTTCTCGATCCACCTTTTCTGAAACAAATGTCTTTGCAGTCAGCGTTCCCTTTCTGTCTGCCAATTTTCATGTTATAAACCCTCAACTTTTTGGGTGTGAAAATACTAAGGGCTATAAATTTAAAAAACAAAACAAACACAAAACCACCCTCTCTCCCCCCAGTTTAGCTGCAGTTGAGGAAAAGACTAAAACCGTGATTGAAAAAGTTTCAGCTTCCCTTCTATCTAACAACAGAGGCGTCTCTTTGTTTGATTTAGTCTAACTCCTCTAGGATATAGAAGTCTGTTTCAGAGCATGTTCAAAATCACTCCAATTTTAGCAGTTCATTTAGTTTGTCTTAGGCCTGATAGGAATCCAAAAATTATGCAGAGGATTTCTTAAATCCTGAAGGGTGCAATACAGGGGTGGAAAACATACATAATGTACAGAATTTACACTTGATGCAAATACAGCAGAATATTCTTTCGGAATGAATGCACGAGAAGGAGGGTATAATGGCCTAGGAGGAAGAGCACTTATTACAAATAGGAAATGTGCTGAATTCATTCTTCATCCTGAGAGGGTTTACACCTATATTTCACAGAAAACAAAACAAAACACAACAACAATCAAACAAACAAAAAACCACAACAACAACAAAAAAACAACAACCAACAAACAAAACTAAAACCAACCAACCAACAAAAACAACAGCAAAACCCTATCCATACGGTTTCTTCTCCACAGGTGCATTTGAAAAGAAAATTGCTAATATTCTAGGTGCATAATCTGGGAAGCTTTGGGACTGCAGGGCAGAGTTCAACCTTAAAACCCTTGCTCAGTCAGCTGGAGACAGAGAAGGAATGTAAAGCACACTTTTTGAAACATTTCTTACCAAACAGCTTCGCATGCCTCTATTCACTACACAGGTGTTCAGATCACTTTTCTTAGGTCAGATAACTCCGTGCACGTTCCATTCCGGTAGTGCAGAAGTCCTGAATTTATTCTGACATTAAATTCAGGGAACTTTGTCCCTGAAGCAAAATCCCTTCTGGGTGGTTATGGTTTACATTTAACTCATCTATCAGAGGCTAGATATAGCACTCCTCATGCAACCGAGGGTTTCAACTTGATGGTTAATGTGTCTGTAATCTCATTTTTGGTTTTCCCTAGAAAGATATTACAGATTTTTTTGTTTTTCCTTTCTTTTTTAAAAGATAAATGGCGTAAACTTCTATTTTTCTATAGCAGTTAATCCCCTTAATTCAACTAACAAAAAAATACTTTTTCCGTGTCTGGTTGAATGTAAACAAAACTCAGCGGTGGAAGTGTTGATCTAGATGACAACTGTCTGTCTGTAACTTCTCAGCTGCCGCTACTTCATCAAAACACTGGGGGACTATGGTGGTTATGTGGCAAATAGGGACAATTTAAATGTGTATTCTGTGTGTAGCTCAATGCCAGATTCCTTAATAAAAGCAGTCCTGGAACAATCAACCTCATCCCTTTGCTCATTTTCAAACCCCAAACTCATTCAGCATATACTATAAATCACTTTCTTCACCAGAAAATAGGCATTCTGGATCCTCTGGCATCCCAAGGTCTTTTATTCACAAAAGGTCTCATTTTGTTCCACTTATATATATATATATATATATACACACATATATGTTTTTTTTTCCCCTTCACAGCTTTATAACAGACTTTGAAGAAATGCATGAATTGAATATCCAAATACCATCAATGAGTAGGAGGGGATATGTAAATGATAATTTACTAAGAAAACAATTGTAACTGTTAAAAGCGCAATTACAAAAGCCATCGATGGAATGATTATGATAGTGCTGAACTATGTGAACACACCCTTACAATAGGAACAATATAACGTTACTTAGTTTGTTGGACTACATATCCTCTGACTGTGCTTGTGCAGTATTCAATAAAAAGGTTACAGTTTGGCATGGCTATGACAACAGAGCACAATACTCCTATGGAAAACATTAAGCACCCCTAACAGCAACACAATCAGACCCACTTAAAGCAGCATACGGCCATTACGTTTTGGGAGGCAAGCACATTTGTTCAGCATCTATCTTATTTTGCATATGATTAGCTTAGCTCTGTCACACTGAGTAAGCATGCCAATAACATATTGTTGAAGTTATATCAACATATTTTTTTTGGTTCTGTTTTTGTCAAGGGCAGTAAGACGCATTCAGAAAATTGTGCTATATCTAGGCCTGTAGCCTAGACTGCAATCCTGGACACTTATGGGAATCAGACACAGCTGTAGCTGATTCCCATCTACCTTCTCCATGCAGCTGGATTTAATTCACAATTACCTTCTCTACATCTTTGTCCAAAAGTTTGTTCAATGTTTGTTGAATCTTTTTTTTTTTTTCTGAGCTCTTCATATTCAGCTTTTTCTCATTATTAGGAAGCTTTGATGATGGTTTTGACAGGTATCATTTATTCAATAGGCTGAGTTGCTTTCAAATCTTCAGTTAATTCCCTGGTCTGCTTCATTTATTATCTGTTGCACATATATTGTTCCACTGCCAAGCCAACCTTTGCTCAGATACTGACTGGACAAATAGCTGGCTCACACCTGCTGAGGAGATTGCAAGAAAATCTTGTCTTTCCTTTTCTTAAGCCTGTCATGTGTTGTTATTAAAACCCCGATGCTTCCCTCTTGACAAAGAGGGAACACAAATTTGCAATAGCATAAGTTTAAAAACCCTGCTGTGCGGATTCTTTTTCTCTCCTCAAATCACTCACGTCAATCTACTTGTTTCTTCTTTATTTTCTTCCTTCCTGCAACCGTACTGTTTGCAATGAAAAGAGCCTGCAGGCACACAGAAAAGAGTGGCTAAAGCCACTCCAAGGGAAACAGATTTGTCAGAGGCACCACAGAGTTCAGCTACAGAAGTAGTGCAATGGGTGTCACACACAGCTGCTGCAGATCGCACAGAAGCATGATGGTTGGCTCCTACTCCAGAGCAGATTTCTGATTGAAATGGGTGGGAAAAAAAAAAAAAAAAAAGAGCTACGCAGGCAATTGCAATCAGTTTATGTGATGCGGGAGAGTGTGCCATACTCCCTTGTCTGGTAGGTGAGAGGTATAAGACCTTCCAGAAAAATCTGTGCCATTATAGAGAATAGGAGATTATTTTCCTGTTGTTGCTGTTTAAAAATAAATAAACAAATAATTCAATTATCAAATTTATTCACATTTCACCTCTAAGCTTTGCGACCATTTTCTTTGATAAAAGAACTTGCTAGTATAGCTGATATATGAAGAGGTGTATGTAATAAGTACTATCACTGTGTAGTAAGTATATCATGGTATTTAGAATTTAGAATTAGTATTTAGAATTAGAATTTAGAATTTAGAATTACATATCTAAATCTTGAACAGTTTTAGTGGCATGAAAATCCAATGAATCCACTCTGTTAACAAGGCCTCTCTAGATAAGTGAGATGTGGTTTTAAGAGATAATAACAAGATCTGAACGTTGTCCATACTGATTTTAAATGTTAATGAAGTATTGTTGTGTAGCGTTGCATACCCAAAGATGAATTCCAGTTTAACTTTTCGTGGTTGAATAACTGATCTTTATTTCCTTATAACCAATGTTCCAAGTTTTTGAACATTTACATAATTGATTCACGCATACAGGATCAATTTACAGGTCACTTTTTCCTTTATATTTAGCTCTACAACAATTTGTTCCTCCATTATGAAAAATTGCCAATTTCTCATTGCTTTGGAATTTAGCTTTTGTGATTTGGATTAGATCATATTTTCAGTAGTGAAAGATCAGCTTGTGACTGTATTTTTGTTGACAAGTCTTTTGTTATTTTCTTTCACTTTTTTTTTTTTTTCCAAATAAGAATAATAATTATCAGATGTCTAGTTGATTACTTACTTTCTCAACACTCCCAGGGTCATAATGGGTTGTCAGGAAAGTGGTAAAAACCTTATTAATAGAAACAACCAAGGTAAATACATTTTTATTCAAACCTATATTTGAAGCATGGTAGATGAATGCTTAGAAATAGACATCTGCCTCTGTGGAACTTTATCCTCTATTACTGCCTTCCAAAAAGGTTTATCATTGAGCTTTTACAGTGTTTTTGCTGCCTATCTACACAGAAGGAAACGATATCAGCTATAAAGACAATGGTGTGTATGATGCCTTCCAGGAGAGTTTTGATTCAAGGCATGCCTGCATAATAATATTAATAGAAATGGATAAGGGTACTCATGAACAACCTGTCACATAAAACTCTAATGAAGTCAGCAAGAAAATAATTCTTGTTAGCATTAATTATTACCTAAATAATAGAAAAATATCTCCTGTCTACCCTATGGAACTTCTCTGAAGCATAAAGGACACCACGCTCATAAGAGAAATCAACAACAGCACTACATCTATACAGGACACATTGTCAAAGAACTGAGAACTTTTTGCTCTGAGAATTCTTGGAGAATTTTCCAGGATACCTATGAAGGTCTGGAGATCTTTTGGGTGTTGTGAACTGTTCTTTTCTCTTGAAACAAAAACCCCTCACTCTAATGAAGTTTGTAACCCTTAATATCTTAAAGTCTGCAAAGTAAACAGTTCACAAGGGCTACTTCAGAAACTATTTTCTGTAAAGTATTCTCTTCGTAAAATTTGGAAAAGCTTGGGGTAATTCACTAGAGTAACAAAGGAATTCTAACATTGTAACTGACTGCTTCAACTGAGCTAAAAAAAAGTTTATAAACATCAGAGCAAATGAATTTCAGAATCAAAATTCTAGCTGATCAAAATCACTCATTCTCCAGATTATGTAAATAAATGTCCTAAACCATAGAGAAGCTCTTACCACCTAAGACATACATCTTTGAAAACTTCAAACACATTCTCCCAGTCACTTTGAAGTGCACCTTGCATACATTTAGTTCAGGATGAATTTGATTCTATCTAAAATAATAACAGTACATATTATATTACGACACTTATTTCCATTGCATCACTAACACATAAAGCAATTGTAAAAGGATACAGTATCATACTGAGTGACATCAGCAGGTAACTGCTACAGTGGAAGAAGACAAAAGTTTTATAGGTAACACATTGTGAAAGAAACAGACTCCATGAAGGCGAGACAGAGCCCAAACTTTGGACTGTTTCAGATCATATGGGTACCTTCCCATTGTCTTTCCCTTCAGCTTTGGGAAATAACACCATAATTGTGTACATAGAAATAAGAAAACTTCACTGTGAACCTACAAGGTAGAATACTTAACAAGGTATTGAAGAGAGAACATTTATCAAACTATTAAAAAATAAAATAAAATCTCAAGCTATGTACTCATATTCATATTCATTTATCTCCCATGGGATGAAGAATGAGCTGTTGCTGTACTTTCCTTGTTAGCCCATAGTATAGACTTCGTTGAAGGCCAACAGAAGTCAACCAAAAGAAGGCTCCATCTTACAAGATACTCTGCAAAACATCCAAGGACTTTGAATAACTGAAGTGAGAATTCACTTTTAAATTCAGTGGGATCACCGCTTCATGCAACAGTACTTTTCTTCCATCAATTTGGACAAAAATTTCCTATTTCATAAGGGAGTTTCTTTGTGGAGTCCCTTTCAGAGACACCTGTCAGAATATCTTCATATTGGTTGCTGTCATTTACGCTACATGGGTTCACTAGCATTTGGCAGGGAGGAATCAGGCCTAGTCTAGGGAAGGTGAAAAAAAAACAAAATAAAAAATAAAAATAAATCAAGAACAACCAGGAGATTAAAATTACAACTGCACTCAAGTCCATGAAATTTCTTTGCAAGAAAGAGGTTTCAGAAACAAATTTATAGAATAACATGGACGTGTATTTCAAATGAACTTGAGCTCCACTGAATCATAGTGAAATGAAGTGGGCAAAATCATTGTTAACAATAATACACAGTAAAAAGTGAGGCTTATGCTTTGTTGCTTTCAAAAGTGTTTCCTTCTCTGAGCTTTGAACTTAGTACCATTATATCAAATGTAGCCATTAAAAAGGAAATCAATCCACATATTCAAATTAATGACATGTACTGTACAAGGAAAATAATAGGTACTGTAAACTTAGGTCACGAGCATGGTTTTTTGTTTTTTTTTTGTATGTTACGAAGCTCTGGGAATCTTGTGGTCACAGTTACACAATAACTCCAGCACAAAAGAAACAAAGCCTTGTTATATTATAAAAAAAATCAACATACATCAAACAATTAAATGAGACTTCATAGGCATAATAATATGTGTAAACAGGAGAATTAAAGATCAAACCAACTTAATTAAATGTCAGACTTTACAAGCATATCCTCACCTATGATACGCAGATTTAAACATATGTAGGCAAGACTCACAGTAGGAAGCATTCTTTGTTTTTATTAATTACTTGCATATCTAAATAGCATTTACTGAAGAAAACATAGGCTTGTCTAATGGAAATGCAAAAGTTCCTAACAACTTCCAAGGTGCAAAAAAAAAAGAAGTGGTTTGATCTTGAACCAATTATAGCTAGTTGCTATGAACAGAGTTGGAAAGCAGGCATAATTACAAAAGTTTAAATCTTTAAAAGAAAAAAATATTTTTGAGTTAAGAAAAAAATGACTAAAATATAAAATTCTGAAAAAAAAGTATAAAATAATTTCAAATTAATTATAAATTGGGAAAAATTCTCAGATATGAGTTGCACAAATTAGAGCACTGCAGAAAGTAATGATTTGTATGGTCAGTCCCTTACAGAGTAAAAAATGCAAGGCTCTTTTGTCTTAGCACATTTCTGGGATAATATTTTCTGATTATTTTCATTCTGGAATTCTTTTTCAAAATCAGGTAGCAACATACATTTCTTTAAAATACAAATGTGATTTTGTAGAGCTCTGAATTAATTGTTTACATGTCTGAAAGACTAATGGAATGATTTTAGGCTAGGTGGGTACAGAAGGACATACCCAAGACTCCTGCTGAATTCTTGTCAATTCCCTTTCTCTGCAAGCCAAGCTTTGGCTTCTTCAGTGAGGCCACATGCAGGTACACAGGTGTCAAACACATCTATTGTACTAAACACAAGATCAGTGAGAATTCCAATTCACAAAAGAAAGAAACAAATAAAAAATGGCATATTTCCATCTCTTAGTTATTATAGACTGTTATCACTGTGAAGCTTCTTCGTGTAAAGATCAAAAACTATTATCCACTTTATATAATTATCATTCTCATTAAAAAAATAATAAAAAATAAGAATCATACTTAAAATTCAGGTAGAGTTCAGTAATTGAACTATAAGGGATCCAGCCCCAAATTTAGTGATACCAGACATATCTTTCCATTGAATTAGAGGCTATGAATGAAATTTGAGACAACTAACCTCAGGACATACAGTTAATTAAGAACTGAGATGGAATAAAGCTCTTGGCTTTCAAACTGAAAGCTAAATGTGTTGCCAGCTGGAACGTATGCCACCCCTCACACTCCCCATGGTAAGATGGTAAGACTGAAAGACTGAAAATACACATTTGTAAACTGTGTAAGTTTTAAGAAAACAGCCAAGCCAGGTAATAAAAGAGCATCTATAAAAGTTATAGCATGGCCAGAAATGACACCAGATGGGAGAAAGTCATATATGCTCAACAGTGTGAAGAACTTCACCTCAATTTTGTGTTTTTGTAAACAGGAGAGTAATATAACTAGAAGACACAAATCCATAGAAAACTACAGGTATCTTCTTCTGGTGCTTATGGAACTATTGGTTGTTTCATTGTAAGAATAGACTGTATAGCACATTTTAAAGTATCTAGGGAAAAATACAGTGGTCATGGTGGTTCACACCTGTACTCATGGCTCCTACCAGAGAACTTGAATTCATAATGTTAGTGGATTAGCTGACTCTTGAAAACAGTCTCCAATCTTGTCCGACATTATGCATTATTATGTAAATAGTCTGGTATTTTTTCCATGAGCAGAGAACCTAATGACCATAATGTAGCTATTTACTGGTACATGAATGTTTTGGAATATAAAATATTTATACTATTTAAGTAACCAGAGAACTGTTTTTCCAGTTTCCTTAACAAGCTCTGCAAGAATCACTTCTAGAAAAACTTGGAGACAACTTGGTGATTGATGATCATTTACATTAGGCACAGTTTAGATTAATTTGAAACAGATGTTTAGCTCATGATTGAACAAAAAGCTCTACCTCCTAACTTTAATTAAACAATAAGACTTGGAAAAATCTGTCAAAAAAGGCCAAGTACTTTGCATCTGAACTGTTGCACACATGCTAGTAGGCATCATGTTCATAGAATGAATTTTTACCAATATAGCATGCTACACCCATGGAGGAATGACTTCCTGAAGCCCTGAAAAAGGGCTTTCTTTCTGACAGGAAAGAAAAAGAGAACCAGACATCTACAAGTGAAAATATGCCTGTCTCTGAAAAAAGATGTTAATTTTGCATTTATACATTTTCACCTTATTCCTCCTAAACTAGTAAACTTCTGAAGATAAAAGGGAAGCTGCACTACAGTACCATGAAGAAACACGCATTTAGAAACTGCAATTTAGTTTCAGCATAATTGGTGAGATTACATTGGCAAAAGATCTGCCAAGAGATCAGAATTATCATTATTATTATTATTATTATTATTATTATTATTATTATTATTATTATTGTTATTTTAAAACCAACAAACAGGAATGATATCAAACTTAAAGCAGTTACGTAACACGCCAGGTAAACACTGTACTGTCTATTGTGCATTCTGGAAAGAATATAAACTTTCATGAATAAAGAAACTGAATTTATTTTTAATTTGTCATCTCTGATATTCATTAATTTATCTGTTAAAAATCGTAAATAGGTAACAAGCAAAACCCAATATCGAAAGCTGATATTCACTCCGTTGTTTAAATTAAACACTTTTAATAAATTAAGTCAAATAATTCACACCTCTGCATTTACTAACTGGTTAGCTAATCCAAATTGCCAGCAAGGATTTACTAATGCTAAAACTGAATTCCTCTGTCCACCTCTAAACCATTTTAGTTATCTGTTATGCAATAAAGCAGGAATAATAGGATTCTTGCTTCTCTAGATTATATATATTTCGTAATTTAGAGATAAAACCAATTAGTATTAGATCCCTTTTAATATCTTATTTTAATTGGTATTGTACTGAACATTCTTATTCTTCTTTGGGTAGCTCCACTAGCAGAATTCTAATATTAGCATGTCTTTTGTACATTTTAACTATCTGAAATGATTCCAGTAAGGATAATAATAAGACTTCTAGATTTTTTTTTCCATTTACTAGTTAGCTAACACTGTAAGACTAATATTTAATGTTATTAATAATTCTCAAGTCAGGAGTTAAGGATTAAATAAGGGATACAAAAAGACTGCTAAGTTTAAAACACTGTTTAATTTTGGTAGAAGTATGCAAATCAAAAACTGGAACAATGCCCGGAGAAAACTATTTAAACATGCTTGAATTTCTCTTTAGTTCTGTCTAACCCTCAGTTTTTTTTTTTCCTGATAAACATTTGCCCTAATGCCTGCTGTGCAAAGAACAATATGAAAAACACCAAAGCTCCCCAAACTGTATCAGTGACTCTTCCTGATACAGTTCCTGAGTCATTATCTTGTAGCTACCATAAGTAGCATGAGAAGTCTGATTTTTACCACTCCCAATAGGGATCCAGTGCAAAGTATTCAGCATGATGTCTTGCACAGAGAAATCAAGATCTAGAAACTACCTTGGTACCTATCTAAACAGTCTCCAACCTCAAATGCTAGAAGAAAAATATTCTTAGTACAGGTTAGAACTTATGTGATTCTACTTCTCATACTTGCGTAAAACTGCAGCCATACAGTATCTTTTATTACCTTGCTGCTTGATGAGCCCATTGACTACTCTACTGATGACAGCTGTCAACAAGAAAACAAAAATCCTAATATGATCTCTTGAAAGATTGTCTAGGTGGGAAAGCATATTCCAAGAATGAAATTGCAGTGTAGAGCATTTGCTAAAGCATTATAACTTTATGTAGCACATTAAAATACATTAACCTTTTTTAATACATTAGACGTTTTCCTTTCCTGACAAAAACTTTAATCTTACAGACATCAAGACAGTTTTTGTTTTGCTTTTACAGCCATAAAAACAATTATTGCGAACCAGGACACTGCCTTAGGAATACTTTGTTATTAAGTTTACTTTTTTTTCCCCCTACATTCCTGGTAATCTTAGCCTGAAACAATTTTATGTCTAACATTACTTAAAATATAGCTATACATTATTTGAACAGAAAACAGAAATAGGTTTTTTGTGTATGTATACACGCACACACACACACACAAAAATAGACAACATGGGTGAAAGAATGATTCATTCTTCTCTCTGTTGCCTTAAGTGCTTGAAAATCCATATTTTCCAGGAAAAATACTTCCATGTTCTATACATACATGAATAAATGCGTACTATTCTTAGAGAACGTACATGGTATAACTGCTTTTCAACCAACGTCAGAAGTACAACAGAGAGTGATTGTAAATCATAGCAATACCATGCCCACCTGTACTTGTTACATGCATTTGCTCTTGGCTGAGAATATACAGCTTCCATCAGTTATCAGATGCAGGCAGACCTGCAATAATATTTTTTTAATTAGCAAATGTGATATAGATTGATTCAGCATTTACTAAGGTAGAGGAAGAGATGTAAAGAGTCATATATACTTGGAAATTAAAGAACAAGTAAACACAAATCAGAGTTCTGCTCTGGAACTAGATTATATCCGTGACATTTTATCCAAGAACTTTTTTCTGTCTCCCCTGCTATTCTTTGCTGGAGATCTGAAGATATAAAACTTCAAAAGTCTTATGGGGACAAAGCTCAGGGGGTCAGAGAGAGAAAAATAGCCTGGATAAAAGGTCATAAGTTGTGGAAAAGGGCATGAAGTAGAATCCAAACATAAGTACCATGTATGACAGATTCCTAGGGGTATTTCCACTGAAATTATCACTGTCAAAAATCTTTGAAAATAAGTGCACCCATGCACCCATAAAAACATGTGAGACAATAAATCAGAGTGAGAATAAATGCAAACGCCACAATGACACAAACGCCACAGTGACAGTGAATTGTCACTGATAACAAAATGTTGAAGACATACATACAGAATACACACTAATGACTTTGCAGTTCTTTCGACTACAATTTTTTGAGGTTCAAATTCTTTTTTTTTTTTAGTAGGAGTTTGTGTTATTTTTGCCTTTCAAACTATAGATTGCTGTTGTATGTTTTATAACACCAATATTTCAATTAACACATTATATAAATATATGAAAATATATAATATATACAGAGAGAATTCCATTCTTGTCATCCTTCAAGTATACCTGCTACAACTAATTGTATTCAGAAAATGCAAAAATGGTCTATATACACTTTTTCCTCAAAATGAAATCCAGGAATTGCATATGATATTCTTTTCAGGCAGAGTAGTTTCCAAATTGCTATCTCTATATATAATTAAAGATGATACTATTTTGTGTACCATGATTGTTTTTACAGTTTTGCATGATTACCTCAGTATATATAAGTGGCATTATGAACACAGATTAAAAAAAAAAAAAAATTAATCCTTTGATCCTATTAAACTTGAGTTAAAAGTTACCAAACACTGGGGCAGCCTTCACATAAATATAAAAACTCTTATACCACCATTAAGAAAATAAAACTGGTAAGTTACTGAGCATGGTTTCATAACCACAGGAAAAAAATATTTTTCTACGTCTAACACATAATCAAAAACTAGCCCATAAAAATCACGCATGCTTGTTAAGAGAAATAAATACCCATGACCCTGTGAGAGAACAAATCATTTTATTTCATTAGTTACACTGTGTAAGGCCTTCATCAAACAACGATTTATGCATGTGTTTATGCACACAAACAATCTCATGGATAAATCTAGCACATATAATTCAAGACAGATTAGCTGCTACAGGATCAGATCCCAAATAAGTGCTTGCTCAGATGATTGGGAAGCCGTTCCTGAGATTGATACTCAGCCATCCTCAATGTTGGCTAAGATTTAATTGAGTAATTCAACTGAGTGCATTTGAATTTGATTACTTGTGGAGTTAATGCTACACAACATGAGAAAAATGGCAGCTTTGCACCATTAGAGATGACAATTTTTGGTTGATCAACCTGAAGGTATAATCATGCTGCAACATTAATGAGAAGCCTGAAAAAAACCTCAGGGGAAAGAATCAAAGAAATGTTTCTTTAATTAAAAAATATGTTAAAATCTTTAGTCATTATTATCATCAAATTTATTTTCATGCATTGTTTGGGAGAATTAACCAAGCCAATATTGGAGATATCATAGAGTAATGCCTTAAAAAGCTGTAAACATGAAACAGAAAATTACTTCAGTGTGTAACGTTAGCATGCAGAATAAAACTAATTTTTTTTTAGTGAACTTTGTTCCTACTTAGTTTCAGTCTTACAGGGGCCAAGAAGATTACCTAGCTTAGCTCACAACGAAATGAATTCTGTAAAATGCTATGATTCCTAAGTTACTACTTAATTTTAAAATCCCATCTATCCTGCCCTGCCATTACCAATTGATGAGCAATAAGGAGCATGAAATCAAACTAATTAAGGGCAATATGAGAAAGACAGTGCATTTTAATGACAGCATATTAATTATGCCCTGTCAACGCACACTACAGCTAAATGGTCACTGCAGAAAATACTAGTGCAACTTATTCTGATTTCATGAATCACCACTCAATTGAATTCTATTTGTCCTCTTAGATTCCACCTCAACATTCCTATAAGCTGTTCCAGCTCACAGAGCTTTGTGAGGAATTTTATATTTAGAAATGTGCATGTTTGATAAAGGAACGCAACTCTCCCTCCCCCAAACAGTTGCCTGAAACAAAATGGCTGCCGCCACATGGGGAGGTGGCTTCTGGGTCCTTATACCACATGGCAGGACAAGAACATGGCTGCGGGAGGGCAGGCCATGTGACTGCCCACAGGGACGTGGCACTTAACCTTGTCTTGAAGATCAGGGCCCTTACACTGCTCCTTTTAGTATCTGCTCTGTCATGTTCTTCTTCCCTGTTTAACATAGGTTTGGTGCTGCAATCAAGGAGCGACTGTATCACATAATACCTCAGAGATCAGCCACATGTGACACACAACGTGGAGCATACATAGCCCACAGGCTGTTTTCAAAATTCCTTGTGAAAACAAATACATTATAAGAAATCAAATCCTGGTTTCTATAATTCCTTGCAGACAACATGATCATTATCTTCCAGCATACATAGGATAGTTTGCTGACAGAGAAAGATGTCTGCTTTGCTTTTCAGTACGTTGATGGTGACTCACAGAGAAGTACACTGTAGTACTCCATGAGGAGAGTGATAGGATTCAGGCTTTGTGGGGACAAACCAATCTATTTGCATCTTTTTTTTAATAGAAGATTTATATAATTTAATAGAATTATATCACTTTAGGATTTATCTTGAGTGGGTAAAAAGGTTCTGGCCAACACTGACAATGAATTACTGGAGTAGATAGGCCTCTAGTCTAATCCAAAGTAATTTCCGTATTCTTAATATCTGAAACTCTGCATTCCACATATTTGATTGTGGAACGTGTTTTCAAACCTGAATTGTTTGAATCTCTTCATATGAAATATATAAGTGTTTCTAAGCAGCAGTAAGAAGTTGGACACTGCAGTTGATTCAGGAGGCCGTTTCCATCTGGGACTGACAAGTCTTCAACAGATAAAAGAATGAGGAAGAGAACCTATAGCCTTGGCTTAGAAGTCCAGAGATAACAATTTGTTTTGTGAATGATATTTAAATATACATATATATATATATATAAATGCATATCTCTATATATAAAATGCTAAAAACTTAAGCTGTTCCCACAAGAAAAAGCATTTTAAG
Source organism: Anser anser (assembly GCF_964211835.1). Taxonomy (NCBI): domain Eukaryota; kingdom Metazoa; phylum Chordata; class Aves; order Anseriformes; family Anatidae; genus Anser; species Anser anser. Next base: position 18,429,364 of record NC_139728.1, on the reverse strand, counting down.
TTAATAGCCAAAATGAAAAAGAAAATCCCATATGGAATGAATAATTTTCCTAACATGTCTTTTTTAATTTGAAATAAGATTTGTGATAACAATGTTAATGCTGGGGATTTTAAGTGACAGAACATTATTCGAACACATTCTTTTAAATAGTCTCAAAAAAAAAAAAAAAGGCAGCTCCTTTGTTAGGCCTAGTTTAGGCCACCTTAAAGCTCCTTTCAATCAAAGTATAGCTTCTCATTAAGGGAAAAATGATTATTAACATCCTCATTTTGCTTCCTCTTGTGAATTATTTGCATTCAAAAATGTGCACGGCATTAGTTTCAGGGTAAATGCAAATATGACAGCGGGATTTCTCACCAAGCTCCTTTTTATTATTAGCTCTTTTTATGCCCTCCATTTATTATTCCCTCATCATTTTTCACAATGTATTAAAATGTTACATTTCCTAAAATAATAATATTTTCCTTCATTTGGTAATTGTTTCAGTCCAGTCTACAAAAGTCTCCATCACAGTGCCTACTGTCTATAATTTGGAATAGTTTATAATAATTGTTCATCATTGCTTCAGGGAGCCTTGGGCATTAGCTATCATGGTTACAGAATCCCTTCTTTCCCACTGAGTATGTGATTATTTTAGGTAAAGTTCACATGACAGGTGAAGAGGGCAGGGGCACTGACAAAACTTACACTGCGACTACCCATGGTAGACTCTCAGTCTGTGGTTTAAAGATAAATTGGGATGTTTTAAAGTTTTTAAGCTTCATCTGTCCCATGTCTAACAAAAACAAGGTCAGCTCTGAAACATTATTTTGAGATTATTTTAAATAAAACACCAAAACAAAACAAATAAGCTATTACCCTGACTCATATTCCTGACATTTTAAGAGGAATGATCTTGGATGCTGAAGATTAGTCAAAACATAGTGTGTTCAGTTAGAAAAAAATTAAGTTACCAGTGGCATACTCTGCCAGGGTTGTATTTGATAAACTGATTACAATTACTTCTTTTTTTTCCCTGGTCATATTAAAAAAATGGAAATAGATCTGACTAATAAAAGCAAACTAATAAAATCATTTGATCATCCTGATTCACCGCACTTCATCGTGCCAAGCTTCCCTGTTGACTCTCAAATTGTTATTGTCAAATTCTAAAACATTTATTACCTTCAGGATGACTTACATGTCCCTTTTTTCTATCAGTGTTGATGTCCATCATCACACCATCACCACAGTCTAATCAAAACAAGGCAGAGTAAAGTCCACTCTGATACCACCCTGTGAATGTGAATTATTTTTTTTTTTATTCAGAGTAATGTATTCTGCAGTAAAATTATCTACTGTGATCTGTATTGACTTGAACACAAATAACAATAAATTCAGAAACGTATCTAAATATGCTTAGAAAGAGCTGTTGGTATAATTTTTAACTTCCAGGTGAGTCCCTAAAATTTATCATAGGCTCATTTATCAGGATATATTTGAAACATTACTACTGAATTTGGCCTACTGATGTTGAAAATTACTGAGAGAAGTAGAACCAATAAGGCAGTTACTAGCAGGATGTGTGGTAAAAGCAGATCATATCCTGTTTATATCTTTCTTATGCCTTATTCCATCTCACTTGCAAAAATGCATGTGCCCATTTTGTACTCACGCGTGTCAGTATGAGTAATCAATGTAATACTGAGTTCAAGTAGCATAACTTACTGCCTTGGTATTTGTTCTTTCTCATAAAGTGCTTTCTGAGTTATGGTGGATTAGATTTCTAGAAGGTTTTGTGGAAAAGACTTGGGTTAACTTAGGGTTCATCACGATATGGGGCCACAAGAAGGGGCCACAAGAAGCTGAAAGTGGTGAAATAGCTAGATGCGTGTTGTCCATATCATTCTGTGGAGACCCACTTAGCCAAATTAAAACTAGCATAAATGAACTTCAAAAATTGTACTACCCATGTGAAATCAAGACAGACATGAATTGTGGGGAGGAGGGTGGAGGGTGGGTGAAGGAATGGTAATGGCAGTGAATTCTAAAGACACTGCAGGCTAAAATCTTTGCCCACTGATCTTCTGTTAACAAGGCTGTTTCAGATTAGCAGGTGAATTTCTAGTGTTAGTAACAGCCAATAATGACTTCCACATTGAAGTAAGCTTTTAAACCTGAAAAGTTCTACTCAGTGTTCCTATACTCTCTTTCTTTAAAATCGAAGTTATTTTCTATAGCTTATTTATGTCTTCCCTTCTCTCTCTCTATTTTTTTTCCCTGTTCTGATAAAGGGATATGCAGCAATTATCATTATTTCGTGTTTTTGAAAACATATTTGGCTCTGTTACATTCCTGTTGTTATTTAACTATAGATAATTACATCAATAACTTATATTAAGAGAAGAGATATTGGTTGCACAGAGCTTATTCCCTGTTTTTTTCAGGAAGTCCTTCAGAGCACTAAGCCTTTCATTTGGGCAAGTAGTACAGCTTATTAAAATAAATTCCCTTTAATGTCATCTAATTCTGCAATGATCAGTTAATTATGGACTCCTGTTTAGTTTTCAGTCCAAGACTAAGTCATAAAATCATCACCTGATGAAGAGAGGAGCATGTTTCGATGATTTAAACCATGCTGTAGTACTCAGATACACCTTAAGTAGTTCATTATTTCAGGAACAGTAAGGAAAGGAGAACAGGTTGTATTGACTGTTTATTAACTTTTGCCTCCAAACTCTGCCTCCAATTCCTTTACCACATGGAGATTTTCTGAACATTGGACAATAAAGCAATATCTAAAGTACAGATAAGTCACAAACACAAAATCAGAATGTTCAAAACAAACAAGACAATGCCATTTTGCCATTTTCAAGCAATTGTAATGTGATTTTTAGCATTCGCATTAGATTTTTTTTTTAAGAGGAATTGCATACATGTGATATTTTCTTTTAAAGGTAAAACCACAGAAACCAAACAATCCTTCCAAAACATTTTGAAAGTTTTCTTACTTGAAGAGTGGTGGTTTTCTGTCTTAGAACCTGACCTCATTTTCCTATGCAACTGTTTTTCCTAGTGGAGACAGAAAAGAGTTATTTCAAATATTTCAAAGAGTTACATTTCAGAATAGATAATCTAAGATCTGTCTGGTGTTTCTGTTCCACAAAGCAGATGGCCTTACAACCTTTTGTCTAGCAAGTCAAGAAAAGTTTTTCTCTTGCTCTGCCAAACACTACATGATAAATCTCTCTTCTTTTCCCTCTCAGCATTTGTCTTTAGCTGTTTCAAAGCCTATCAGAATGGGACAATGATCTGTCTTTGGGCTTACGGTACATCTAGATCAGAAGATGCGCCACAACCATCATAACATAGCAAAAGAGGTCAAAGAGATTCACCAATTGAAAGGTCTACCACAGGGACAGGATACAAACTGTAGTTGGCAGAACACATCAGCTACAGGCTAAGAACATACTGTTATTCTTCAGACCTATGAGGCCAAATCCTGACCTACACATCTACTGCTTGTTGGCTGCATAAATATGTTTCCCCTAGACCAAATTTATAGAGGTGGGAAATCTTGCACAGCCCCAGGCAAAAGTAGCAGCATGAACACTGGCTCAACTTTGCTGAGGTCATAGTCTTTACAAAGGACTGATGTATAGAGGTGACCATTAATTTTCCCTGGTATGATTTTACTTTTCTTATTACTTGCAAGAGTTTTGTTCCAGACTAGTAGGCTATGGCTGCAGGCCGGGGAGAATGCACTCAGTGAGATAGAGCTCATAAAAAGTGTGACAAACTGCAATGCCAGGGTTGCCTTGGTTGCAAGTGATGTGCCAAAATTAAATCCCAGCCCAGACAATAAGGACAATGCTATGGCAGTTGGGCCTCTTAGAAACAACACAATGAGACATAAGGCCACTACACTTGGAAGCAGACATTTCAAAGAAAATTACTAACAATAATTGCCATCTCCACAGATATTTTTATTTACTGATTTCACTATTTTTCCTTTTGCAATCAGGCCAGTAAGATACCCAATAAAAAAAATAATAATATGTTTCTACATGTTTTAGTAATGGAAGGGTGGTCGCCATTAATGCAGGAATAAGCAAAGTTTCTTCAAGGTATTTTTTAAGAGAAAAATATCTCCTTCATCTACCTCTATCTACATCACACCATGCAATTGTATATATTCAATTTAACTTTATTTTCTCTCTCTTTTATTACGTATACCATTCCACCTGCTGTGGAAGTTGAAATGTCTATCAACATATAGAAATATATATATAGGAAGAACTGGTCTGGTTCTTTTATTAGTACTCTTTACTGAAGATAGATTCTTGTCTCAGTTGAACACAGCTCATCCAGGACAGAGAGACTGAGGTCACAGTGTTGACCCATTTGGGCCAAGTCTTTTAAAAGTTTATTGCTGGGAAGTAGTTTTTATTGATGGGAATAGATATTACAGGAAGAGTCAGGGAAGCATTACATGTCAGAAGGGAAAAGAGGAAGAGGAAGTTAGTGAAGTACAAAAGAGTTGAAAGGACATTCATGGAAAAGGAGCATGGAGTCTGTCAAGCACTTCTTTTTCCCTAACTACTCAAGAGGTTCAAAAATACTAAATTTAAGAACATATGAACTGAAAATATTAATTCAATATTCAATTAGAAAATATTACTTCTATAGTGCAGAGTTACGATACAAATTGAATTTTAAAGGTACATTCCCAGGAGAATTTCTGAGGGTCTTGAGTTAGTCCCTTCATTGTCTGCTAAAACAGAAATCTGATTTGACAGTTACCAGGGCTGATGAATTCCCTTTGGAATGATATTAATAAATATTGATTTTAATATTAATATGAATAAATATGAATTCCCTTTAAACGACATTAATAAAAGTCCACGAAACTTCTGGAAGAGAATAATTATAATAATAAACTCAGTACATACTTCTTCAGGAAAAACTCGGATTATTCCTATTAAAATCCAAGGAATTGAACAACATTGTTTTAGTAGGAGACAAATTATATTCTGGTGAACACTGAGAGCAACCATGAACATGAAGCAGGAGGAAAGACGGACTTGTCACCTGTCTAGATTCCTTCTAGATTATAAGTGAGTACACAAAGGGATTTTTCAAATTTACCAGAGCTACCCAGGTGTAACAGCATTAAAACTGTATGTCAATGCTATATGCACCATATTCTCTTTTCACCACCCCAAGTGCCTATGCATATTCCTTCGGTCTTCTGTAACTTTCCTCTGATGTCAATATTATGCCATGCCACTATGCAAGTCCCAGCATTGTGCTCTATTTTGTCACTTTTTTTTTTTTTCTCCTCCAGGAGAGTTCTAAGGCAAATTACAGTGTGTAGAATTCTTGCATAGCTGAACCAAATTTACTAAACTATTATTGCTCGTAAACCAAAACATGAAGAGAAATAACAAGATACAGTCCATTTCATTTTACATCCATGAGGTTAAGAATTTTCCAGATTTTGCATTCTAACTTGACAAATCAAATCCTGAAGCTTTGTCCTGACAGTCTTTTAGACAAGAGCATTTATTTCAGCTTTCGTATTAATTCCTTTATGAGATGAAACTTTTACTTAGTCATATTTATATTAATTTTAGTAGCCAGCTTAGTGACTCAGCTTTTTAGGGGGCTATCTTCTGCTTTCTTTCCTTAAAAAAAATAGAAGCAATTATTTGTGCTTATGAGAGCAATGGGAACAGCAATGCACTAAAGACAAAAATATATGAAATTATCCACAGGAAAATTACAGAGAAGCTACAGCTGCAGTAAGTGTTTCCACTAACTACCCATTCACTGACCTCCTTCTTGAATTACTTACTTGAGTGAATGACACAGCAGAGACAATCTAAAAGACCCGTTCAGATATCACCCCTCTGAAAATGTCAGCTGAGCTTGTTTGTTGAGGAATTCTGTTCATGTTGATCAATTGCTAAAAACCTTAAAACAGTAAAGGCTTAGCAAGCACACAGCTGACTTCAATGACAGCATCTACATAAATAAAAGCACAGATTTGTTTGAGTCTTTGTAGCTTGATTGCTTTACTTGATATAGAAGTTTCCATTGCACTGGGAAAGGCACAGTTTAAAAATGTACAAAAACCTATAGTCTTAACTAGGAAGGACAGTGTCAAGAATAGTATTCTCCTAATTTTTAAAGAAAATTATTAAAGCCAGGATTTATTTATTTAGATTAGTTGGCTATTGTACAAATGTCATTTGACATCAAAAAAAAAAAAAAGGAGATATATACTAAAATGGGATGGTAGAAAATACAGATATACTATATATTAGTTTTCAAAGCTGACATTTGACTTGGAATGGAGAATGGAAGCACAGCAAGTGAAGAGAAGAATGCTGTGAGTGATTTGAATGAGAGTTACTGGTGTTGTTACCTTGCTGCTGTTGCTGACACCTTTCTATATTAGTTACACTATTTGTATGGGGATGAATTCATCCTGCAAACATCTCTTGCCCTTAGTAAAAGTGAAATGTATGAACCCTTAGACTGTAGGTAGAAAGGCATTTTTTTAGAAAAGAGCAGGTTCAGTAGAACAGTTGTGCTAGCACTTATTAAAACTTTCCAAAATGGTATTTCATCTTGTGTCCCTAATTACTGAACCACACTTCTTGTATCCTGACAGATGAACCTGTTTAAAATTCTTGTGGAGGCTGAAGAGAAATGACGTATCCAGCCCAAAGCACCTTCCACCACATCTCTGACAACATTCAGCTCAAGGCATTCTGACCCCTCAGTTGATTATCTGTGACTTGACAGTACTGTCTACAAAAAATGCCAGAAAATTAGCACTTCTGAATGCCTGTTTTGCATTCTTCAAGTACATTATTAGAATTCTTTTGTCAAAAGAAGCATGCTACATCATTGTATTCATAATAAATGCTCTTTGATTTGTATGACTTTGTGTTTGTAATACACCCAAACAAAGATCTCATTTGTTCTGCTGGCAAAAGCTAATCTGTACAAGGATTTTTTTTTTATTATTATTATTTTCTGCAAAAACTGCCTTTCTGAGCCTAGAGATTGGGTTAGCTAAAAGCTTCACATTCATTATCTTTAAGGTACCATGTTAATGAAAGGATTTTAATCATTGACATTGCTATGTGAATTATTATTACACAAACCCCTGCTGTTGAGTTAGACAAAATTAACCCAGTGTAAGGGGCATTAAAAAAAATCACAGCTAATTAGTAAGCTAACAGGAACAAAGAGAATGTATAACAAAGATGTTGAGAGGAAGACACTTACGTAAAATCTGTAGCTTCCATTCCAACATTGATCTTTCTGTATGGAAATCTTTTTTTCTGTCTGATTTGTTCCATTAGACTTGAGCATTTTTATGTTTTGTAATTAGTTTTCTAAGCCACAATGTCTCACTTCTCTCAAACTGTGGAAATCCGAAGGCTCATAATAGAAAATGGAAGATATTTAAAAATGCTTTTAAATTATTTCCCCAGCGATCTATATCAGAAGCATAAAGCAATTCTCTGGATTATTCTAGGAAATTATTTCCATATTCTCTGCTGTTCTCCATGAATTGCAGAATACTTTAACTAATCTAGCCAGGTTCCTTTGAAATGAGCCCTTTATTTTAATGGATTGATACTATTGTCCAGGTTACAATTCCATATGGAGCAGATAAATGAAGCTATAGGTTTAAATCACTGCACGGCTTGTCTTCTACCCTCCTAGTCATGCTGATTTCCAATGGGCAACACATCATTGTGCTGGTGTAAGAGCCAAGGATGAGACGATCAAACCTCAGAGAAGTATTCATGCTGGGTGCCATTTGTTTATAATTGCTCTTTGTAAGTTATAGTTTCAGATAAAGCTCCCAAAATGGAATGAAGAGAAAATAATAATTAAGTCTGTTTCTCTTTTTGAGCCTGACAAAGGCTTTACTTTTTTTTTAACGGGTTTGTCGTTCCGTTCACTATTCCACACATTCCCCCCCACCATTCCCCCCGTTTCTCTTTTGTTCATCAGGCTTTTCAGTCTGATAATTAAGACTCAAAATATTTGTTGCTGTTGGGTTTTTCCAAGCCATCATTTGGTTTGTGTTGTAGATGTGGAACAACAATCATCTAGTTCTCTTGTGTGCCAGTAATTTAGTATTTCAATAATCTCCAATTGTTGAAAGGTTTAAAACAAATCAACATTTTAAACAGTTTAACAGTTTTTCTTTGTTGGGGAAATATATGTGAACATAACATTTACAGCATATACTCTTATCCCTCCCCCCCCCCCCCTTTTTTTTTTCTTCCAATCCTTATGAGGGAATTAAAACACAGGGCAATTGCTGAGCATAAAATAGAAGACTCACTTCAATAACATTCTTGCACAGGAGCAGTTTTTACAAGCAGTATCATTGCTTCAGCTCTGCTTGTGCTGGATAATTCCTTTATCTGTATTTATCCAAATTCAAGTAAAATAAAAGAAACAGGTAGTATCTAATATATTCTGAAAGTAGTATATTTCTTCTATGTAGAAGTTTTCCACGTGTTTTCTTACAGCGTTTTAGAAGTATTGGCTAACCGTGCCAAATTGGTATAAGTAAACGTTGTATTAGTTCTGCAGTGTACTCAATAGCTCCGGGGAGGTTAATGACAAAACTGGGAACAAGGTGTTCAGCACCTCAGAAGACATTTAAGAGAGTAACAAAATGTATTTTATTTCCAGAATCCCTGAGTAACATTCTTCTCTCATAACTACCAAATCCATGAGGAACTGTCTGAGAATGGAAGGTGTTAATCAGGCCAGTTGTCTAAAATGGATTTAGAGATCCAGTTTATATAGAACTAAACCGTTTGCCAGTGAATGGCCCAGAGTCAAGTAAATCAGGGATAAATCCTGGAACAGAACCTACCTGAGAGTCCTCGAGTCCTCACTCCCAGTACATTATTCCTTTTTTTTTTTTTAAGTTCAACATTGGAACAAAGGAATGTCAGGAACAAAAAATATTTTTTACTGCATTTTTTTACTGCATTTTTTTAATGCATTACAGTTTTCCTATAATACAACTTTAGAGCACAGAAAAGCAACACAAAGTTATCCTAAAATTTTATCAAAATCCACATGTGATTCATCAGAAAACCTAGCAAAGACATTTGAGTTGCAGATAAGAGAGACTACGGACACCTCTGCCTTCTTTAGAAATTGGAACTGATTCATTTGTCCAGTCGTGAAATGACTGGCAGTCACAGAAGACACTATCCACCCTTGCCAGTGTCAGCAGCCAGCTTTCCAGTCTTGGAAGTGAGGAACCTTCCAGGCAGTGAAAGATAACAAAGCTGCTCAGTAACATATGGTCTCTCTGCAGTCAAAATTCCTATAATGCCATCCAGTCTTCAGTTAGATTAAATTCTCTCTTTTTAAAAAATAGCGATGTACAGATGTGGACGAAACTCCTTGGATAATCACAGAATTCACAAACTTCCTTTCAACTTTTAAATTATTCTGGCAAAGACTTCCTTTAGATCTTCCCTAGCCACCAAAGTGGTTACCTTTCCTTCCGTGTACTAAATCACCCAGAATAATGCTGACGTCTTGTCAATCTTGCAATGGGAAAAACTATAAATAGTTTTAGCTGTAACAGCCCCTATTTATATACTGGATTAGAGTGAACATGAATTGAAAATAGAAAATGTCATGAAAGGAAAGAATCTGACTTCTCAGATGTCCACAGCAAATCTCTGCTGTCTGTTGAATGTCATTCTTTTACTGATGGTAAATATCTATGTATTTATGAAAATCAGATACAGGTCTATCTATTTATATAGGTATTTTTTCATGTATTTCTATATGTATGCTTTCACATAAAAGTGTGTATGTGCCCTTGCCTGTAAGAATTGCATAAGAAAACTGATTAGAAAAATAAAACTATTGACCCTGATCCATTTGTGGTTTTCAGCTTTGTATGCTATGCAATTATTTGCACAGATTTCATACCGATGTCAATGAAAACTGTATGCGAGCAATGAATGCATGATATACAATAGAAACTTGTTATTTATAGCAGAGTTTTACTTCTTCATAAATACTATTTAAGCTAGCCACTAAAATATGAAAATATAGAGGTGGTCCTGACAATGCCAGCAAGCATTTCATGTTATTAAAAATGTTTCTAGCTCTGGTTCTTCAAAGCACTTATGTATATGCTTATGAATATGCTTCCATATTACTACAAATTTAAGTTCTTGCTGAGTGAGGCTGAAATTCTGCATTTTTTTTACATATATACTTAACATTCTAGTGGCAAAACAAAAAAACAAACAAACAAACAACAGCAATACAAACAAAAAACCCCACCACTTCTTTAAGTCTTATACAAATGATTTACGAAAGTTTTTGAATTTTCATCTTTGCTCTGCTGAGCTGCAAAGCAGTTATCAGACCCCATTGTGAACACTTTGGAAAAACACAGCCTCCTTGACAAATTAGTAGTATTTGGTGCTAATATTACTAATTCAGTATTTGAAAGGGCTACTCACTGGGGAAAAATAACATGTTCTCTAAGTCACAGGAGAAACTAGGGAGATGGTTAATGGGTGTTGGCTGTGCTGCACATACTGTGCACAATGCTGCTCACATTGCAGCTGACTGACTGCCAATAGATGTGGAAGTAATTGTCAACAAGATTTATTGTTACTTTCACATTTATACAGTTAGAGAGGAAAGGTTGAAAGAGTTTTGCGAAGTTCAGTGCTGACTTCTACTGAACCATGGCAACACACACTGATTAGCACTAATGCATGTCACTGAAAGAATTTTGCATCTTTGGAGGCCTCAAAAGTCATTCTTTCTTGTCAGAGCAAAATCCCCCACAATCCTCAGTAATTTTCTTCTGAGATCAATACCTAAGCTCTGACTTTAGTTCTAGCTCACAAACTACCAATTTTTCAGAGTACAACTGGAGTTGGAAACCCCAGACATTTTAACACAATTAGGACATTCAGGGGTAATTAAAAAGTAACCACTAGACAGAAACAGATGGATTTTACTTGAAATTAAGGATTGTAAGTTTGGGGTGTAGAGGGTGAGGCACTGGATAATCTTTGCAAAGTAAAGACTTTAGTTCACCGGTTTGAAACAGCATAACGCACATTATACAAATGTATAAACTCCGGAGGCATGAATTTCAACGAATGCTTTTTTTTTTTTTTTTTCAGCTTCTGTTCCTGTGGTTTACGCTTCCAGAGAATGTTTTTAACCTAGCTTCACTAAGGCAAAACTGTCTGATTTGCATATAATTTTGTGTGTGTGCATATCTATATGTATTCTAACTTTAAAAGACTAGATTTATTTTACCAAATGCTACAAAATTCAATCAGAAACCAAGACTCAATATCTTGGCATTTTTGTGTCTATCCATAAGAGAGCAAAAAGTTTCATTTTGATGGCTCTTTGTATTGTCTTGTTTGAATCTCAGGTGGTTTTATTTTTTTGTTTCAGATGGAAATCAACTAAGGTGAACTTAGTTAAGTTTTTGCTTTTAAAAGATATCTCCAACTCTGGCATCTTGTTAACTAGCAGCTCAAGACACAGACTCTGACAGGCAATACACAACCTGACTCTTTCAAATATTTCTGCGACGAGAGGAGGGGCTACATCAGAGGATTTACCCAGTGCTTCCAGATGTTGCCACAGTCTGTATCAAGATCTCTGAAAGCAAATAGGGAAGAGATTTAGGCCCAGTTATTATGTGTGAAACATACTCCTTCAACCATGCACAGATACATCTGTGCAATTACCCTATCTGTGATGAAGATAATTAACTGCTCAGTCTCTGAGGTGGACACCTACTTGTTCATTTAGCAGGATATTTTGTCAGTTTGTGTGCACATAATTAGTGCTATTAAAGTCTCCATTTCAGACAGTACTGGTACTGATAATATTTTATTTTATTGTACTTTTAAAGTTCACTGTAGCTAAAGGCAGCAAGAGCGTTTAGAAATGCTTCCTGGAAGCACATTTTTGTTTGGTCGCAGTTCTGTACCTGCCTATTTGGAAGCATGACCCTAATCTGAAAGCTAGGTATGCAAACATATGCTAGGCAAACAGCTGATAAAAGTCTTGCATTCATTTGTTTCTTGCCAAAGAGGGTACAGTTCATTATAAACTAATAATAATAATAAAAAAAATCTCTTCACAAAACTTGATCTTGTCTTCCAATTTCAGGTGGCATTTCCAGGCACTGTCGCAAATGTTTAGAGAATTATCTTAGTAATGAAGGACATCTGGATAAAGAACAAGAGTGTCAGAAAACTGGACAGGAAAACAGTTATGGCAGTTTTGGATTGCAGTAGCTCTAAAATGTCCTAACAAGTACTAATAAATAAATAAATAAATAACAACACAACAATAACAACAACAAAACAACATTTCAGATAAGGGACCTGTTTATCTAAACATTATTTACATGGAAATCACTTTTTTTTTTTTCTTTTCAGGAAGACATCTGAAATTATAATGCCAGTTTCAAAAACTATATTTTACTACTTAGAAGAAAATGAAAACTTAGAAGACAATGAAAAAATCTGTTGTTAATTAGCCAAATGCTGTTACAAGATACAATATAGAAAAGAGTCTGAACACATTCTTGTGAAAGTAATGGATTGCAACCTCAGTGTTGAATGCTCCTGACAAATAGATTTGGCCTAAAGGTGAAAACATTTTATATCTATGTCCTTCTCTCTTTTATGATTTCCCCTGTTTTTCAAAATACCTACTACTTTATATTACTCTACATAACCTCTATACTCTTATTTCTCCAAAAATATATGAAAATATTGTATTTGAAAATAAGGTTATAAATGTTATCTATGTACAGGAAATATGACTGCTCTTTTCACAAATGCTGAGAGCTCCATAGTCCAAGTACTGAACACGCATTGACACACACACACACACAAACGAATCGCCTCTCCAAATCTGCCTACACTGCCTGTCCCCAGGGTCACTAACAAGCCATACACCCTCAGGCAAATTTAGTCTCTTATAGTCAAATAGTTCCCAGAATTAGCAGAAGTCTGAATAATGTGGAGTGCTGAGAAATCATTGATGACTTGGGTATCTGCATGGGATCGCATGAGCCAGAATGAGAGCACTCAGGCAGCTGTAAGAGAATCAGAAGATAATGCAAGGTAAAACAGAGTATTAACAAGGGTAATTTCTGAGAGAATGAGGCCAGAGGGCTAGGTAAATGCTGCATTGCCATAGTGCCCAGAAGAGACTTCTTCTGGCCCTTCGATCTAATAGTTCTGTGTCATGCATATGAAATACATAAAAATTGGCTACAGAAGGATATGCTAAGTTGAGCTGTTCAAACTTTGTGGGTTTGGATAACAAAAATATGTGCCAATTACTTTCTCCCCTAGAGAATCAAATCCAAAGCTTCATCAGATTTTCCTGAACAGCCTTGCAGACTGATAACAGGACATTATTTGGTCCTCATCCCAGGTGAGGAGATGAGATACTCCTACTACTAACAAATAATAATCAGCAAAGTTTTCCTTGTCAAAGGTTAAAATCCCGATTTATTTCAGGGCTCACATCACCTGTACCCCAATATTTAAGTGCTCTAGTTCAAACAACAAAAAAAAATGTTTAATGTTGTAAGAAAACTTCAAAGGAGTCAAATCCTATATCCTTGAATATTACTGTAAGCTAATTGGTAGAAACCTAACAGCCTCAAAAAAGAAGTGCATTTGTTGGGCCATTAAACATAATTTGTATGGGTAGAGATACAGTTGGCCAAATTTACAAAGAAGTCAAGCAATGCAACAAACGATTCAGGAAACAAAAATAAACACACAACAAAAATATTTACTATGACTTGGTTTTGGTTTTAAGATAGCATTACAGGTCTCTCTCATCAGGCCTACCTCTTAGAGGCAGTGAGGGAAGAGCTATATTCGTTACAAAGAACCAGTGTAGCACATACCGCTGTTTGGCAGCTGGATGGCATTAATGCTGAGTAATGCAGAAAGTTTCCAGAGATAACATCTTCATTAGCAGGACTACAGGGTCCTACACTGGCTTGCTTTTAGGCCCACTAGGCTGAAACGCAAATACTACAGATGCAGCCTTTGGATATCCTGAACAATTTTGTTCCATGTTTGCTGTAAAGAAAGAAAAAAATGTTGAGGCATAAAAAAATAATCTGGTGACTGATGCAGACAATCATCCAGTGCCCTGTTTTTCTGTCTCCCAAGCATGTCTGAGGCATTCAACTGTCTGACATCAGCCCCTCACCCCCCTGCTCACCTTCCCTTTTTATGTGTCAGTAAAAACCTAGTACAGATAAATTAAGGTAGTTCAGAGCGTATCCCTTGGTTTCATCATCTCCTCAGTTACTAGCCATAGGACAGATTACAATTTCACAGATGCTAGGAAAGGAGATATTATAGGAAAGCAGTAGTGCCACTACAGATAAGGTTAAGATGGCACTTCCATTAAAAACACCTATTTTCAGTGGCTTATAACTTCAGGCTACAAATTTCTCTCAGGCTGAAACCTGGCATATTTGGGCTCAGGTTGGTAATGGCTTTCCCTGTCTCCTCAGACCATTTTGATTAGGTGTTTGCGATACGAGAATGCAAACAAATATATGTCTCTGGTGGTTTGAAATGGCACTGAAATACCTTTGTTTTGTGAAAGAGCCCGGAGGGCAGGATGTTCCTGTCATTCTAGCACCCATTTTACTCTCAGCTATTTCCCCCAAAAGATCATTTTAAAGTGACAAAATTCACATCATTATTTCCAAAAGACGTTCAGGAGAGTTGAGGGGTATGCTTCTTGCTGATGTGCTCTGAAGGACATCCTGCGGCCCTCTCGGTGCCGGGAGCTCGCCGTGCTCGCTGGGGCCGTGCTGTCTGGGCCAGGGCTGTGATGAACCCCCCTCCCCCAGCAGGACAGCATTTCGGGGAGTTCAGTATCTTGACCAAAACTTCCACATTTTGGAAGAAGGAAAAAAACAAGCATTGTTATATAGCACACAGACCTCATTATTTTAATGAGGCATTCATTCTAATTGTCTAATTATTTTGAATTCTACCTCATTATTAAAATCCTGTTTTTTCACTCTGATCTTTAATGAAGGATGTAATGAAATCCCTAAATACAGTATAGCTTTTTTTTACTTTTTTTCCTTTCTTTTTTTTTTTCCCCTGCTGTCTTCTCTTCTCATAAAGTTTAGATTTTTATTTTTATTTTTATTTTTTTTGCCAAGGATAACAATTTTTCACCAATCTTCCAAAACAATAATGTACAGAAACCTACTTGCCTGTCTGTCTTCCTGTCTGTCTTCATTCATCTCTTTAACCAGCTGTTTAAGAAATAAGCATCTGCAATAAGCCTTTTGAATGAGTATTGTTTTATGAGGTAAAACACAAATTCTGCGTTATGTTTTCCTTTGTATTTCACAAATACCAAGATATGTGCTGAATTACTTTATCACAACCAGTGCATGACCTTTCTATTCTTTTAATGAGCTGAGAGGATGTTGTATCAATCAAAGCATATTTTTAAAGAGTCAGACTCACAGCGGACAGAGTACAAGAGGACAAAGAACTGGAAACAGGAAGAGGAGAGAAAGAAAAGGCATACCAACATCTGGACAGGGAATATAAAAATGACTGAACATCAGTTACTGATATTTTTCATTAAAATATGTATATATATATATTTCTGATTACCCTCATCAACTTAATTTTGCCAGCATATCTAGTACACACTACAATGCCTTTGTAGTTCTGAAACATGTGGTATGTACATTCTTCAGGATTCTGGTCTGTTGTAAATGTGCTATGTGCACTCCTCAGGACAATGGGCCCAGATATGCTGTAGAGAGGAAGCAGTATGAATGGCATTGCATTAACTAAATCTCCCTAAAGTCTCTTAGGGACATTGTAGTGATATTTATTTTAGACAGCAGACATTCAGATATAGACAGCAGTATGAAGCATATGGAAGGAGGTGACATCCTTCTTACTCTGGTCACTCCCAACTCAAAACATTTGGCAGGATTGGAAAGAGACCAAAAAAAAAAAAAAAAAAAGAGAGAGAGAGAGAGAAAGAAAAGAGGGTGGGTTATGAAAAATTGGAACAATAATGGCAGAACAAGAACATTAGGAAATTCCTACATGGAACATACCCAACAGAAAGACACCCACTGAAACAGAAAAGCCATAAATTAAATATATGCATATACTGTACTGTGAGAGTACATCAGCAGTGACTGCAGTACACCAGAGAGATACCCACACCAGCTTTAAACTAGTGAGCCAGGGCACTGCCAGCAGTCAGCTACGGCAGCACAGATCTCAGCATGAGCTAATTTACCCAGCTTCTCAGCAAAGTAAATTGGCTGTGCTGAGCTCAGTGCTGCCTTGGTTAGATTGTTACCAGTGTTTGAATTTAAATCTAGCTCAGGTTTCTCTGCATTACACTGCAGGCACTTGACTGATTGCTGGGTAAACCTACCGAAAGACTTGTAGAAAGACAGTTTTTAGATAAATTGTACACCTATGGAACTCCTAAAAATATTATTTAGTTAACAGTATAGTGCAGTAAGACTCTGCTCCAAATACTAGCCGCAGAGGCAGTAGGAACATTCAAGGTAGTCTCACAGAGAATGAAATTGCAAAGGCTATAAAGAAGAGATATTATTATGCTTCAGGGTATAAACCCCAATTTAAAGCTCCTTTTAAACTGCTGGTCCATGTAAGGATTGGATGACAATCCCATATGGTGTATTTTACATGGATGACAATCCCGTATGGTATATTTTATATTCCTAATTGGATATCATGATTAAAAGTACCTTTGCAATGATGTAGAAGAATCTTTTCAGTAAGTATAAGCCATCATTATAAAGAGCTAAAAGCCTAAGTCTAATCTGGTAAAAGGAATAACTTTCTAAGTCAATGTGACTATATCAGGAAGAAAAAAAAAAAAAAAAAAAAAGGCAAACAAACAAGCCAAAATTCCCTAACTTAGGAATGTTTAGCATTTAGTTCTAAATCTCCACTCTCAAATGCTGCCATCTATCTCATATGTTAATTTGGTAGTGAATAGATTTGGCTGTTGTGGTTGTGTCAGATGAACGTATGTTACACAAAAATATTCCTTGAAGAGAATATATGCTTTTTTTCTCTTTGTAAGAAGGATTGGCAATGGTTCAGTGGGACTGTGAAAATACTCTCGAATTAGGCATGGGCTGGTGATAATTGTTAGTGAATGAATGTCAATGGGTGAGAGTTGGAAAAAAACCCAACATATAATGGCAGATGATGGTATGTGAAAATGCTGGTTACGCTGACACAGTATCACTCTATCAGACTTTATAAATGCGGGGCAAATTAAATTACATTAAATATATGGTTATTTAACAACAGTCAACCAAACATTTCTTTGCTGGATAGCAAATAAGGCTTGTATTTAACCAAAGATTAGTGCATTCCAATTTTAATACCAATGCAGTTTGTTTTTATTGGAGGATCTAAACAGCACATTATGTTGACATTTCTATTGCGTATTTAATGAACGCATATCAAATATGCATGGCAAATAAATACTGTGTTCCACGTAAACCTTTCCCACACACTCCCTATCTTTTCTGCTTTGAAATGTATTTGTTCTCATAAAAATGCATATCACTACAATGTAACTAAATCTTATTTCAATTTTTTTCCCAGACAAGAAACAGAAATCTAGATCATTATAAGTACTGCTGTACTGATGCTTTAAAATGTGGCTCTGAACTGTACCTCTGCCTCTCTCTAAACAGTCAGTCTGGTGAGAAAGTACCCTTCTGACAGAAGAGATTAAGGCTATCCAAAACTCCTTAATCTACTGTCCATATAGAACAGTGCTGTACTATTGCAACTGATGCAACCAATAAAAATCAGACCTGGCAGCAGATCCTAACTATGTTCTTCAGCCTTCCTCGCTAAATGTTTCTTTGTGCTCAGCAAGACCAGAGGAACACTTCGTTTGATAGCAGCTGGTTAGCTCTAAGTACAGGGGTACATTTTCACCACAGTGTTCAACTTTCCTGGATAAAACATTCATCACTCACATCCCAATGGATTCTAGCTGAAATTTACTTCATTTGGAATTATAGGGGATGTGGAAATATTTGTCGGGTGTTTACTATGTAGGAGACTAAAATGTTGTCTCTATTTAAAGGACTATTTAAACATACTGGGAAAAATAATGTATAAAGAATACATAAACATATTTCTACTGCACATATCTTCTGGCTACTTGTAAACAAGTCTAAAGTTATGAGAATTGTTCCAAGTTTAATTTTAAATGACATAATCTCATGTATCAATTTAGCACTTAGGTGCCCTGAATTTCTTACTGTTTCTCTTGAGAAAAAGACAATTCCTTTATCTGTGCAAAGACGTTAACATAAAGAGAGTAATTGCTATTTTTTTCCTTTTCTCTTTTCTTTTCCTTTTTTGATTCACGAGGGCTTTCCAAATAATATTGCAGATTTTTTAAAGGAAAGACAAACATTGTATTTCTTTGGTATCTTTGAGTCCAGAAACAACAAAAAACAGATTCCTTTGCTCCATGGATTCTGAAACGAATGCTTATTTCTGCACATCTTCAGCTTCTGGTATTTATAAAGGAACTTTAACGCTAGTCTGCCTAGTAATTCACTATGGGATGTCTTTATATACCACTGACAGTAATACGACTCATTTTGGGTGATTAACTTAACCCCCAGTATTGCAAGTGCCTTGCTACATTAGCATATCTTTCAAGGAATAGTTGCAATGTGAGAAAATTGCCTGTAGGATTATTTGCAACTAGGAACCTGTGAAATGTAAAATAAAATTGAAGACTATAAAGTAAAACATCAAAGCTACCTAAAATATTAATAGCCAGTACTCCAAAAAGTAATTTAGAAGAATTGTATGAGGGAGTGAAAATTACTAATTTAAAAACAGATAGCCTTGGCAAAATAAAGTCAGAAGTTTAGAACAAACAATAGATAATACAAATTCATTGTATACACAATATGAAAAGAATGCAAGCAGCACAAGCAGCCTCACCAGCTAAAGAAGTCTGGGACAAAAATGCCTGACCAAGCAAGCAAGGAGATCTGCACAAACAAAACAACAAAGTTGCAGTATATTGAATTTAGGCTTCTGTAGAGAAAGAAAAACAAGTACTCTTTAATCCATCTAGTTTTCTGTTACATTTTCATTCTAATTGAACACAGACAGAATTTGCGGGCAGAAGGATTTTCGTTTTAATTGATGCATTCGGAGCTGAGAGACATTGTCACGCTGTTCCAAATCATGTTTTCACCTGCTCTGTGTGGGGCAAACCATGTTGGAAGTTTCAGTCGGTTTTCTGTGGGAGATTACAGGCTTCAAAGCTAACATTGTGAAACCTGTTTCCCTTTTGATATGCACTTCTTCTTTTAATAAATTTCAGAACAAAGCAATAAACTTAGATGAATCATAAAGGCACAGAAAATAGAAGAAAAAGTCTTTAGTCTTGAATCAGGGCCCAATTCTGCATGACATGTGACGGAACTTCGAGTAGGATTCGTGTTTAATCTTCTTATGGAACCACTGCCTCAGAGAAGATCTTATGTGCTTACATTGCTTACTGCTCAGGGAGTGAATGCCGGGCCAAGAGCAGGACTGTGAACTAACTTCGCGTGAGTCCTTCCGGCTGCCAACCATCCGGGGCTGCCCAGCATCTGAACACTTTGCTCAGAATTACACAGACCTGAAGGTGACTTAAAAGGCCCTATAAAATTCATGGCACATTCAAAACTACTACAAGTTGCACAGAACACCTGCAAGTGAAAGCAATGGGACTATTCTGTCCTTGTCTGCTCTTGACTTTGTACGAGGTGATTCCAGGTCAAAGTCTAGGTAAGAAGCTGTGATTCACTGAAACACACATTTGACTTCTGAAAGTCTTTAATGTGATGTTGCCAGGGCTGTTCAGTGAAACCACATTAATGTCATAGCAGGTGCAGATTTAAACACCACCAGTGAAATATATGCTGTACAGCAAGGAGGAACGGAGCTGAAGAAGTTGCTGTATATCTGGGGTCATTCCCTTACACAGCTGAATACTCCACAGGCATATTTTATCTGTGACGTCCACCCCACCCCCCCCACCCCATTTTTTTTTCCTGAAATGGGCAGTGCCCTAATGCTGAAGTTTCCCATGATAAAATATTAGTAAATGTTCTAAAAAACAGTCTGTAGAAAACAACATAGTTTTGGTTGAAGGGCACTGACTCAATGAAGAGGTCTTTGCTTAATCTATAATAAGAGTGATCCTGTTATTTTCCTAGACAGCCTATAGTACAGGATGACAAAAACAACTTGTTTGGGAAGTTCCGGTACTTAAAAAGGTAAAGAATTCTACCAGCTGCTTCTAATATGAGAAAAGATTTTTCTACATTAAATACTCCAAACTAAATCCTTGATACTGTTTATTTATTTTTATTTTTTTTAACTTGTGATTAATATATATCAAGGCCCTATATGTAATCATGCTCACATATATCACCAAACAATGTAGATGAAATTATTACAAAAATAGGGTTGATATGACATTTCTAGCTTATGTTTAAGAGTCAGGGAAGGAATCTTTTTCAAACTGACCTATCCATCCAAGTAGCAGATGAAAAAACAATGCCAGCAGCTATTTTCGGATGACCTACTCTGAGTACTGACTGGAATGCAATACCTTAAAAGAAAGGTGCTTTCTACTCCTCTTTGAGCTAAAATGTGTAGAGCAATAAGGGAAAGGCTCCTTAGATTGAATGATTCACTCTCCTATAATAATGTGTGGGGTCTGTTCTTGTTATGCCAGACTTACAAGGTAGCAGAAAACAGCTTTGAAGTGAGTTAACTGAATCATAGGGATTATTCTGTGGAGAGCCTACTGCAAAGCTGCTGTATCTTTTTTTCTTTCCTGCCATCTTCCACAAAGAGATTTTTCCTAATGAATGCTGACATTCATCATATTGATAAACTCATGATCCCAGCTAACCTGTATGTCTTCTTTGGACTGCTGGTTACCAGGAACAATTTAGAGCAGCATGAAACAGTTCCAAAGTCTAAATCAGTGTGGGTTGAGGGGTTTCCCAAAATTCTTTCACATCTGTTTACTTCCATGTATAATGAGCTATTTGATCAGAAGTGTTTCACCCATAATGAGGGCAAATGAGTGACCTGCATAGAGAAATTTGTTATAATTACATTGTCCAAGCATACATTCAAACAAAAGAACAGAAAAATAAAAATACCCAGAGATAATACTGTGATTAAACTGAGGCTAAATGGCCACTGATTTATTTCTATTTATTTTGCTATTGATTTCTAAAATCAATTACTTGATGTATACTAGGTATGCTAGATTCTTTACTCAGGAAATATATTCACCAGGATTTCTTGCTCAGAAGTCAGTGCTGATGCAGGCTCTCATCCACTATGAAATGGAAGGTGATGTCAACCTTTTTGTTGTTGCTCTCGTTCAGCTTTACATTTAGTATTAACCGTAGCTATGCTTCTGTCAGATCTGAAACACTGTGTGCAGTGTTGCCTTCTGCAGATCTGTGATCCTGATGCTGGTGGCCACACAGATGCCCAGACTATCTCACGGAGGCTCGTGCAGTCCTTTCAGAAGCTGAATATTTCAGAAATGCATCCGTATACTGACTGGTTCACCTTTCCTCTGGGTGTGATGCATTTTGTGAGGCTGCCTGCTCTCTCCCACACTTGTGGTCTGACTGCTCCAAGCACTGGGCATCCACATACCCACTGAAAGCAGTGAGAAACACAAGCGCTGTGAAAAAATCAGCCATTTGCTTTGAAATCATGTGCAATATTTATATTGTTACCTTACTTTTTTTTGCTAGCTGGAGTAGCCAGCACAAAAAAGGCTTGCAACTTGGAAGGGTTTTTGCTTTGTTTTATTTTTATTTCTGAGGACTTCCATTCTATTCAGGACCATACAATTCTATGACTGTAAGAAATACTTGTTACTGAAGTACATGACATTCCTATAAGAATTTGCAGACACTTGACTTCTGTGTGCGTGTTGATAACAGTACTATTTATTACAGAAGCCTAAAGTGTCTCTTTGAAAAGAAATTACCAAACATAATATTTCTCTTTGTACAAAAATATCCTGTAAAAAGATTATTTTCATGAATAGCATCACTTTGCTTCAATTTATATGGCTATTTGCAATTTCTAAAGAACCTTTTAGATAGATATCATTTCTATGAGGATTTGATAAGACAACTCAGAGGAAATAATAAACAGATTCTATTTATAATGGACTTGCTAACTAGCACTCAGAAAAGGCTTTTATGGGTGAGGTCTTTACTTTGAATTGATCTTCACTGGGATAAAACTATTATCATAGGATCCTGTTCAGTCCATAAGTATGCAGGGATTTGATTCTATCTGAAAACAGATCTAAGGAGAAAATTCAATGCTTCATGGAACAGTAGGTGATGTTAGCATACTTGTGTTTCCATTAAAAATAATATTTTGAAAACTAAGTGACTGTTTTCTCCATTTCAGGATTCTTGGAGAGACCTCATAATGTTGTACCTACAATGTCAGAATACTTTATCATCTGGTAATATTCATACCTAACCAGTTTACCAATGAATGAGAACCTAGCCTACTTTTCTTAGATCTCCTATTGTCCTTAATAAGGTTTATTGTATTTATATACTGAGAGGTGAAGCTTTCAGGGGGTCAGTGGGCTTACTTTCACAATTATGGGAAGCACAACCTTCCAAAAAAAATAGCTTAGCATGATTGACTGAGCTAATTGATGATTTGCACATACAAATATTTAGATATTTAATGAGCAGAGGCTCTAGGAGTGACAGTCAAGTTGCCCATGCCTAGTTCATGATGTCCAGTAGAAATGTAGAAAACAGTAAAAAAAAAAAAAAACAGTAAAAAAACCAGTAGAAAAACAGGACTTTTTCTTTCTTCTAAAATGCAACACCCCAGAAGAAGACAGAGCTGGTATGATACTACTAGTGGAAAATTTAACTCTGCAGCCCCATTCCCACTCAATCAGCAAAATTTTTGTTCGTTCATTTGAAGAGCTTGTTTATCTAATCTGATTCTCCCAAGATGCAAGGCTGTGAGAGATCCCTCCTACTTTCCGGTTGTGTGCGGAACATTATCTGTACTGCAGAGACTTGTAACTAGTTTAGATCAACACTAAATTCTTACCTCTGCTCAAGGACCACAAGGAGCTCTCCAAATGTTTTTGAAGACCTGGGGTAGGAAAATGCATGGCAGCTGGGGAGAATAATCACCCTGAATTGGAGGGGGTCCTTTCCCATAGTAGACAGCTGGGTAACTTTGAAAGTTCAAGCGTGAAGTATTCTCCAATACATTAAAGGTTACTGCTTAAGTCTTCCTGCCCCACACAACTGTTACCATCTGATTAGGCTGTCTAGGACAGTCTCAGGAAACACTGCAGAAACAAATGACAAACACATACTTAGAGCAGTTATCTCTAAAACATTACGAAGGAATTGTATCACAGTAGTGTAAAAGAGTGAAAAAAATAAAACACCTTGACTTTAAAAGCTGTTTTTTTTTTTTTTTACCACTGCAATTTGTTGAAGAAAATAAAAAGTATAAAACACTTTACCATTATTTTAATGGATACATCATGTTCCCCAGCATCAAAATTACAAAGGTGTAATTTGTTGTATTTATAACCTCTATCCTCATTTGCAGTGAAAATCTTACACATTTTCTGTAAAGAGATTTCACTTGGAATACTTACCTACCTTGCTATTTTGCTCTTATTTATGATTGTTACACATTTTATTCTATTCTTTCTAAGAAAATAAATGGCAAAAGACTAACTCATTATGCATGATCTCATAAAGCTCTCACATTTCTTAGAAAAAAAGGTTTATGCTAAGATTGGTACTGACAAGCCCCTTTTTAATTGTTAGTAATGTATACACAAAGACTACAGTACATATTATAAGTGATAGTGCTGCTGAGGCTATAGTAATTTTCTCTGTATCAGGAGTCCATGGTGTCATTTTGTTCTCTAGAGGATATGGCTTGATTAGGACAGTCCCATTGTTTCATCTGAAATCTCAGCAGATTAATACTTTCATCAGAGCATCAATTTGTCCCACTTTTCTTTTTGCTGCTCTTTGTGAGTGACACAGCCAAAGGAATGCACCTCTTTAAACTGTCATTCAGTTTAACTCCTCCTCTGCAATTATACTGGCATGCATAATACATCATAACAAATTGGATTTTGCAAAGAAGCAACAACAGAAATTATATTTGCTTGTGGCATAAGATAGAAGCTGTTGTAATAGGAGAGGGAGGGGGTGAGTGAGGGATAAAGAAATGTAATGAATTAAAACCACTTACAGAAAACAGCAGTTGCCATTTATTTTCTCGAGAATTCTTCTTCTTTAGCATAAAGACCAATTGCAAAAGTAAAATGGAGGGAAAAAAAAAGAAACATTAAATTAAATAGCATTACAATTAGCAAAGGCTTTATAAAATGAAACACTGTGTTTGTTGTTTCAGCAGGGAGATTTTCTTCTGGCTTTAGAGGTCAAAAAAACCCTGCCTTAGTTCAAGGAAAGCTTTTTGTTTGAACAAAATTTTTTAAAGAGAATTTGAAAATGTAAAGGACTTTTCACCTGATGAAAAGTCCTGCATCGTATAGCACAAATATCTTTACCAGATCTCCTGGCAGGAATAAGGAACTTCCATTTTCCTTTGCTGAGTAAACCCCCCTCCCTCGTCTACCAAACGGTGAGGGTCTTCCAATTCTCTTTAAGTCTGGCAGACTCAGTGGCTCATGATCTTCCTCTATGCAAATGATTGCCAGAGTTACTGAAATGGCAACGCAGCATGTCCTCAAGTAGCTGACCAATGCCAACAACACACCCCCAGAGTGCATGGGACTTCAAGACAGTAACCAGATCAGCTGTCTGCTCCAAATCCCTCAGAAAAGCCAAAAGATGCATTTGGCAGGACATCAGCAAAAAGACTTGGTTTACAAAAGAATTTAGATGAAGCAGAGGAATGTTTCCAGTGGAATGCTGACACCATTCTAATGCTCTAACTCTGAGATTGTTTTTCTTCAAGATTGTTTAAAATTTAAAATGTGTGTCGTCCCCCCCCCCCCCCCCCCTCAACTTCTGTTAACTTCAGTTAATCTCAATTCTATGGCAGGTAACAGAAAAACAGAAAGGGGATGGGGGAGATCAGCTTTGCAGGGACTAGCAAGAATATCTATGTTCTTTGGAAAAATATAGACTTTTTGTATAGTATCTTTGGCTCAGTGTTTAGAAAACATTATTTTTTTTTGTGGGTAAAATCTGAACATTTAATGTGGAAATAGAACTGCATTGTTCAGAAGCTTTGCATCCTTTACCTTTTTTTTTTTTTTCTTTTAGTGCAGAGGTGTTACTTCAATAACCTGACAACATACTGGTATGCCACAAAAGTGAAAGCAAAGAACAGGAAATAAGTAAACGTGAACACAACAAGAAAAAGCACAAAATCTAAGAACAGTAAATAGTAGCATCTATGAAATCCCAAACTTTTTTGCACACAGATTTCATAGAGTCAGACATTCCTTGGAATGTTTCATTTTGCTTGAGGATAGTAAGTAGCAGTTGTGTAGGTGGTGACTTTGCATGTCACAGCTATAAGTGACCCAGATATATGGGATATCAGTGATATAAGCTGCAAGTTTAGACAAGTGAACATTTCAAAATACAGGTTAGAGCTATGAAACACATCTTTATAGATAAAGGATTAATTCTTATCTCCTCTAAAACTATATCGCTCCAACTTTTACCTTAATGATGGACGATAGCTTCAGGGCCATTGCAAGTCCCCACAACACAGAAGCAGTGTTATACCAATTAGGTGGAGAGCAGAAATTAGCAGTAAGATGACAATTTCTAGACTGATCTTAAAATAACCAGGCTCTTTCCTTCCTATAATTAAGCCAAGAAGTTCCTTTTCGATTAGACTGGCAGGTGGATATAGTTATTTCCAATATGTATGTGTATGTCACAGGTGTAGAAATGAATTAAGAACTGGGAAACAGGACAACCTTATGCGAACAGGCAAGTTTGGCTGCCAATTATTTTGGTTGCATTGGCAGACTGCTATGTCAGATACAGCTACAGCCAAAGCTGAGAAAGGTGGTATCTTCATAACACGTACTGTGTTCATCTACAAATCATATTAGGATGCGGCATTTGGTTGCTTACACAATTATTATCATATTAGTGACCATTTTCAAGATGTGCCCTCCAGCTAATGCTTTTCCCACACTAACACTGCTAAAACAAATCACAGATTTCACTATGAGTAAAATGTGTATCTTTTGAGAATGATTAAACAGACTGAAAGCACATTTCTGTAGTTTAGTATCTTCCTGTCACTAGCCTTTCTTGCAGTAAAACTGCATTTTCTTTAATAACCTTTGGCTTGCACATTTATTTTAATACTAATTATGTGATTGTATTGTTACCCAGATAATTGTGGGAGCTGTCAATTAAATTCTCATTTATGTTCAAGCATGAGCCTGTTCTTAGTTCCTTATGCACATGCATGAAAAGAAGTCTGTCTCTTGTAAACTGTAGTTTGCTTGATATATGCAGTTTTTTTCTAGTTTATCAGATATTATTATGCTGAAGACTTCCATTGTCTTCATTTTTTTCTTCAAGGCAGTACTGCATAAGCATGTACTCTATATTCAATTTTTTCAGACCATATTTTAAATTTCTTTTTTTTTTTTTTTAATGTTAAATAAAAAATAATGAAAAATTCCCAGTGGATTATGTCCAAAGATCATGATCAGGTCTGTATCAGGGTAAGATTTTTTAAAATCATTTTTCCCTTCTGTTGAAGGTAGAGAGCATATTCCATGGCACTATTCTTTCTTAACACTATGAAAATACTTCTAAGTGTAGGGCAGGCAGAATACCTGAATGATAATGGGTAGTGCTGTCCACTACATAATAGGGAATTTCACACAGAAAGAAATGAGCTGAGGTTGATCTAGCTGTTCCTGATTGTCATGCTAATCAATGTGCAAAAAATATAGGATCACCAGTAATGATACCAGTCAGAGCAATATTTGTTAGGTTTTTAACATTTCTCTGCATTATATGTGAACCCAAACAGTACAACACAGTGCAGTTCAGAAAATAAAAGAACTTTCCTTTTTGTCCAAATTAAACAGTATATGGACTAGCAGCAATAGGTGGTGAAAAAAAAATTACATTTAGAAAAAATACATCAATTTACTAATTTAGAGTGTAATTAACAATAAGAAAATCTACTTATAAGTTTTAGCCTATTACGTCCCTCTAAGTGTAAGGTGGACCTGCCACTGAAATCAAAGGAAGTTTTGCAGTTGACCTCAACGAATGCTAAGACTCGCACACCAGATTTTGCAACAGTAATACTTACACTGATCTGGAGTTGTGGATACTTAGGCTTTGCCTGAAAATTAAAGACCAAAAAAGAAAGGCTATACTGCCTTGACAGCCTAATTCACAGGCTACATTATCCTGCCCAGAGGTTAAGTGCCCTCAGATTGCAAAAAAAGCTGTAGTTATTTTCTCATAAAATGCAACATATGATACAGATATTTAATGGTCTCTGCAGCTGGTGAAGAGTTAGTCTCAGAGGGCTGGGAGGTTCAGTAACTTCCTTAACTTTTAAATACTTAATGGACCTCCCCAATGAAGCTAGAAATCTTGTGAGACCAGGCTTTTAAAAAATACCCAGTTCTGCTTACTTCTATCCAGATGAGATGTGCCAAGAGAGCAGCTTATATAATTAGATCCATGGTTGATTCTCATTTTCTAAACCTACAAGCTATGCTTGAAATTCTGCAGTACCAGATGCTGTTATTCAGATGTTATTGATTATAGCAAAGATTTGTTTTGAAACCAAACACCCAGTAACGGTAAGGACTTGAGACACACTTACCGCCTTTTTACACGAAAAGAAGACATCCACTGGAAAGCCTTCCCAAATCCTATGGGCTGCCTGGCCCAGAGCTGTTAAACAACATTATACCGTCAATGCAGGCGTTTCATCACAACCTGCATCGTAGCGCTTTTGAATTCAATGTCTTTTCTAGCTTAAGAAAAAAGAGCAAAAATAAATAAATAAAAAGAAAAAAAAAACAACCTTAGGACATCCCTGACAGACCTAATCAATGCATCATTGTAGCAAGGACTATCATCCTGGTCTAGCTGTGAAGAATTCAAGCAGTGCAGCTGTAGTGGGCCTGACCAGCACATAGACTAAATAAAGAACCATATTGCACACCCTCAAGTGGCAGAGCGGTGGGTAGATGGTTAAAGAGGACAGAAAACCGTTTGAATCCTGGTATGAGTGTTCATGCCAGCCATCCGGATAAACTGGGACTGTTCCCTTTCTCCTTCAAATATGCCATAATTTCCCCAGCCTTAATGATAAGACCACCCTGCATATCCAATTAATTTCAACCATTGTTTGGTGGTAATCTATGCATACTTTAAAATGCTCATAAACAAGATAGATAGACAAAATTTAACCATAAATAAATGAAAGAGTTCCTAATATTCTGCACCTGAAGCAACCTAGAGTAAATCTGGACCATGAAACTGAAACAGCTTAGAAATAGCAATGGATCTTTGATCATAAATAGGTGGAAGACATATACACGTTTATTGTCCAAATGCATTCATTCAACATTTGTTTGTGAGAAGATGCCTTTTTTTTTTTTTTTTTAAGAGAAGAGTACATGGATTTCAGTTCAGTCCTTGTCAGAGTAATAATGAGGAGTTTTACTTCATTTGTGGTATCGTACAAGAGTCAATTGTTTCTCCAGTCCTTCTCTATAGTATTCTCAATCACCTAGGTGAATTTCTCAGATTATCTAGACTTACGTCACAATAAAACAATGAGGGTATTCAGCTTTTCCTATTTTTTTTCCCACAACTCCACTATACAAAGTACTTAGATAAGATCAGTCCATCTATAAAAACACCTGGCTGCACTTGAACCTAAAAAAGACAGAGTGCTGAGGGGCAGAGGAAGACATTATGAAGAATTTGCAGGAAGGGGCATTTGTCTTTGATTGAAAATATTGACGACAAATTAGCCAGTTCAGTCCAAAGCTTGAGGGCATTTGGATTCCTTGAGGCAGCTAAGTTATATAGCAGTATCCGTAAGCAGCAGTTTCTATTATCACTGATTGCTACAAGGCTCCATCCCATCTTGGCAGATGAAGCCCAGCCTTTGGTTATTTACATGTGTCACCTCTCAGCTGGATTACAGCCATATAATTCCTGGGCATGAAGCCATCACACCTTAGGAAACTCCAATTAGAACAAAATGCTGTAATACATGAGCTGCCCTGAGCAAATCTATTCTCTCCTACACTGGCTCCTTATTGATTCTTATATCAAGGAAAATTCTCAGTTACTACTTTTAAGATAAACAGTAGCCTGGGCTCAAGGACTTTAAAGGACTAAATAAAAGTCTGGGATCCAAAACCTTAAAAAACATCTTTACCTGTTTGGTAACAGAGTTACAGGTTGTCTACACAGAAGACAGAACATCCCCAATGACTGAAGACAAAAATTAATTCAGTGCTTTCTTCTGTGATCCTACTGTCTTTACCAAATACTCATTGTCCCCCCTCCCCCAAAAGAAAAAAAAAGAAAACAAAAGAAAAAAAGAAAAAAAAAAGAAAAAAGCAAGAAGCAAGAAGCAATCAACAATAATACTGCCAACCTCAGCCTCCCCTACACATGCTTTCTTGCCCCTAGGGAGAATATTTTGAGAATAAACAAGAAAATGCAATAAGGAAATAAGAAAAATTAAACAGATGTTTCCTAATAACATACTGAAAAGCACTCGCAAAAGATTAATGAGTGCAGCACAAAGCACAATGCCTGTACAGAACTGAGAGCATGGACTACCTGACCATGTTGTCACGCCTCCAGTCATTTACTTGTTCTTCTTCCTGCACATATCACATCTATGGGTTAAACGGGATTGCTGATGATCTTAGAGGTCTTTTCCAACCTAAATGATTCTATGGTTCTGTAAAAGAGAAGGTGCTGGTGCCTTGACAAAAGCTTCATTACCACCTCTCAGTGTTCACTATCACCCTTCTAAGAAAAGCCCAGCTCCTGGTAGGCAGATGCCTATCTCCAAATTGGCACCAGTGCAGAGCATCTTGGAACAGGCCATGGGACATGGCACTGCGTTTTTGTCTCCCTTGATGATTTTCCCTCCCGGTGCAGTGAGCAAGTTCGAGCTGGTGCCGGAGCAGAGGCTGCAGTCACTGCCCGGTCACTGCCTGCGCTGCACCTGTTCCGCGCTGAGCGCAGGGCTGCAGTCTCCAGGGTTACCAGCCGGCACCTTTCAAAAGCACTAAATTAACTCTGAAAGAAAGAGATTCCTGTTGCAACTGCGACGCGTGAGGAAACGATGCCAGCTCTATGAATGATGAGTGTTCTGCTTGCCATGTTGAAAATGTTTGTCCTGTTGTGCATATCCATAAATTAAGCAGCTGTTATTTTTTTTTTCAATTAAACACAGCCCTTACAATGCATAATAGGTCATTCAGATGTGTGTCTAATCTGTCTGTCCTCACTAAACAAAAGACTAGATTCAGGCTTACAAACAAGGAGTCAGTTGTAGCACATTCATTTTTTTTTTTTTAAAGTAAAAAGTAAAAATAAAAAAAGCTGTAGAGCAGAGTTCTAAAAGGATTAACATTGGGAAAAGCTCCAGACCAATAAAATAAATGAGAACAAGTGTGTCCACACTCCAAACTTGATGGCAAAACTTCCTCCCAGTCCTCTGTGCTATTCTAGAGGATAAAATAGGCTTATGTGTAATTAAAAATAACTATGTATTTCCACTTGCTAAAGTGACCTTCAGACCACATACAATTTTTCAATAAGGGACATACAAAATTCTTTGTTAGTTTGTTATCTTGGTATTCAGCTGGTATGCAGTTTCCATTGGACAGGTGAAGCTTGTGTCATAGGTCATTAATCAGCAACCATCCCCCTCATACAAGAAAGCACTGCAATTGATCAGTCATCCTTAAATCTCTCTGAAGTTACTGAAACAGCAAGAGTTCAACTTTTCCTAGAATCTGAGAAGCTGAATTTCATTACAAACAAACCACTCTCCTGCCACATAGAGGCTGTATTAGATAACTCAAAGGAAACACTGGGATTCCACGATGCACATAGAATAGCCTGTCCTTTGAATATATTTATTTCTTCCATCCACTCCACTCCCCAACTTCTATGCTGATAAAAGAGCACATCTAATCTTTATGACCTTGAAAGTTGCCTACAGCAAACACCTGTACTTTTCTTATCCATACAAAATGTGATTTTCTTGGGGCTCTTATTCAATAATTTGTGATCAGTGTTTCTTGGAGCAGAGGGCTCCACGGATGATGAAGGCAACATGTGTCAACAAGAGCGACGCCTCCAAGCTGGAGCCTCCATTCCAGCTGAGCTGAGCTTACTGGAGACTGCAAGCAGATGAAGACAGCGTTGAGGGCAGACTTGAGTTGCTAACTTCAGTCTCACTCTAGGGAAACAGTCACAAGCTTAAAAGCAGGTGGACCACAGTTGTACCTCTTTATCACGTGCTGCCACCCTGGGAGGCCACAAAGGAACTTCCAGTCTCACCTCCTTTCAGTCCTCATCTCTCTTTATGCAGTCAGGATGAACTGACTGAACTAACCTAGTATCTGTAGTATTTAATATCCTGTTTGGCTTGGAAACCGTTCGTCCCATTGCTATGAAATGACCAGCTCTCCAAGGCATTGCCTGCTTTCTTCCCTGCAGTTTTGGAGTGGGTAAGGGCTAATGAGACCACAGTAGTTCAGGCATGATCCAGCCAAAAAGCACAAGGAAGTCCGGGCAGCTCTCAGATTTCAAGCATGATCTTGGTGTAGGAATTATCTGGGCAATTCTTATTGAATGAATTCCCACCCAAAGGATTTCACACCTCCCAGGGAGAGTCTGGTTTATTAAAAATGCCAAAGGTCTCACACAAACTGAGCATCAACTGGTATAAAAATTTCTTTAACTAAAATTGAAAAAGACAGTTCAGTGATATTTTCACCCAAGTTTGCTACCATTGCTGGTTTTACTGATGTGGGCCTTTTAATCTGCCAGTAAACTTTGTCTTCTGCTAGTGAGAAATGGGACTTAAAAAAAAAAAAAAAAGAAAAAGAAAAAGAAGAAAAAAAAGAAGGGGGAGAGGAGTGGGAAGAAAAGACAAAATGCTGGAGCTTAAGAAATTTTCTTAAAGAGAATTTACTGAAGTTGTTGGCAGCCCTGGTAGTTGGTGACAATTATGTCTGGGGGAATAAATCAATGCTGGAAAAGCTGCAGACTATTAGATGACATTTTTCTCAGGAGACGGTGTTCAACTATGTCTCCTGGCATTATCATCTTTTCATTGGCTTTGGGACAGTAAAGAAGAGTGAAGAAAGGATTCGGATCAGAACAAATACAGGACAAAGGCAACCAAATTAAGACCTTCCACATGCATCTCACCTTCCCCAAATCTTCATTGTCTGCTTAGACTGCAAGGATGTCAAATGGGGATAGCTTCCTGCTGGAGCTGCTTCAGGGCCCTGGTAGGTCTGGGCACCATACCAACAGCCACTTACTCTCACCACTCATCCTCTTCCACTCTGATAATCACAGCAGCAGGTTGATTATTGGGTTGTAAAATACAAGGGATTTAGTGCTGACTGCAGGACTGAGTGCCTCCTCAAATTCCTCATTGCAGATGATTTTCATAAAATTTGTCAAGGGTCTTGTCTGAATTGTATTTTCACATAGTTAATCCTCTGTCTGTACAGCAATCTGGCCCTGTGCTGCTTGCACTGCAAAACGCGCCTGTGGCTGACCTCTGTGCACTCTCTGCACATTTATCAGGATGCAACTGGCCCAGCCACCCACTTAGCTGGGCCTGACAAATACTGCTACACACACATGTGGACTGACCACAAAGGAGAGTAAAGACAGTGAGGAAATGAAAAGAATCTAGAGGAGGTAATATGAGATTACTGCTGACAGACTTCCCCTACGCACACCCTGCAATGTGTAGGAATAGTCCGCGGAAAGGCGTAAGAGATATCTGTGACTTCAGGCCCTGAACTTTGGCAGGGCTCATGGACAAGTTCACTGGGAGCCAAGCTGAGCATTTTATGATAAGGAGAAGTTAATAAAATTGAGAATGAAATTAACTGGTACCTAATACTAGTAGGTATAGTAGGTAGAGCAAATTCTAACTAAGAGAAAATAATAACAAACAAACAAACAAAAAGTATTAAAACAAAAGTTATCTGCTTAGCCTTAGTGCCGGAGAGCGAAATGGTTGGGATTTTCCCCATCCATTTTCTGGTCCAGCCTGTTAATTTACTATATTTCTGTTTTCCTTACTTTCTTTTTAATTATGGATGCTGAAACTCTTGTCACCTATGATCCCACCTGTGACTATGTTCAAGGTATTTATTCTTTGCAGCTAAAAATCTTTTATTTCTTTTTATTCTTCCTTACAGATTTCCATTGTCTTACTACTTACAGGGCTGAAAAGGACCACAAATAACTGTCTAGAAATGGGAACAGAACAAAGGAAAGATTGCACAAGAACTCATTGTGCTTTATCTTGACAGACAACAATACTCTCCTTAGATCATGTTTCCATCCTGAAAGTTAAGTATGGTGGAAAACAATGAAAGTACTTTGTAAAGGAAACAAAGATTATATTATTCAAGAACGAAAGGAAGTGGTACAAAAATACCTCAGGAGGAGACAAGAAACAAAATGTCAACTACTTCAATATTTATTTTTGGAAGCACCATCATTTTGTTTTTAACTAATATCTAGCAGCCCATATCTAACAAACAATGCTTTCTTCCACACTCCCCTTCAAACACAGGCCATTTCTATTATGCAGTCACTTCCCCAAGTATTTTTAAAGCATAGTTTTCCTAGTAAGATGACTGATTTGTGAAGGAGAGAAAAAAGCTTGCTGTGCAGCTGAACTGAGAAACAGGACTTTGCTCACTCTCACTAATGGATCAACTGACAGTCAGAAACGTAGCTGTCCTTTTGTTTGAAGGACAGCAGCTGAGTTAGCAGAATTCAATGAAGTTTTCAGGTGAATTCACCCAAAATTAACTGGTGTTTTATTTAAAAAAGAATATAAAAATCTATTAAGTTTCTTAGCTCAAAAGCTGTGGGAAATACATAAATACACGTGGCTCAAAAGGTAACAGAAATGTATAAATATAAACCTTCAAACATAGAATATTTTTGTTGCTCTAACAATACTAAGGTGCCTGATGACCTGAATTCCATAGCAATGCAGCATATAGTGCATACAGTTTTTTATGCAGTAACATGATCAACTATATTATTCCCACCACTTCTTTCTTCATATACATTTTAAATAGTCTCCATAAACAGCAAAGTAATAACAGGTACTTGCAGGCTTCTGTTACAATTTGTCAAGTGGTATTGCAAAGGTACTTTAAAATCATTGTTTTCCTGTGCTCAAATCATTGCCTTGTGTTCATAGGAAATAACTGATGAAGACGCCTTCATGATTGTATTTATTCCTTTTGCCAGAGCATAAAAAATGTTTCTTAGCAGACTTTTGCACTCAAAATTATTACTCTGCCACTAATGATCTACTTTACAATACTTCCAATATTTTGCTACATATTCACAAGCCCATTCTCATTTCTGAACTACAGGCTTATTACCATATAATTACTTCTGATAAAAATAAGATTATCATTTCATTTAAAATGAAGTATATGTGAAATAGTTCTATTAACTTCAGGGGTGACACTCCAAACTTAAAGCATAGCTATACTTTGGCTCCAGTACTTAGTTTTTAACTCTCAAACACCTGAGGAGCGCACAGAATAAATAAATCCTTGTTTCTCATTTTCTTGAATTCAGAATGTGTTGGTATGGCAGTGTAGCACTGACAAAATATTGTAAGGAATAAATTCTTTATAAGCACTTTCTATTTAAAAATCTGTATTCTCTTTTCTTCAGATAGCAGCTACTGAAAAAACACACCATATTGTAATACTGAGTAGTGAACAATCACTATCACCCCCAGGCATTCTCTAAGTAATGTAGTAGGAGCCTGTGTTTAAACACATGCTGAAAGTCAGACACACATACGCTATATGATAAGCGTCTGTCAGGATGGTGCTATCCTAGGGCCATAGACTCTGAACTACTGCCTTAACCCGCAAGGTAAGATTTTTGAAGATCAGGATTGAAATACTGTACCAATGGGGAAAAGTAAAGATACTATTACCCTAGGAATTCATTACTGGATTATTCAGTTGTGTCCTTTTCACAAACACTAAAAATTCCTTAAAAATACATAGAATCCACAGGAACAAAAAAAATACAATAGTTTTGACTCCCAAGACAGGGAAGGCTGGAGGCTTGCAGCTCCTGGCAACAACCAGAAGGCTCCTTCTCTGCCTGATCTGCAATTGCAAAACAGTTTCAGTGCCCTGGCAGAAGGTGAGGGGAAGAAACCTCTGTCCTGGGTAGTGTCAGAGCAGGCCAAATCTGAACCATCGGTCAGCACGGAGAGGATGCAGGAGTGACAGTAGAGTGAGACCTCCCACTGCAGGGGAGGTGGCCCCATCTGCCACCAGACTGGCTGTGTGCGAAGGTTTGCTGCTTAGTGGGGGCACCCCTGAGGCCAGCTGAGCAGTGGAGCAGCCATAGAGGCTGTGCAGTCTCCTTTCTTACAGGTTTCGAGCCCTGAGCAATCTTGTCTGACCTCTGAGCTGGCCCTGCTTTGAGCTGGCGGATGGACTAAAGACCTCGTGAGGTCCCCTCCAAGCTGAATTATTCTGTGATCCCATTAGGCCAGAAGAACACACTACTTGAATTACTGTCAAACTCTGCTATTGTGTCTTCCCTCAGCTACGGTGGCCTTAGATCATGTGCAAAAATGGGAGTAAATGAATGCCAGCCTATGAAAAGGGCTGGCAACAGGGATTTGTACAAAAAAAAAAAAAAAAAAAAGGAGATGTAGAACAATCCCTTCTATATCATTACAATGTTACAATGTCTTTGGTTTGTAGCTTCAGGCCTGGCCAGTTCAGGTGTAAATCCCCTTACATCAATAAACCCAGAACGAAAAGCAAGGACAATTTTATAATTGTGGCAATACATTGCAGCTGCGATACATGAAAGCGGAGACAGAGACAGCAGCAAATGCAATAGCAGGTTCTGCAGTCTTCAAACCAGCAAGAGGAGTCACTGATGTTGTTATTCCTTGCTCTTTACACCCACACTTAATCTATTCTCATTTCATTTATCCCCACTGACAAAACTTTCAGTTTACTCAACTACTTTGTCTCTGGCCATTCTTTCAAAGAAGGACTGTGGAAAGCACACAAAGCCTTTCTAGACTCAGCTTGGAAACTTGCTCCAGGCCCTTGGCCAGGAAGCCAGCAGTGCCAGTGCTCTCTGTGGACAGCCCTGAGGAACAGCATGTCAGGAGGCACGGCCAGAAGAAACCTTCC
Source organism: Anser anser (assembly GCF_964211835.1). Lineage (NCBI taxonomy): Eukaryota > Metazoa > Chordata > Aves > Anseriformes > Anatidae > Anser > Anser anser. The sequence goes on along the minus strand of NC_139728.1, from coordinate 18,392,677 downwards.
TTTCTCCCTGCACCCTCAGGAGAAGACTAGCTAAGCAGAGAGCTTTGGTGGATGGCCATGTACTCAAATCCCAGGTGTAGGGAGCAGCAAACAGATGCAATCACAAGCTCCTGATGTCAGCATCAACCCACACTTCTGATTCTTTGCCCTGCCATTTTGTAGCCTGCCATTAAATGCTCAGAAGGTCTGAAACATTTCCAAATGGGAGAAGAAGTGTTTTACAGGCCCTTTTCCCCCAGCTGGTGTAAAGAATCTGTCCTGTTCCATTTAGAAGTTGTATCAATGATCTAAATGACCTCTTCTAGGGTTAAACCCACTTTATCTCCCTCAGCCTTCCTGATGTGAAATCTACATGCCTGGAGTTGCATCCTGGCCCAGTTTCCTACTGGTAGCCAAATAGTATTTAAGACAAACTGCTCCAATGGTCAGACATTGGTGTTACAGAGTCAACAACTCTTACTCACTGTTGTAAATCTGCCCTCCCTTTTTCTGGACAGCTGATGCATCACAATGTGAGCAGACCCAAACTAGCTGTACAGAACACTTCGCTGTGGGAGTGCATGCAAAGAAGATGACGGCAGCTCATACCTTTTAAAAAATGACTAATGTATGCCTCTGCCCGTAAATACATATTTATGACAAAACAGCTGTTTTAGTCATTTTGTAGATGTTTAACTTATAAGATTCCAATCTTATAATCAAGGCAAACAAGTCCCATGAGAACAGACTGAAATATAAATACTCATTTTGGTGATTCTGACTGAAGAATGCTATACCACAAAATTCGAAACAAGAAAGAAAAAAGTATGTAATATGATGAGAAAAATCACTAGTAATTTATGTTTTTCAATCATTGGTATAAGTGGTGAAGCATTGGTAATCTGTACTTACCAATAACTACAACAGCCAATGGAAAATTTCAGTTGAAGAAAGATGCATACATCTTATTCATTCACTTTATTCATGACTGAATACTTCCATCTATCTTATTCCAGGCTTTCTAGGCTCTGCTGTATCACAGAGCCCCTCTGTGAGTCAAATGTTGCTTCTTCACCAGCATTCTAGGGTATGATCAGATTGATCCAGCTGAGAATTTGAGATTTTCCACCTCTGCCTACATATGGAATATGCCTAAACAAATACTGTCTTGATCAGGCCACCTGTTCACATGTGACTCAAGCTGGTCACTGTTGCGTTTAATGCCAAGTAATACCTAGAGGGTGATACTAAGAGGGTTCTTAGCAAAAGGCTAGCACTGAAATGATTTTGTTTTCCTTCTCTGCCGCAGGAACCATGGATGATTTTATGGTATTCCATGTTCTATAGATTTACAAAATGTAGCACAGGAAAGGTCCTGATCCATGACTAAACCCTAAACATTTTAATAATATATAAATATAACTTGATTACTGCTTTTCTTTCTTTGAGAAACCTTATTTTTAAACTAGGGATAGCCACACTGTGTGACCTCAAAAGAGTTGCAATGTTACACTAGTATCTTTAAAAACTTTCACAGTATACATCAAACAGAAAATCTTAGCAAACAGGTCATATATATATTTGTTTACAATAAGCTTCTTGTTACACTGTACTCCTAATGAAAAAATGTCAATGTCAGAACACCCACTAGGACAATTTTCACCCTTGCTGGTAGTCCAGGAAGAATTTACAATGACTAAATGTACATGAAGACTGGCTTCTCAGTTTGTAAAAATTCTACCAGTTATGGCCATGATGACTCCTCCTTTGGTAAATGGTCTTAGCCCCACATGTTTTCATTGTAGCCCCTTTACCTACTAAAAATGCACTTAAATTTAATGTGTATAAAATTCAGACTTTTTTTAAGCTATGAGCTCCGGAAAGCATTGAAATATTTGACCAGATTTCATATATGTATATTTATGATGTAGGTATCTATTTATTGAACTAATGTGTGTGTTTATACAAATTACAAATTTTATACAAAAAGTATATAGTAACAGATGCTTTATACAGATTAAATGTTATTTTTATATGTCTCTGAAGTCTGTGCCTCACATTAATACAATGGATTGTCAGATTTTTCCATTGTTCCACTTCAAAGCATGCAATTATATTACCTTAATTGGAAGCACTGATGTGTTTTCACCAAAGATGTTTATTTGTATTCTGACTACTGAGATATAAATATGGGACCATTTGCTATATTTAGTTTTCTACTTACATTAATTTTTGTTCTCTGCATTTTGTCTTTACAAACTATCCTATTGAGTTTATTTTCAATGCAGGAACTACAAAATTAAATGAATATAATCTAAAAACTTTTTTCTCATTGGGATCTCTAATCAATTCTGTATAGTCAGAGAACTTGTTGAGTCTGCAGAGCGCAGCAGTGAGGAAAAACCACAATTTTTGGACTTGTGAATTGCAGCAAAATCCAACTAGTTAGAAATTCATGCACTGCATCCATTAATCCAAAGGATGCTTGAAAATTTTGTGTGTCATTTGTTATCAGTGCGGTCAACATAGATACCCAGAACTTTTTACAGTTTGAGCGTTAGTGAAAATACAGTGTACGTGAGATGTTCTGAACTGTTGGAATGAGGATGTAGTTCTTTTTTCAGGATTTTTCGCCTAGATAACGTTACCTCATCACACAATATCTGTATCAAATTATACTAATACTTTTTCTAATCCCACAATGAAAATACATTACCTTAAATTTTGTTTACTGCAATACACTTCTGTTTATCCCCATACACACAGAGGTCTGCACACTCTACAATGACACCTGTGGTTAATGGCTATGAGAACAGTGGGTATTCATTAGAGAAAGTCTTACATTTCACTCAGTAGAACATGACATCTAAGAGTATTTTTCTTTAGATAATTTCCTATTAACTAAAAAAAAAAATGTCATTCAAAAAAAAAATCTGAAGATAACTTATCAGGTCATAGCACTGTACATTTTTCATCTAATTAAGGTTTTACTCCACAAAAGGGTATGTCTTGGGCTTTGCTTTGACTCATCTAATGTGCAATAAATGTATTACTGAAGGTTTAGACTTGCTTGGTTTTTGGTCTCCTGGTGATTTACACTTGAATTTGCATAATAGCACCTATGAGACTGTTTCAGAAATGCAATTCCCAACACAAGTCTAAAAAGTGCACATGAAGTACCTAGCTGTAACCTTATACAGTCACATCTGTTCACCTCAGAATTGTCTAATTTGACCTTTTGAAGTTAGCTGGTTTTCTTGATATTCACCCAGTGTTCAACCCAATGAGAAAAACATTTCAAATTCCTCACAATGTACATCTAGAGATGAAATGTCATTTCTCTGGGGGATGATCAGAACACGTTTAGTGTTACACTTGCATTAGTTGACACGAGTGCTGATTAGATGAAAAGGTCTGCAGCCTTCCTAAGCCGACGGTATACAACATAGTGCAGGTACTAATCATGCTTCCCCTTTAGCTTGGAGCATGAAAATAAGTGAGGAAGAATAAAATGAGGAAGAAACTATCCCAAATCTGTAGGAGAAATAAAAAAAAAAAAAAAAAAAAAAAAGATGTCTGACAGCTCCATAGATCACGGAATCGGTATCCGTATTCTCAGCACTCACCTGACATTTTGGGGCTATGGTAATAAATTTCAATGGTAAACAGGAACTGAATCAAAATATTGTGAGCCAGTATTCTGGACTTCCCTGTGAAGCTTCCCTATAGGATCCCAAATTCAACTTTCTAGGCACGTTCAGATTTGGCAAATGACCATATGCTGAGATATTTTTGAATGCTCGTCCCACTGTCTTACAGCTTTTTCTTCCATATGACACAAAAACATTTACAGACAATGGCAGAAGAGTTTTCACGTGTCACAAGATGTGCAAGGTAAGAACCTCTTTCAAATTGCTTGGAAGTGGACTGCTGTTAAAGCTCCAACATTAAAGTACCATTATTGAAAAGCCAGTTTTGCTGATATGCAGATATATCAGAGGTGTCTCCCTTAAAAGGGGTCTCTTTCTTTGGACTGAGCACATGTACAGGAAAAAACTGGATAGTTTTGTCCAGGCAAGTGATACTGGCCCCATATGTGGGACTCATCTAACAAAATAATAGTGTGTTCCCTTAATTTCCTTTTCTCTGTGTTCGTTGGTGTGTCCCACTGGTACTACATGAACAAGGCAGATGACATCTCTGTCACAGATCAACCTTGTATGTGAGTGTATGGCTACCCTGCAATGCCACTAAATTGCTGCAGCCCAAATTATTGGTAACAGCAGGTGTGGGAAAAGGGCTGTTATTGTGGAGAAGGAAATGCTTTTATTAATCATACTTAGACACAGCAATACTGCCATAGTAATAACTTCAGCCTTTGCTAAAATATTTACAAAGGGCCAAGCACCTCAACCGTACTGGGACCAAGTGGCTCAAAGATCCACCTGTCAAGGTACAAAAATATGTAAAGGTAGGTAGAAAAGTGGTAGTCAGATAATCAGGAGATGTTATTCCTCTTCTGACAGGAACCAGGACAACCATGCTATACCACTCTTCTCACTGCATGGGGCAGAAGGTAAGACATCTCTCTTGTCTTCAGAAGTCTATGTCTTCAATAAATAAAAAGAATTCCTTGTCAAAGGATTTTTATAATTTTATATCTAATACGTGCTAACGAATTGGGTGAAATAATAGAGCTGCCTTGTCTTTGCTGGCCTTAATGTAACTGTTCTTAGAGCAGTAAAGTTCTGCCTTTGGAAGAGCTCCTTCTCATCCTTTGTGCATCACAAATGGCTTCAGTTCACTAGAGAAGGGCTCCAACCTGCTGGAATCAGTTGTCAATGATACAAAATTAAATGAAGTCAACATACTGCCCCAGGATATCACCGACAGAGCAGATTACATTAAAAATAAAATAAAATAAAATAATTTCAATGAAGTTTTTGTAAGACTTTCAGCAGGTACCCCTGCAGAATAAGATGTAATATGATTCCTACCAATCCGGATAACTTCCTGATAATTTCCTACAAAAAAAAAAAAAAAAAAACCCTCACAATCAGACAAACCACAATGTCCTTTCACCACCTGCAAAAGCTGAAAACATTTCATAGACATGTCTCCTCTGCAATTCGCTGAATGACAAAGGAAGCTAGGTTATAACACTCATATCTACATTTAAAAGTAAATATGTTGGAGGATTTGCTACTAAACATGTAAAATATACTGGTTTAGGTAAGTATGAAATAATTATTTTTGTGTGGAAAAAGAGTCTTTAATGTAAATGAAATAAGACGGTAAGCGTGGCTGTGTGAGAATGGAGTATTTCCCATTTTGTGAATTCTAAACAGGAATGGTTCACTAAAGATTGCTTCTCTTTAAATGAAACAAAAAAGTCAACATTCCCCATGGAACAAGTAATACGAGCAAAGGTCTCCATATGTCCCTTAATGATGGAACAAATCTTTATACTGCAAACCATAAGGATGATTGAATGGTTCCTCTGTAAAATGTGAAAAGATATACAGGGGAAAATATTTTAGAAGATGCCATACTAAATTAGGAGTTTCACGCCTGTGAAGAAAATTTGAGGAAAATCTATCTACAGGATAGATTTTCACTTTATTACAGTAGAACTAATTATACGTTCATTAAAACAATGACTGTTTTGTAAAACATGATTCTTTCTGCTGCATATTTCTCCTAATGAACCCAAACAGATCTAATGCTAATCTTAACGTTTTATGCATAACAATTAGGAATAAAATATATATGGGTCACAAGCCTGCTTTTCCTTAAATTATTTGCCAATGACTACAGAATTAGGACCCATGTATGTTTTGGTCATACAAATTAACTTAACTTAAAATACTAATTCTCGAACACTACCAGAAAGCTATACCTCATAGTACCAGCATAATAGTAAACTTAACATTTCATTAAAACATTATACATCTACTGATTTTAGTAACAGTTTTTATTATTTAAGAATTCATCATAAAGAGGCCTTTTCAGGAATATCTTTTTTAGATATTTTGCAGCCTAAAATATTCTCAAGAGTTCTTTTTTTTTTTTTTCCAATATTACACAATTAAATAAAATTTTATACCCTATGCATCTCATTTTCATATGGGAAATTTGTAAATCATGCATTTATTAGCCAATATTGTTCTATATTTTAAATTACCGTCAAATTACATAAGTCTGGTAACTCCCTTTGAAGTAAATGAGTAACATTTATTCTCTATAAAGCTCTCATTTTAACTAGGCACATTAGATATCATTAGTACAAATTCATTATAAATTATACTCCAGATTTCATACAGAGTTATTTACGCAGCCCTTTTTATACTTGAAAGTTAACTAAAATAATATTAATATCAGTGTTAGTAAATGCCCTGCAGTTACCTAGATTTTAATATGAAATTATTTTCCCTTGTTTTCTGTTATATTCACAAGGCATAAATATATAACTCAGGTTTCTTTCACAACTATCAAATTATCAGTCTAATATTTATTTTCATTCCAATGATATACAAAAATTTGTAAGAGTAATTTAAAATGATGCATTGTAAACTACTATTTTGAGTGTAATTAATTATGCCAAAAGGTACATGAATTCTAATCAGTTGCCTAATTAGCAGTGAATTTAATGCTGTTTTATACGATCCTTCTTTAAGAAGTGATACCTGCTTAACGTACTACTTTCAGCTTCATATGTTAGTGTTACGATACCTACATCCATTACTTTTAGTAAATTAATGGGACAACTCATGATTTTTGCTCTGCCTCCAGTGTGGATACAAGCCCCGACAGGAGCTGTTGTCGCTCTGGAGAGCTGGAGGCTCTGTGCAGGCATACGGTGTGTCACTTGTACTCACATCATACCTGTTGTGCTGCTCATTGAAAGCTGCTAATATGCCTGATTCGTACACCAGAGCTGCCAAGCACCACACACAATAGTACAAAATCAAAGTAAAGAGCAGGACATAGAGAGAAAGAAAGCTCAGTCTTTCACCAACAGCGTGTCACTAAGTCACCCTGGTGAGGCAGCAGGGGAAGGGCAAACACACTTCCCTGCCATACTTGCATGCTCTCGACCTTGCCTGCCCCGGGGGTTTCCTCCAAGGCTCCCCTGATCCAGCTGAGACCCACTTCTACCAGGGCGTTAGTTGGCTTTGCTCCTGCCTCGCCTCAGCCACCTTCTTGGAGGAGAGGCACAACCTCAAACCAACACACAGGGACAGTGAGCAAAAGGAGCCAGCGATCAGTTGATCCCAGCCCTCCACGTCTTGCTGCTGTACCAAGAAAAGCTGGGCTCCCGGCCGTGACTTAAATACCCTTCTCTTTGCCCTCCTCACACCTGTACCCGCACTATGGCCCTGAATGAGAAAATACAAACTAGAGAGTATGGAAAGAAAAGGAATTCCTGCAGCCTGTGCAAGGGCCAGAGTTTGGCCTTAAGTAGCACAGTGCCTGAGTATAAAAGAAGGAAGTATAACTGAGAACAAATTACCAGATTTTTCTGTCAGAAAGATTTATGACTTTTTCTTTTGCCATAGAAATGCCAGGAATGAATAATATCACAAGCATGAACAACAGAATAGATGTGCAACGTGACCCTTATAATTAAGTAAAGGATGCAAATGGCAAATCTAATGAGGGAGAAAGTACATCCATGATCACTTTACACATCTTTAAATATTTGTTTTCTCTGTTTACATATAGATATTTTTCCTTTTCCCCCCTCACAAATTAGGTAGGAAAAAAGAACCAGTGTTTGGGTAGGAAAAGAAGCTGGATCTCCAGCTGTGCCTGCAGCTAGAAAAGCAGTATGAAAGAGGCAAAAGAATTCTTGTGCTCTTAAAAACAGCGAAACAGCAACAAAGGACAAAATAACCTTTTCCCTTTGCCTTCCTTTTTCAATCTTTGTTTCAAATGGGCAAATCACTTCAAAATGACTGTTCTCAAACAATCACCAGACTCACAAGATTTATTCTGTCCACTGAAAACAGAAGAAAATATATGGAAAAGCTCAATATGAAATGTAACATGGTCTGATTTTCAAAAGCTGTCAACTGCCACAACTTCTGAGACCTGTAGCTGTTTAGCAATTAAGAATAAAACCTCACTCAGCCTTGTTAACCTAGTTGTTACATTTAAAAAAATAAATAAATTATAAATTAATAAACTCAAAGAGCTGGAATGTACAGAAGTAAGATGGAAAAACGTAGTTAAAGCTTTTGTCAATCACATCACATTTTCTTCTGGTCCTATCAGTTTTTTATCTTTGATATGGACTTGGCCAATATTTGAGTATCTTATAAATCAAGACTGATTTGAATAAATCTTCCCACCAAAATTTAAGAACAACTGGTATATGACTGCATAGGAAAACAAAACAAAATAAAGCAAAAAACAATGAACCATGTGAAAGAGTGAAAGAGAAGGTAGGACTTCATAACATTATTTCATTGAAATACAATTACAGACAGATATACTCTAGGCTTGTAAACCTTGAGCTGTCCTCACTGTTTTCCAAACTATATGGTGCCAGGCTAGGTATCACTGCACTAACTTCCCACACTCAGGGCTGAGGAGTACTCGTTGAACAGAGGCAAACTTACAGCTGTAGGTGAGTTCCCTTACAGGGTTAGTTTTTGTCAGCTGTGTCTCCACTGTGGAGTGTGGCAGATCCAAACTGGCCTTCTATACCCATATGTCCTTCAGAAGCATCTCTGGCATCACACCCAAATCACTTTGTATTTCTGAGTAAAATAATCTGAACTATGGCAGTACTCTCACTAGCACATTCTGTAGCTCACGTTTCTAACATGGCTTGGGAATTGTTTGCTGTAAGAATCTCCCGGTATGAAAAATTCTGTCTGCAAAGTGGTGCTACATTTCTGGACTTCTGGCCTCCGCTGGGACCTGCCAGATTAAGTATAATACAGACAGCATGACTGAAATTACTTCCATGGCAATAGAGTCATTACTTGGTGATACCTGCAGATTGATATTCACAATTACAATTCTGAAGTCTGGGGTGATGTTACTCAAAGAAACCCTATCAGACCCTATAAACACCACAACATTTTTTTTTCCCCCTTAGGATAATTTAAAGAAAATATTGGGTGTATGCTCATCTCCTCAATGATTTTATTATTTTCACAAGTCACAATGTATGCCAACAATTCATGATATTAATGTTTCACTTTTATCTGCATTACTATTATTTGGCACAGGTAACCCTTCTACTAGTACTCTTGAAAAAACAGCATATTCTGTGCTATAGACTCATATCCAAAGGCAACAGTGTTCTCCTCTCAGTGCCCTGAATAACCTCTGACAAAAAAAAACAACTCACATGTAATTCGCTTATTCACTGCATGGTGTAGTTTTTGTCAAGTCAGAGGCTTACTGCATGTCATCACGTGTGGGGAACCAGAACTATCTGTAGCAAGAAAAGCTTCCAGGCTATGGTGGCTGTAGAAGCCACAGGGCTTCTGCAGGTTGCATCATCAGATGCAAAGCAATTTGACAGCCACTTTCAGGAGTTTAGAGGCCCAGTCCCAGGCCCCAGCAGTCCTACAGCCACCCAAACTACTCAGGAGATTGAGCAAAGGAACATTTAAGTAGTAAATAATATAACAGTAAAAGTCCATATAAAGGGAAATACAGGTAAATCTGGGGTAATGGCAGTTTCCAAAAAGACTTTATATCTTTATGAGTGTAAGCGTATATGCTATTTTCATTAAGATTACTTTTCTTAGCTACTGTTTCACCATATCTCTGAGGTTGACTGTGGCCCGCTTTGAACATGGCTGTTTCATATGACCTGGAATGGTAACGGTGGAAACACAGCCTGCTAAAAAACCCTTGCATTTTTATAAAAATTCCCCTTGCTTATGAATTATTTAGTGTCTCAGACTTTTTAATGTTGATTTTTTTTTTTTAAGAGGGAATTTAAGAGGTACCCAAACAAAAGCAATCAGAAAATAACAACTTGGCAAATGCAAAGTGCCAGGATAACATTAGCCTTATTGTTACAAATTAACTTTATAAACATTATAAAACACAACTAAGAAAATGAGGTTAAAAAATACTGTAAGATAAAGTAAAAACAATACATAATTAATGCCATAATAAAAGAGCAATATGATGGAAAACTGTAATGGAACTAAATACAGCACTGTGAAATGCAGCCCATAAATGTGCATAAAATATGCATAAAGGTGCAACTGCTCTCAGTCTGGTCGCACAAAGGAGGATTTCATGAAGTGACTAATGGTTTACTTTTTCCAACCTGTAGTCTGGAAAAGTACTGAGAGACAGAAATTTTATTTGTCGCTTGTACCATTGGAATTGACTGAAGGAAGAGAAAATCACCAGGGAAGTGTTAAGGGGAGGGTGGAGTGAAAGGGGATGCCAAGAAAGCTGAAAGAGCCTGAGAATTACTACAGTCAGCAGTGGGAAATTTCTTTCTATCATTATTTATTCATACTATGGTCATACCTAAGTACCATAATCAGGGATCAATGCCCTGTTGCAGAGGGCTCTTTGGCAACATTTTTGTTAAGGGTGGTATCACCATCTAATTTTATTTGGTGTATTTTAAATGCCATGCCAATTACTCTTCAGCATACAAACCACCTACCAGAAAATACAAGAGAAGGGTTATACTGTATCTTTGTTCTGTGATATTTTATAATCCTATGTAATAGTAGTTAGGCTTTTGTTTAATTAATTACTTTTGTAATTATTGCCCAAGGCCATCAAAACATTACGAGAAGAGGTACAAATTATATTTTTAATTACAGCAACTGTTCAGAATCAGGGCTGCACTGTATCCCAAATACACACTGAGCTCTGTTTTCTACAGACAAGGATCAGTTAACTCAAGGACTCTGCTGTACACGTTAGACTTGGATACGCTAGTCACTTGCTGATCATGAGGGTAACAAGAGTTGACTTTCACTCAATGAGCAGAATGAAGATTTCTGAGACTGACTGATAAAATTTCCTGGGTTATGCTGGGCTTTTCAGCAATGAAAAGATAATTCATGTCCCCTCTTTTTAAGTGGCATCCATCTTCCTCCCCATTGGATATTTGTCCATTGGCATGGACAGATATCTGATTTCACACACATATAGTTGAGACACACAGCTATCTGCATAAATTACTTGAAATCCTGTTCTTAATTCATCTTCAGAATTAATGGCTGAGATGAAGGACATTTTCTATGTTACTTATTTACTATTTTTACTTAGCTTGTGCTCCAAGGTAAGACCATGCTATACTGAATCACATACGGCTGTGTTCTATGCTATATTAATCTTTAGAAAAGTATTTTTATTTTCCAGTATCCTGATATGACATATTCCCAACCAAACCAGCATACAAGCTATGTGTTAGATCCCCTTACTGAAACCAGCGTACAAACAAGATAGAAACAGGTTTTGTTTTAGGATGAATTATGGGAGAGCGGGCACTTGAAAAGTAATGTAGGAAGAAAAGCTTTCTTGAGTATGAGAATCATAACATCATATAACTAAAGATGGTATGGTTTATTTCTTACTACTTTACAAACATGCTTTCACACCATAATAAAAGTACAACAACAATTTAAAAGAAAGAAGGCTGTATTATATAGCATAATATGATAAAGAAAGAGAACCTTGCTTTGACTAGGATGAATTATACTCCTCAAACACACTAGGATTATATGAACTGGTGAACAAAACAGTGGATAAAGAAGAAGCAATGAATATGATATACTTATGACTTTTGAAAGGCTTTTGATAAAGTTCCTCACAAGAGACTATTAAGGAAATTTAGTAACCACAGTGTAAGAGGTAAATTCTTGTCAGTGATTAAAAGCTGGTTAATAGGTGGGAAGCAAGGAGTAGGAATAAATAGCCCACTCTCAGTTTAGAAAAGATTAACAGTGGGATATCCTAGGGACTAGAAGCAAGGCCAATATTGTTTAATATATATACTTATGATGAGAAATGAGCCAAAACAAAACCCCCAGTTCTGAATATTTCTGATGCAGGAAGGTTTGAAATATGGATCTGGCGCTTGAAACTTATAGCTCAGATTTCTTCCTTTCAACAAAGAAAAGCTCAGAAGAAAATTGAGGAACATCACAGAAACACCATACATGTGTAGAAAAAGCAACATTATGTGAAATACGCCATCCAAAATATCTGAATTTCAGCAGTTGTTATTTAAGTATATGAGGTAAACTTCTTTAATCATTCAGGATGATACTGACTAAGGATAAGCTCTTTGAATTACTGCCCCTTCTTGACCTAAGCATTTAGTTGAATTTCAGGTCTCTGCCAGGAGATGGAATTTCTTCTCTGAAGAAATTGATGCAATTCATTCTTCAAAGACATGCACAAAATTCTGCTCCTGTTTTGTTCATGTATTTGTTTATTTAGGGCCAAACTAAAAGTACACTGAAGGTTTTGGTGCTTTTTTGTTGTTTGTGTGTGTGTGTCTGTTGCTTTTCTGCTAGCTTTTCACCAGTTTGTTTCACCTTCTTGTCATTTCCTTGCAGACAAAAACTTCCATTAAAAAAAAAAAAAAAAAGTCAAACCACAGCTATGGATTCTTTGTGTCTGATTGGTTTGGGACAAATGTAACTTAGAAACCAGTAATGTCTAATACCACATAGTGTAACAGAACATAAGGGTAACATAGAATAAGTTAACAATAACTTTGAGTCACTCCTTTGACTATATCATATAAATTAAATCTGGTGAGAAATGCAAGGGACAGAATTCAGTGGTCTTGATAGACTCTTCAGTTCTATGTTCTTGTTGAACTCACACTCTTAACAGCAAATTTATTAGTAGTTGTCTTTCTCTTCATGAATCTGTAACTTTTTTTTTTTCTGGAACTTCTATGACTGTTTAAATTGCAGAGTGTATATAAGCAGTCTACATTTTACACACCTTCTCGACCAGCGTAGAGAAATAAATTCTATAATACATTATTAAAAATGGATCTTCTTTCTATTGATAGATCTCAGATGAGAAGCAAGATGTAGCACAAGAGAATATATGAGATTAGTGAGTTGTATAACAGGTCTCACTTAGCATGGATTTATTGCTGAATCCCACCACCATATGTTCCATACTGGAACTTATTGTATCCCGGTACATAATATTTCAGAGATAAATGAAAAGACCAGAGGAAATTTAATTCTTCACAGCTCAAGAGGGCTCACTGGCATTAGGAATTTAATTTGGCTGGATCACTGGGAGGAAGAGGGGAAAGCTGCAGGGCAGTATTGGGAAGTGGAAGGAAAAAGAAATACTGTCCCCTACCCTGGGGTGTATGTAGCTTAGAAGATGGAGGGACTGGGTGCCAGTATCTAAAAGCAGCAGAGACTAGGAACAGATTATAGACAAAGTAGATAAAACAGCTATTAATTTATTTGCTTCTCTCTCTCTCTCTTCCCCCCCCCCCCGCCCCCCCCTTTTTTTTTTTTTTTCCAACTACAGTTGAGAGAAAGATTATTAGGAAAAGTCAGGACTTGCTCCCATAGCTATTGAGATCTTTCCAGAAAAGCTACTAAGAATTATTTGCTGCCTAAGATTTTTAGATTTAAACAAAGCATTGTATGTAATAGAAGACCCCTGCCCAGCTTATCAATGCAAGTAAAAATAGCAGAGAATGCTATTCTGATGTTCTAGAGAGGGCAGTGAGAGGATATGCTATCATTGCACATAGTGGAAACTACATTTACATGTGCTTATGCTTAATTGTACTGGTAAATAAAAGATTTTTCTAAAACAGATTAAAATGGAGCAACAAAGAGCACAAAGAGCAACAAAGTCTGCAAAGTTGCCTCTTTAGAGTCTGGATGGCTGTCCTACAAAAACAGTTAACAAAAGCATGGTAATCAACACACAACAGTAGAAATTAAAATTGACAAGCAAAGGAATGAACTATCTCTGAAAGGTGTCCTGTTCAACGCAGGTTTTGGGCATTTACAGAAAATTAAATATAAGAACTCACCTGCAGCCATGTAATTATTATAACAGTCTTTAGGACCAAACTGCTAATTTAATGATTACAAAATGCCTGTGCATAATGGAACCTTCTTGTTCAGAAAATCAGTTACCTGTGTGTTTCAGAGAAATATTTCCTTACTTGGAGTGGAAAAATAAGTTTTTACTGTTTTTGTTTGTTTGTTTTTTAACTCCTGTTATTCTTTGTATTTGTCCCCTTCCTTCATGGGCCATTAGTAAGAACAGGATTGTTTTGTAATTTCTGTAACACTTGCCTTACTGTATCAAGCCCACCGATTACATTCAGGGTGTCTACCTGCAAAAAACAGCAAGGATCTGATGCACAGACCAACACTGAATGATGGTCCCAAAGACGTTTGTCTCATTGACAGTGTGCGATTCTATAAGAGAGATCACAGAATCACAGAATCACCTAGGTTGGAAGAGACCTCCAAGATCACCTAGTCCAACCTCTGACCTAACACTAACAAGTCCTCCACTAAACCATATCTCTAAGCTCTACATCTAAACGTCTTTTAAAGACCTCCAGGGATGATGAATCAACCACTTCCCTGGGCAGCCTATTCCAATGCCTAACAACCCTTTCAATAAAGAAGTTCCTCCTAATATCCAACCTAAACCTCCCCTGGCACAACTTTAGCCCATTCCCACCAGGCACGTGGGAGAATAGACCAACCCTCACCTTGCTACAGCCTCCTTTAAGGTACCTGTAGAGAGCAATAAGGTCACCCCTGAGCCTCCTCTTCTCCAGGGTGAACAACCCCAGCTCCCTCAGCCGTTCCGAGACTTGTTCTCCAGACCCCTCACCAGCTTCGTTGCCCTTCTCTGGACTCTCTCAAGCACCTCCATGTCCTTCTTGTTGTGAGGGGCCCAAAACTGAACACAGTACTCGAGGTGCGGCCTCACCAGAGCTGAGTACAGGGGGACAATCACTTCCCTGGCCCTGCTGGCCACACTGTTTCTTATGCAAGCCAGGATGCTGTTGGCCTTCTTGGCCACCTGAGCACACTGCTGGCTCATATTCAGCTGGCTATCAACCAATACTCCCAGGTCCTTCTCTGCCAGGCAGCTTTCCGACCACTCATCTCCCAGCCTGTAGCGCTGCTTGGGGTTGTTGTGCCCCAGGTGCAGGACCCGGCACTTGGCCTTGTTGAACTTCGTGCAGTTGACCTCAGCCCATCGGTCCAGCCTATCCAGATCCTCCTGCAGAGCCTTCCTACCCTCGAGCAGATTGACACACTCACCTAACTTGGTGTCGTCTGCAAACTTACTGAGGGTGCACTCAATCCCCTCATCCAGATCACTGACAAAGATATTAAAGAGAACTGGCCGCAGTACTGAGCCCTGGGGGACTCCACTAGTGACCGGCCTCCAACTGGATTTAACTCCATTCACCATGACTCTTTGGGCCCGGCTACCCAGCCAGTTTCTAACCCAACGAAGCATACGCCAGTCCAAGCCACAAGCAGCCAGTTTCTCAAGGAGAATGCTGTGGTGTCAAAAGCCTTACTGAAGTCAAGGTAGACCACATCCACAGCCTTTCCCTCATCCACTAAGCGCGTCACTTTGTCATAGAAGGAGATCAGGTTCGTCAGGCAGGACCTGCCTTTCATAAACCCATGCTGACTGGGCCTGATCGCCTTCTTGCCCTGCAAGTGCCGCGTGATGACACTCAAGATAATCTGCTCCATGAGCTTCCCTGGCACTGAGGTCAAACTAACAGGCCTATAGTTTCCCGGGTCTACCTTCCGGCCCTTCTTGTAGATGGGCGTCACATTTGCTAGCCGCCAGTCGACTGGGACCTCCCCTGATAGCCAGGACTGCTGATAAATGATGGAAAGTGGCTTGGCCAGGTCTTCCGCCAGTTCTCTCAGCACCCTCGGGTGGATCCCATCTGGCCCCATCGACTTGCATACATCCAAGTGCTGTAGCAGGTCGCCAACCATTTCCTTGTGGATTGTAAGGGCCCCATCCTGCTCCTCATCCCCTTCCACCAGCTCAGGGTACTGGGTGTCTAGACAACAACTGGTCTTGCCGTTAAAGACTGAGGCAAAGAAGGCATTAAGCACCTCAGCCTTTTCCTCATCTCTCGTCACTAAGTTTCCCCCTGCATCCAGTAAAGGATGGAGATTCTCCTTTGTCCTCCTTTTTGTGTTGATGTATTTATGAAAACATTTTCTGTTGTCTTTAACAGCAGTAGCCAGATTGAGCTCCAGATGAGCTTTGGCCTTTCTAATTTTGTCCCTACACATCCTCACAACATCCTTATAATCCTTCTGAGCGGCCTGCCCTCTTTTCCAAAGATCATAAACCTTTTTTTTTCTCCTAAGCTCGAGCCACAACTCTCTGTTCAGCCAGGCCGGTCTTCTTCCACGCCAGCTGACTCATATTTGGGCCCGTGGGGGCAGACCGCTCCTGAGCCATTAAGATTTCCTTCTTGAAGAGTGCCCAGCCTTCCTGGACTCCTCTGCCCTTCAGGACTGCCTCCCAAAGGACTCTACAAACCAGTGTCCTGAACAGCTCAAAGTCTGCCCTCCAGAAGTCTAAGATAGCAGTTTTACAGGTCTCCCTCCTGACTTCATGATGCTACAACTCAGATGCTATTGAATACTAAAACTGTGTACTTCCAATAGCAGAATAAAGAGAGTTCTTATTCCCTGCATTTCAGATAGCTTATTGGACAAATTACATTGTCATGCCCAGCTGGAGTATTGCCACTTAATATTGTATTATGGCATGGAGATATGTACCTAGCAATAGAGACCCATAGCTGAGATAAAGGATTCTGGAGGGAAAAGAGAGATGCACAGTGTATACTTTTTCTTGTCATTTGTTTGACACTATACTAAGAAAAACATCAGCTGTCAATTTTGGTATGTGATAGTAGGTAGTTCAGTGCAAACTAAAATGTCAATTTAAATCATTTTAGTAATTTTTGCATTTGAGTAGAGAGAATGTATTACATCATGAACATAAGAGCTATTTTACTTTGAAAGTGCATTACAATTAACAACAATAGCCCTATATTAAATGAACCTTGAGAAAAAACACTATGCTTTGTGTGTCATCATAGTTTTGTCTGCAGGGAAATGACATACAAGCTTTCAACACCTTAAGAAAAATTAATTACATACAATATAACAGACCAAATGGTCAAGCATAAGGAACAGCATCAGTAGTATTGATGAGCTGCTATGTAGCAAAATTTTCCTATTATATCTTTCTTCCACTAACTATATTATGTAATTATAACACGCTTTCTTGAATGTCATCACTGCATATTGAGCTGCTTAAGGTCTCTTACTAATTGCAAGGCAATTCTATGTATCTCATGTAGGGGTGACATCACTTCTAAGGGATAAGGATTTGGGTAAAGCCATGGAGTCATGCATTTTCTCTACATTTCTAATTTTTCTGTGCATTTTAAATTACGAAGATCAATTGATGCTTTCATCTATTATTAAGGATTTAATGGATCCCCTTCTCTCTGTTGATTATGCTTGAGGTAAGATGCAGAAGATTCTCAGCAGAAGGTGTGTTCAACAGCTTTCTGTCGTTAATGATTTCCTAATGAACAAAATTAAGTTTCACATTATCTTGTGTGTATTTGTGGTCTCTGTTCATGTTTGAAACTCAGACATGACTTAGAAAAATATCTGTTCATTTTACATCTCAGATTGAAGTTATCTTTTCAAACAGTGATTGTTTTTCTGCTTTCTCTGGAAATTGTGCATCTGCTGAGATCTCTACTATGTGGGCAATAATTTGTATAGGTTATCCTTTTGATGGGTCAGGATCCACAGTACTAAGTTATTTAGAAATTTTTAGAATCCCACAATTCACACTTATAGACAGAACTTTAGCAAGTGAATGTTATGCCTTTAAGTTTATAGAAATATCTACTCCTATTTCTGATATATGGGACAAGTTTAAAAGGAAGATTTCATACTTTTTTTTTTTTCTGGCAATTTTGTGTTTGGTCCTTCTTGAGTCGAAAGGGATGATGCTTTGGTTCTAGTCAGTACTTTCTAGACAGTTTGAATGCAGCTCTCATGGTCACAATGTGCTTTATTAGAAGAATAAAGTCAGGCCTACCACCAAAAGAACTGTCTTGGACCAAACCAGACTCCCTTTTGACTCAACAAGAATCAGACTGCAAATCATAATATAAAAAGAGAACCAGTAGTACTAGCCTGGGTCAGAAGCCAGAAGATGAATGAAATTAATCCAGCTGCTATTGTGCTTAAAAGCCAATCTCACATTTTTCAGTACTAACTCTTGAGTTTCGAGTGCCTACATTACCCATGACAACAGAGTCACTGGGGAATCTGACTTCTCAAAGAATTCAACTTTGGATCTTTTTCCCCTAGAAATTAATCTATTTCTGCAGGTAAATGACATGTAGCAGCATATGTCACAAAATCAGCCTCCCATATTCACTATCCTCACTTTCTTATGGCAGTTTTTGTGCTGCAAAGTGTCAGTTTGGTTCTTCCTTGCTTTTTCATATTCAGTACAACAGCCATCCATCTTTAGCTACTGTCTCCTGTTGGACAGAACCAGTCCAGTCCTGTCTGACTGGAACTACTGTCCTCCCTAATATTTATTATTTGGTATCTTCTGGGATTTGGACAAAGAATAATTGGATAGGGGGTAGGTGCTGCAGAAACACTCAAAACTTGATTTTATTTTTTTTTCATTCACATTTACAAAACATTTTAAAAATAAATTATCAATGAATTACACACTATAGAAAATCTCCCTGTGTCTACATCCTCCCCTGCTCAGAGACTAGGTCCAGACAACACGCCTTAGTATGCCACTAAATAACTCAAGCCAGAAGTACTTTTGGGGTCCTACACTTATCCACATCACTTAAAAGCTGACAGGTGATGAGAATACCTCTTACACTGGCCAAGAAACAGAAACAGCTAAGAGTCCTGCAGACACCATTCTCCATGTACAACTCTATAAACATTTGTAATTCAGGCAGAAACTCCTACAGCTTTGCCTTGAATAGGGAGCTAATCAAATGTTACAAGAAAAATAAAGGACTTTAAAAATGAAACTTCCATTTATTTTTTTTCGTAGAAATGCAAATATAATGTTGATGTTTCTGATATGATTTATTACTATTTTGTATCTTCAAGATAACACTGGCCCATTTTGTTGTTCTACTTGATGAGCCTTTTTTTTTTCTTTCCTTCCCCAGGTAAGGTTGAGCATAGAATAAACAGGTTCATAAAGCTTGCTTAAACTGTCAGCAGATAAGTTACTGCCAATGTTGCCTTGAGGCCACATTAACTTCTACACCTAATTTTTCTTCTGCCCCCCCCTCCATTTTTTTTTTTAATTAATAGATTTTCTTACACGTATACATTTAGCATTTTCTTGTTTAGCTGATGTGTTTCTTCTGGGTTTTCCTCTGTGGGTGTGGGAGAAAGAGATTGATGAATTATAATTTGATGAAGGTAGTTATGGTAGCAGGAACTGAGAAATGGAATATTTGCAAAATGCCAGAGGTGAAGGAACAGGATACACATGATTAAAGTTGCTATAAAATCTAAGCTGTCAACGCAACAATAGCACTAAGAGAGAAATGTTCAAGCAATGTTGGTTTCCTCAGAACATTCAGTGGTGTCATGAAGTGTATTATTTAGGCAAGTCTGTTAGGAGTACAGGAGGTTTGGCCTGGTTATTTTTCCCATTGACTACAAAAAGCATATGTTGATTTATAAAGATGGTTAGCTGTAGGAATTTTGGCCAGGATAACTGGGGATTACAATTTCCTAATACTGTTCGGGATGTAAACTTTGACAGCAGCCTATGCAAGGACTGACTGAATGAAAGGTGAAGAACCTTGACACCAAATCTTGAGAAATAAAGTGCAACAGAAGAACCAGAGAGAAAATGGCTTAGCAAAAGACTGAAGTCAGTAGCAAAAGACTGGAGTAAGCAGGGCTTTAATATGAATTGCATTTCATTTTGGTCAAACATATGGAATCAGAATTTTGGAGCATTGGTGGCTGAGTTACCAGCACATCAGATTAGGAGTGGCAAAGAAGAATCTAGAATCCCATCTTGCTCTTAAGTACAATCTAGAATTCTATTATTTGACACAATTTTCTCCTTTGATCCTTGGTTTCCAAATTTGTTTTTCAAGAGATTAATGCTTTGCTAGAAAAAGTTTGTTTTCAACTCTAAGATTAGGAATGATAGGGGAATATGCCCAAACCACACTATTTCTTTGGAGGCAAAAAAACAAACAAACAAACAGAAAAAAAATAAATGAAGCTCTGTGCGTGCAGACAAAACCCTAGGGCTACTCTAAGACTGGAGAATCTCAGGAGACACACATACTGCTATGTGTCAGCTAGTGTCCCTCTGGCAGAAGGTGGTTAAGCAATGGAGAGGCAGTTCCCATACACAATAAACTCATTTTGTTCTATTTTTATGTGTGCTATGAATAGCTATTGAGAAAGAACTGAACTATATTTTATATATTCTCTTCACAAAACAACTAAAGGGAATAGCAAAACAGGATGAAGACTGCAAGAAGAAGCAAAGAAAAATATCAGAAATGAAATGATTAAATACAAGTGGTAGAAAGAAAAGTGCAGTGAAAACTGTTGCTTTTAGAGTTATTTAAACAAGACAATGTGAGGCAGAGGCTACAGAAAAAAATAGACTTGTTTTCAAAGAGAGTACAGAATCTGTTGAATGCCTCTTCCCTGTTCATAGCTCAGACTGAGAAACTTTATCTGCTAGACCCGGGAAACAGCACACTTTCCTCACATGGAAAACCTCAAAAGGTTCAGGACAAGGTTCTGTAGCAATGATGAACAGATTTGGTGTCTGGTGTCATATTTACTTTGGAAAGATCCATGCCTCAATACTGTTGTTTGCCAGTCCAGATCTCTGACAGTGTTAAAATTGACACTACTGCCAATGGTTTGCAAGAAGACTAGGAAAATGAACAAAAAATTTCAGCAGAACCAGATGAGATTTTACGCTATTTCACTTTTTGTCATAAACCTGGAACTCAGACCCGGTTTGTCCAAAAAATGTTTTCTGTGACTCATGTCAAATGTTCACTTTGTCCTTTACTTCTGTGTAACAGGTAACATATGGATTTGCTTATGCACACTGAGGAGCGGGTTGAGTTTGACTTAGAGATTCAAAATCAAAAATAAAATAAAACAAATCCACAGCTGGTACAAACCTAGAATGCCACAAACCAAACATTTGCCTTTCCTGCACAGTTTTCCAAAAGATGTTTACTAAATACTGGAGATATTTGTGTTTAAACACAGCTTTTACTGTTTTACACTGCAACTTTTCTGTCCATCCAGCAGTGAAATAAACAATTTCAGGTTTAGCCCTGGAATCAGCGGAATTATTCCAGTAATATTGCAATGTTAGCGGCTTACCTGTTTCCCCCCAATGCAGAAATCGTAGCAGTGCACTTGTTTCCATAGAGACAGGATGATGTTACACAGGGTGGAGGTTTCCCTGCTTCAAGGAGAGAATCTGGCTGCAATGGAGAAAGACTAGCTAACAACAGCAAGAGGGCTTCAGGGAATGACCAGGTACTAGAACTTCACCAGGAATTAATGCTTTGTTTTTGCTGTACAGCTATACAGCTGAGATTTCAAAGCTGTCTAGAATAATGATAGTTGGGGCACCAAAATCACTAGGGCTATTTTTTTCAGTTTATCTAAACAGAAAAATTAAGGATCTCTAATATTAAGTTTTCGTGAAAACTTTATATATATATATGCACACAGATGAACATACATATATGCACATATATGCTTTGTTGTTGTTTGTTTGATTTGTATTACATTAAGTAAGTTTTTAGGAACACAGTAAAGTAACATTCCTAAACACAATGTACTAGTACTGGTACATGTTAGACTATTTATGTCCCCATCTGTTCAAAAGACAGTCTGATACTTTATTCCTTCAAGTTTTTCTTTATTGTCTCCTCCTTATGTATCCTTGACACTACTAGCTCAACTTGGATACTGAATCATTTCTCACACTTTAATGCAGTCCTCATGTTATCTGGTTTTTACTTTTATTTTCCTTAAAGGCTTTTGCAGACACAGTGGCTACCTCACTGAAAGCAAGGACTGGTACTAGCAAACCAGCTTCAAAAGCTGTATGAAAACAAAGAAATTCTTATTGTTTATCTTTTGTGTTCAAGCTTATTGAAACCTTATTCAGTAGAATGCAGTGATATGAATCAGGAAATTAAAATGAAACTGCTCCTATAAACTAATTTTGAGAAGGCAATACTAGAGAAAATGAAAGAAAACTGGTCATGGTTCCAACCAGGTACCAAATCTGATTTCCTAGTTTTGTTATATGGAGTCTAAGTTCAGGCAAGTAGTTAAAGGATAAACTTTTAGATGAAGTAGCAAACTTGCTATGATCTAGAGGGAACAGACAGGATTACACAGAAACAAAATCTTTAAGACATATGAAATTCACCTGGTTTTATATTTACAAACCTAAAACTCTTTCCAATTTACTGAAGTCTAAAGACTGTGAATGAAACCCTGCATACTACAAGTTCTCCAAACACATTTCTGTTGACTAAAAGCAAAGCTCTAGACTCCTGTTCCAGAGCACACTCTTGATTTTTTGACTCATTCAAATTCAGCAAATTTTATGTGAGCTCAAGACAGAGATCTCAAGCAAGTGAGACACAAGATAGTGCTCATCGACCCAATTCTGCAAGCATATTAATTACATGTGGGCATAGACGGAAATTCAAAGTGAAAAATAGTACTCTAGAATCCACAACACAGAGACACTGTCCTCCTGTGCTTACTATTCACAAATTCTCTCCTGGGTTTTGCATATAGTATTATCTGTTACAGCCAAGGATATTTCTTACAAGACAAAAAAATAAGGTATATAGACTTAGGTATTTGCAGGCACTTATAACTCCAATAGTACCATAAAGGAAAGAGTGGTCAGTTGTGGAGGAATTATGCCATAAAATACTAGTTCCTGGTACCATAAAACTTGCATCACACATTCTCCACCAAAGCAAAAAGAATACTCCAAAACTGAGCATTTAAGTTAAGCTCTGTATTACGTAAGACATGTAAAACTGGAAAGCTACCCACAATTCTAGCATAACACAAATTTTAAGAATGACAAAAAAGTAACTTTGAAGACCGCAACTGTAGTTGAAATACTTATTCCACAAAAGCAAAAGAAGGTTTTAAATTGGGATTTAATATTTCTCTTGAAAAATATAATTTTCTTGATTGTTGAATGTTCTTATGTGCAAAGAAATGCATTTTTGTAGTCTTTCCTGAATTCTATACCCTATTAAATTCTAATCTCTATTTTTACCCGTCCAAGTATAATATATCTCTTGTTCAAATGGAGAAATCTCAGGATGAAAACTCTCCAGGAGGAAAGGGACTCAAAATATGCCTGACACTGTTTTCTCCAAAACTCACCAGTTTTAGAAGATCTTTAGGTAAATCTGGTATGATATAGTATGAAAACCCATCTGAAATAATGGGCTCTGGAATATATTTGTAATGTTATTTCTGTAGTTCTTAGTACTTTTGCAGTACTCAGCCAGTTCTTAGACAAAAAAGATATCACAGTATGAAAGCAATCTCCTTTCTTCTACCAACTTCACCAGGAGCTCTTTAGCAAAGAAAGACAGTACAAGTATTGAGCTAATGCAAATTCTCTCTGTCCCAATGTTCCTGCCTAGAAGCTGGAATGCAGTAACACGATGAAAAAAAAATTAGGTTTCAACTTGAGTGTTCTACCTTTGCATCTGAAAAAAATAGGCATTTGAAGGTAGCTCCCTTCTATTTGACTTTGTATAGAACATTTAGTAATTAATAGACCAAAAAAATGACAATAATCTTTTGATCATTATAGCACTCAGATGGGGCCAAAGGTTCTTTATCCTGTCCCTGATTTTTTGAAAGTTGAACTACTTCAGGTAAGAAAAAAATAGCTTCAATATTAGAGGGTGAGTTGTGTACACCTTAGACATTGGAGAACTTGGCATATAAATTCTAACCCCCTCAGACAGGTGTGCATGTGGTAAACATATATAAGAACTGAACTTTGATTTTTCCACACCTTGAACAAACAGGCAACTTCCAAATCATTCAGTGAAAAGGCAACAGCAAAGTGATAACTAATTAAGATACAATCTTCATGGATATCTTTTTATTCAGATAATGCCAAGCAGATGTTGTTACAACAGGGAATACTTGAAATTCTGCACAACTTTGAATTGTAAAACTAAGGTGGAGTCAGATTAAGTTGATCCAACCCTTCACTGACTGTTACGATTGGCTTTCTGGCACTTTGAACCTTGGAGCAGCAAAACCAGGCTGTAACACAGACCAGAATCTGGCTCTAATCCTTTATGTTTTCAGCAGCAGAAAATAAGATTAATACAGTTTTGAATAAGCATAATGAACTTTAAAGGCCTGATAAATTTTCAAAGTTAGGGCCAAGTAGTTGAACATAACGCTATGTGTTTCTGTACAGTGTCTGGATTTATATAACAGACATCTTTACAGAAATTTAAGTGTTGACAGATAAGATGGAATGCTTTCATGTATTTAATGTCCCTCCAGCCCTGCTAAATGGGAATTGTATTCCACAGTTTAATGTGCTTGTAAAGAAAACTACCTTACCAAAAATTTAAAATTGGCTTTATTTTTAAAAATGCAAGAGAAAAGAAATGTTACATAAACATAAACTGGTGTTATCTAAAGTGTTTCAAAGTTTTAATAGTCTCAGTGTTTTTTCCTGTCTATTTTCAGAATTTGTAATAGAAGTTGTTTGAAATGCAATTAGTGAGAAAAGTCTGAAAGGAAAACTTGACAATGCTGTTCAATAAAAATATTTATTGTTATTTTACTGGTCTGAGAATGTCATGATTTTTCCTTTGGGGCTCAGAATTGCACTTTAATACCTTGATAGATCATAACCGTTAGGTTATTATAAAATGTTGACAGATAAGACTGTGATTTGTGAAAGCTCCATATGAATTTTACCTTTAATTTCTGTTAACACTTGACAGAGCTTCATGGCATTAGAACCACAAAGTTCATTGAAATTCAGCAGTAGTTGAGTACCTTGCATACATTTCTCATTTACAGATAACACTTGTACATCTCCTGACACAAAGACTCAAAATGAATCTCGTCAAAAGCTGTAAGAAATACACAGTGTTTTATTTCACAATAAAACTGGATGCATCAAAGGGCCTCTGTGCTGGTAAATTACTCCAGTTGGGCAAAGGGAGCATTTTTAATTGGTTTGCATCTTTTCTGTTCTGACAATGTTATATCAAACACATCACAAACTAAATAAATGACTGAGGTTGCCCCCAAAGTGGCATGTCAGCAGCAGTGTTCCTGAAAATTATTTATCAAAATCATGAATGGTACATACAGACTAACAGCTTCTGGAATTTTTCATTTATTTGTGTAATAAAGTATGGACAGGCTTTGTGAGTTCTGAATCAATATTTAATGAAGTCTAGCTTTCATAACTGATATCTTTACTTATTAACATAATCAGCTATTTGAAGAAAAATATACCAGTCCTAGTACTAGCATAATAATAATAAATAACAAGTAATAAATAATAAGTATCCAATAAATACATTAATACTAATAATTTTGGCTTTTCCAAAATTTTGTGCCTTAGTCCTACATTACTGACTAGGGTGAAATACTGTTCAAAACTGCCTCTAAAGCAGTGATTCATGGAAGATGGAGAGGTAGCCTGGGAAGAAATTATGAGCAGTTCTTAAAAACTGCATCATGTCGGGACACTGCTTCTGAGGTGCCTCAGAAGTGACACATCGGGGAGAACGACACTCCCCAACAACAAATCAGCCGTAGAAGCTAGAAGTCAAGTGGCTGAAGCTTGGAAATTTACAGACCCCTTGACAATCTACAAGGAAAGAGTGGATAATCCAGATGTCTTTCTAAATATTCTTTCTGCCCAGAAAGAATGTTTCCACATCCTTGTTCAAAAGCTATTGCAGGGGTTATGATTGCTCTATTTTTCTCCAGTAAATAACTCACGGTCTAACTTAACAGATATTTTCTTGGGAAAATTCTTGAGGATTATGAGCATAAGAAAGTGTCTAATGAGAATCAAATTCTCCTCATTTTATAGATCCCATTGACTTTAAACTATTATTGATTTCAATACAGCCTGAAGACTAAGGGCAGGTTCATAATTTGATATAACAGCTGCATCATCTTTATTATTTTATTCCTAGTTAATTATCACCTAAACAGAACTGGAAGCGAGAACACCATTTTCACCTTTCTAGGTGGGATGAAGTCAGTCCAACTCCATAACCTGCTTCATATTTGAAAGTATCAGACAGCTGGTATTCAGATCACAGCAGAAGGTATTTAGTAGAAATGACTGTCAGATTTGATTTATTTAGCATTATTCAGATTTACAACCAAAGGCTTTTAACTGATGTGAGAATTCTAGAGAGACATTTAAATGCCTTTCTGCTATTTTGATTGTTTGTTATAAAATTTTGTCTTCGACAAATATACAAAAGTGCATTATCTTTTATCACTGTGACCAGGGTCCTTTTGGTTTGGTTGAGATGTCTGCAACATAAATTGTCTGTTTGTTTAAGCTGGAGTTATATGAGACATTCCTTCCACAGCCTGCACTTTTCTAAGGAGTTCCAATACACCCCTAAGATTTTTTGTTCCATCTTCACAAATGTTCACATAAGAGAGCAGCAGGTAGCTAAGTATATTCTGGTGATAAATATACAGGGGCATTTAGCCAAATACTGAATGTGGATTTTCAAATGCCAAAAGTGTGGATCTTTTCCATTTCCCTAAAGTAATCATTTTATTGGCTAATTTGTATATAGGCAGATCTCGTTCTTGGGAGAGGAACTAACTAATGAAATGTAGCTAACAGATTACAAATGAAATGCAATAGCTTGACAGATGGACCACAATTTTATTTTTTTGGATGCTGATCTGACTTGATCTTCAAACCTAAAGTTCCATTATCAGTACTTTAAAAAAAAAAAGTGTAAAAATAGACTTGTTTGTTAAAAGGAAACCAAACTGAATGGGTAACTTTATTCAAGTGCCAATCTTTGATAACTAATACTTTGACATAAGGAAAGTATTGTGAATGAATGTAAACAGAAGAGCTCTTTGCAGCAATATGAATGAAGGTTATGAAATCAGAAGTTATCTTTTCTTCGGCTTTATCCTGAACTATTTCAGAAACAAGTGTCCTAGTCCTTGATGTTTTCCACTGGAATAAGAGCATGCAAAAGTGTTTAGAAAAACAGTAAGAAAATGCCCCCTCACCCCCCAATATTTAAGAACATGATCAACTGGAGGATCCTTCAAATGAGCATCATAGGGATAAGAAAAAAAGAGAAATACTATTCGTTTTTGACAGAGCTGTATGTAAAACTCTAAATGATTTATCTTTACATAATCTATTTCAGATATAAAACTAGTAAGACCTTTCTTTGAAGCATAATCAAGTCAGATAGAGATGAAAACATAAAGGTCAGGATACAGTCTGGAATTCAGATACATACCAAGGTGCAAAACACATACAACTGGAGGAATTTATCCTTAATGGAATTCCTATTCTTGTTCCCTATACCTGTGTGAGGAGGTGTGAAGTGATTCCTGTGAGGTGATTTCCTGTATGTTACCAGACAGGAAAACAAGAAAAATCTGAAAAGGTCTCTGAGTCTAAGAATGGTATAAAAGTGGGATTTAAATCACAATTAAAGGAGAGAGAAATTAAGAATAAATATGTAGCTGAATGAAGATTATCAAGCTACCTGTACTCCAGAATCAGATACATCATAAGCAAATTATCAGAGCCAAAGCCAAGTAAGAATGCATAGTGTTTTATAACACGTCCAATAAATTTTAAACCAGGCACATTCTACACAGAATAAATATTTTCGTTTTTTCTTCTATAAAATATTTATTAAGTCTAAATAAAGGAATAAAGATTACGATTCTACCATTCTGTGTTTGAAGGACTTTCAGAATATGTGAAGTCACTGTAGTAGGATGGAGTCCAGTAACTAGAAGTATTCTAAAGGTAAATATTCAGGTATTGTCACTACATCTTTCCACAAATAATGTCTTTTCAGGCATTATGAAAAAGAAAAAAAAAGTGATGCATGTGAAGTAGCAGCTGGTATCTAGCTGTGGCCAGTTACCAATAAAACCACTAAGTACACAATAGTGTAAAATAAAACTGTACGAACAAACAACTTCTGACAGTGATCTATAGCCCCACTTCAAAAAGGAAATCTTAGTTGAGTGACACATCAGGAAGTGTAATAAAAAATAAGAAGCTCAATACCATAGTCCCAGGCTACATCAATCTTTGTTTCCAATGACAGTTTCTGATTTTGAGTCAAACTCTCGGTAGAAAATTGAGGTAAGTTCTTTTGCCCACCAATGTCAGAGAATCAGTATTCATACCATGCCTAATTTTCCAAATAGAAGAGGAAAAGCCTCCAGGATTCTTCCCAACAATGATCAAAGGGTTAATCTCACACAGCCTTTGAAAAGACCAAGATGTGACTCTTTCTAGATATTAAAAATGCTGATCTAAGTTTAATCAAACTTTTTTTAAGCCAATTTAAGCCAATGTCACATGTTTTCCATACCATCTCCAGCTGTTATACTCCCTCTCAGAACCTATGAACATAGCACCAAAGTAAAGGACTTCATGATAATCTCATGTTCTCTTCTACGTGCCCTGGGGGTTCAAAAGCCAGGTAGATACTTTTTTTTTTTTTTTTTTCCTATAGTTAATCAAGAAGATGGTATTGTTTAGCTGCTGGATCTGTATTTTCTTACAAGTTGATTATCATCACAATAACCAGACTCCACCCAAGAATTTAAAAGATAAACGTCTCTTTCTTCTCCAGAGATCAGAAAAAGAAGATAGAAAAATGTGTGCCTGCACATAAGAAATTTAATGAGGGAAAGTCAACCGAATGAACTGAGTTTTGCTGAATAGTGGGATGTTGTGAGTCACTTTTATTTATTCCTGTGGTAAGTTTCATAAGCTTAGTTTTCCTATCTGTGCTAGTGAGATTTCTTCTTCTGGTCACAGCTTCATGATTCCAGTGGAATGCAGCTGTCAGAGCTTATAGCAAGGAGTATATTTAAATATATGGGGCTCTGAATATCAGGGAATAATACAATCTACAACACATTCACTAGAGAGCCTGAGTGGAATGCAGAACACAAGAGTGATGTTTTCAGTTGCTTGCAACTTTTACCACTTTGAATTTTTATCATTATTTGATGTTTCTTTACAATGAATGGATTATAATAAACACGTCTGGAGGTCAGAAACCACCATTGCAACATCTGTGCTCAGGAGACTGAATTATACATTTGCACAGTAATATGTTACAAATAGAAATAGAGATTTTGAAGCCATGGTTAATCAGAAATCTGCAGTAATATTATGGGAAACATGATAGCTATATAATATATCTATCACTTATTTACAACACAATATATTTTTAAGGATTCCCAAAAGAAGAGCAAGACTAGTTAGGTCACAGACTGATACGTGAGAGAGAGAGTCTCAAAGATTTGGATTCATCAACACTACTCTAGTCTCTCCATCTCCACCTGGCAGGAAACAATTCTGTTCTCTCGGAATTGTCTTTCCTCCACTCTTCCATCTATTTACAGTTTTTTTTTTTTATTATTATTATTTTTCTTGCTTTACTTATAAACCACAGGGCAAGAAGATGAGAAATTTTTACTTATCACAGCCCAAATTCATTGCTACAAAAGACAGAGAGAGAGAACATATTTAAAAGACACAGCCTCATAGCCACCAAATGCCTGAAATGGGAACAAAAAAAATCGGTGCATGCTCAAGAGGCAAAATCCCTCTCCTGAAAACCGGTGGCTCTTGCCTCTCAGTTTCTGTCAAGGTCTCAGGTTGAGCAGAGAGTGCACAACTACTATAAAGCACACAGTCCTTGCTTTGGTGAAAACTAGCTACATCTGGCTTTTAATTTTGAATTCAGTGGAAGATAAAAGACCCCAGTGTTCCACACAGTTATCTTAAGGTAAAAGTCTAGATGTGCCAGGACCTTGACATTATTTGAAAGATCCTCCAAGTAAGTGCTAAGTTGGACTGGTATGAGGCATAATATGTCTGATCCCCTTGGTGAATGTAAAAGTCCCATAAACCAAAGGAATATCACGGAGGACAGTTTTTCCTTTATTCTGGGGCAACAGTAGGTAAGTCTGACATGGATGCAATGTCATGTCATAATTTTATATGACACGTTTTACAGGATCAGTAGCCAACTCATCTATCCAGGAAAAGAGTCAGTAGTGTGTCAAAAACCCTCAACATCTCCAAAAGAGGCTTTACTCCAAGATCTGAATACAAAGGAGAGAGTTGGAAGGCATCAAGGGGACGTGTTCTATTACAATATATTTGTGGTTTGCTCATCTTTAAAAACAAATCCAAAAACCTAAGCATGGCTCACATGCGTATCGATCACTACATCACTTATAATGCCATCTTTGGCCAAAATGGTTACTGGTTCACTACATCCCTAAATCTCTATGGACTTGGAAATAACCACAGAATAAAAAAAGAGTTAGTGCTCAGGTCTTTACAGTAAGAAATCAGACAAGATTCAAACAGTAAAAAAACAAACAAACCACAACAACAACAAAAAAAAGAAATGCTTGATCATCTTGTCCTCAAATCTTTTTATCTATAATATTTATATTAATTCTTTTCAGTTCCGTACTCTGTATGAATTAACTGTACTTCATCTGAAATCCTGAGAATTCTTTCATGTCCTCACTGTTGTTTTCTCTTCACTCCTCCCCGCAGTTTTACATTTTCCCTTTTTTTTTTTAATCTTTTCATAGTACTTTATTTTTTTTTTTCCTCCTCCAGCTTTTGCTTAAGATTTCCATATCTTTCTTAACCATGTCTTTTCATTTCATTTCATGCCTGAAATGAATCGGTTGAAGTAGAGTTTATGGAAGAGTTGCAGAGAAAATATCAGGATCAAGAAGCTTTCGGAGGAACACTAAAAGTAGATATGAAAAGCAGAAATGGTCATTGGATGGCAGAGTTTTTAAGCACACAGCTGTGGATAAGGCATTTATACACGTAGTATGACCATTCAGCTTCTGTTTAATCCTGGAGGTGTTTAAGCTGCATTGGCTCCACTTCAATTTTCCCAAGACATTTAGAATTGAAAACTTAGAAATCAACAGAGCATTTTAGTCTTGACAAGGCTCAACAGCTTGACAATTAGCAGAACGTCACGATGGGGATCTAGAAACTAAGCTGCTTAATATAAAATACAGAAGCAGATATCTAACTGAATAGAGAGGGAACACAACCCAAGACTGCACTCCTTCTGAAAAGTGTCCTGATCACTAAACTATAAATTTATGTTTCTCTGCTCACCAGCTTTCTGTATAATGGTACAGCTGCACCAGAATGAGGGGATGCCACTACTGACTACCTGGTTTGGTAGGCACATTCCCAAGAGGTAGAAATTCCTACTTAAATTTGTTCCACTAAAATAAAAGGGACTGAAGTACTGGAAAATCTGTAAAGAAGCTAAGAATCAAGTATATGCCTGCATACCAAGTGTTAGACTGTAAAGAGTTCTTCCCCTTTTGTGTGTGTTTTGAAAGACAGCAATGCCTGAAACAAAAGGGGAAGAGGTATGGTAGTATATGCACCTCTCTGAGGAGACAGAAACAACACCTCAAAGCCCTTATTGAGCATTCTTTAGTTTCCTATCAGTGAACCCAGGATGGCAGCTTTGAATCCCATGCTGAGGTTTTTAACTCCCCCTTGCACTCATGCTGGCAGGCTTGCCACCCAGCTTCAACTTCTGGATTCACACCGGATGTCTAACGGCTTAAAGTCAGTCAGCACAACGTTTGCCTCTCAGGGAATTTAGCCTTTGACAGCGCATGCCTCAGCACTCATAAATTGAATAATGTTATTTGCTGCTAAAATCTGGATAAGTCTAAATATGAGCACGCTTATACACTAGTAAGCTAAAAAGATGGTAGTGCTGTTTACTAGTGCTTCAAATTTACTTGCATAAGATTAAGACTTGAATTTGAACTAGCAAAATCAACCCAAAGGACTGACTCAAGATCTCAATATACCTGAGAAACAACAGGCTTCAAAATTCAACCTTCAGTCTCCAAGCTGCCCCTACTGTTGCTCCTAATTTCTGATCAGACAAATGAATGCAAGTTTATGGCCATGTCTGGAACTTGATAGGTTTTGAAATTTCAGTCAGCATTTTCCACTTTTTCTTCCACGTCTGCTCTCTATATTCCAAAATGTTTTGTGAATTTCCATTGGGTTAATAACATTACTCTTTTTGGTGAATGTCATCTATTTGGTAAATATCATCAAGTGTCACGTATTTGGTAAATAACGTTAATTGTGTGGCCCAGCTAAATAAAGAGGTGAGACAACTGACATGAGTCTTAAACTGTTTATCACATGTGGTAAAGAGGAGACTGCTTGTACTAAAACAATGGGGAAAACAGTTCTATGAATAACAGACAGTTATTGTCATAACCTAAACCATAAATGTTATGCAGGATACTGACATAAGTATATGTAGCTATCGACACATTAAAGGTAAGATTTGCTCAGCAGTCCCAGATCCAAGACATCTGAAGAACTTTTAAAATAAGTCACTACTTTTGTCACATCTTTTGGTAAGAGGCAGATAACAGCTGTAGTGGAGGATTACACTTTTGTTTAATCTGCTTATTACTGGTTAAGCCAAGTTCTCTGTAGGTACTTGGACAAGAAGATGCAGAAAGATATTCAGGTGTCATTGGATACAGTTTTGAAGTTTACACACTTTTTTAGCCTGGCAAGCAAAAATATTTCACCCAGGATATTATGCATGCACAGGGCTGCCAAAAATATGTTTAAATGTTACAGATCTACAGTGCCATCTGGCAAAGCAGCTTTTCAGATACAGTCTAGAGACACAAGAGAGAGACACTGCTGGATATTTCATAAGGTACATAAGGGAGCTCTATTTCCAAGGTATTGAAGATCTCACTAAAATACAGCAAACCACTGTCAAAAGTATCTACTTATCTTTTCCAAGAGAATAAGGAAAAAGAAGTAGGAAGGAAAAACATCACAAACTCCCTCTCTATATTTTTGTATTCACCTATGCATATGCACTATGAATATATACATATACGTCTACAGACGCACACATATTTTGATGTTTGTATGAAGTTCTCCTCACAAAGGTGATGGGGCTTGTCACCATTCCCACTGATTTTAGTGGGATGAATATTAGAATTAACTATACTGTGCAAAAGAGGATAGATACCAGCTGTTCCTTAAAGGGATGGGGGGGAGGAAAAAAAAACACAAACAACAACAAACAAAAAAAACCACACAACTCTGTCTGCTTGATCTACTTCTCATTCATCCTAATGCTTGTAATTAGCTATTTTACAACAGCAAACATTTTACCAGCTTTATAGCTTTGCATCTAAGGTCATTCAGTAGTGTGGCCTCATTCCCCTTTTCTTCTTCTGTCAGCATTCATAACCTCTGCAGAACTATTTTTCCAACAAAGAAGAGATAATAGTATTTCAAACCTAGAATGTTTTGGTATTATGCAAAGGAAAACTAGCAACTTGCTCATAATATCAAAGATTGCAAAACAGCAGAAATTAAGAATACAATTGCTAATTTCTCATTAAGCTTTAATACAATCATTTAACATTACAAGATAAAACAACAAGAAAAAAAAATGAAAATAAATACAATACAAAACAACCATAGTCAGCAATATGCTCAGCCAATGTAACTTCCCCTGCTTCCGTAGACTGTCAGCAGACTGTTTTTACAAATGCAGTCATATTGACAGTGAATTTGTTTTCATTATTTTTATTAAAAGAAGTATTTTTATTAAAAACTGTTAATACTCAGCATGAAAAACTCCAAATGACTAAGAATTATGTAGTGCCATGCCACTTCATAAACAGTATTAGTCTACTTTTTATAATTTCAAACCTATTTTAAAGCACTACAGCTTTAGCTGTCTGAGAGAGACAAACCTGAGGGAGATTTAGCTGGTAAACAGGATCAGGGATTTTTTCTTTTAATATTATAAACCTTGCCATAGAGAAGTAAACAAACAAATTTTGTCTGCATTATTTTACAAAACAGAGATAGACTAAAATTTACTGGCTAAGACAGCATAATTTTTAAAAGTCTTAGAATAAACTGATGAAAAGCAGGTGCACAGGGTGTAATTTTGGACAACACAAACAGGTCACTTCCAAGATCACAGTCCCCACCCAGAAAGTATGATTTTTCAGGGAGAAATGTTAAGAACCTTGTATTGCTGCTGCATTAGGAATAATGTGATTTATTGAAATAAATAGATAAGCATCCACTCTGCATGTATTCTAATTTTCTGTCGCCAACACAACCTAATTGAGTAGGTGGGCTTGTTATAAACTCAGAGGAAGGCAGTTCCTCTGTCTGGCTTGTTTAACTGGGTCTGCGCCAGGGCTCTGAAGAATCTGTCATTGAACAGTAAAAGTGAAGTCTATCCTGTGTCACACATCTATAAATAGGCACGTATGTATATGTATGGGCATGTCTCCATGTATTTCATTTTCTAGTGCAAATAAACAAGCATATTTAAAAATTCACTCCTGAGCCTTTCCAACAATTAATTGTTGGCAATTCTCAAACAACACAAGGACAGTTGAACATACAGCCCACATTCTGTTCACAAGAATAAAAAATACATGCATTACATTCTTTTGTTTCCCATTTTCATGGTTCATGTACACCTGGCAGCTAATCACTCCCTGTCCATATTACCCCCAACACCAGGTATGGGTTTCTTATGTTCTGAGCCTCCACCTTGACTGACAGAAAGAAAGAATATACGTGCTTATCACATAATATATGAAGATACTCACCACATATATATGGAAACATATCCTTATGTATAGGCATCAGTACAAGAATGATGTTCCTCTGCATAAAGCACTAATCAAAAAAACCCAAAAACCTATAAAACAAGCAAAAATATTCAGCAACTCTTAGCTATCCTTTCCACAGAGGTAGTAAAAGAACCAATTCAATATTGATCTGCAAGCCCTCTCTCCTAGTTGATAAGCTGAAATTCAGATGCAACAGACACTTGGGACTCTAGACTTGATGACTCTTTCTCCTTCCTATAACTATCCCATTAGAAGAACCTTGCCTGCAGCTTTTCTTAAGGGGTCACAAAGAAATTTAGTGTGATTAGACTGGGGCAAACACAGCATCTGAATCTCTTTCACAACAGCAGCACTTACAGCAGCATCCCTCTCACTCTGCCAGCAAGCACCAGCCTCTGTCAGGCGCCATAAAGAAACAGTAATCTAAGATAAAAACCTCTTCTTTCCTCTCAGGATTAATAGGAAGCAAAGCTGAAGCATTGTGCTGACAAGGATGAAAAGGCAATATTTAAATTAGAGCAAAACCTAGTCTACACTGTATGTAATTTGATTAAACAGAAATCTAAGCGATCAGTGTTAACAAGGGTCCACTTTGATAAACAGAGCACCGTTAAGCAAACTCTTCCCAATTAAAAACGCGGCCAGACTGCCTGCTGCTGCGCTCGGTGGAACCAGGGTGGCCTTGGTGGGAACGGCTGCAGCAGCAGCTGGCAGCTGCCCAGCGCAGGGCGAGGCGCCTCTCCTTGCCCAGGTACTTATCAGGGCCACCAGCAGCGAGGCCTGCACCGCTGAGCCCCGGGCGAGCAGATCCCCGCCGCAGCCCCTGACGAAATAGCTGGTGGCTACTCACCGCGTCTAAATTACAAATCCACTTGTGTGAAACGGAGCCTGCCCGGTGCCAGAAAGCAGACAAAGCCTATGCAAAGAGTCAGCCCTCAGAAGGGATAAAGCAGCTCCTAGAGGAGAAACAGTGATTAAATAAAGTCCAACAAATGATGCCAATAAACAAGTTTTCAATTACCAAAGGACACCCAGACAGCCAAAAAGCGGCTGCTAAAAGCTGTAATCACACCACTGTACACTACCCACTTCAAAAAGTACAGAAACGTATATTTTGGCTGGAAAAGAACACGTAGAACAGACTATTTAAGAAAATTGCAACCTGCTACAAAAACAAGCTTGAGTGCCTTCTATTTAAGAGAGTGGGGCTGCATTTCAGATCCCATTTCTTACTTCAGGTGAATTATATCTCTGAATCACACAAGAGTTATCTGCCTGCATCTGTTTTTCTTTGACACCATTATATCCCCCTGTCCTTGACCCCATCTGAGACTGACAAGCTCTGGGGACTGCTAATGGGGCTACATTTTCCATGAATATTTGCTTGTATTTATAAATGAATTTACTTAAGCCACATTAATGTCATTTGCGTATTTGCTTTCTGGAAAAAAAAATAAAAAATGCTCATTTGGGTTTTGGTATCTTGAATGTTTACTGAAGTAAATTCCAAAGATGTAGCCAGAGGTATTAGGATCAAAAAAGGCTTTTAAAATGAACTGAAGTGTGCCAGTGCATTTAGATTTGCACAAGACAAATGATTCTCACTCAGCCAAGGAAGAGAAAAAATTTGAGGTTTCCTGACCAGTCACAATTAACCAATATAGCATGAGGAATAAGCACAGAAAGCAGCAAACTGCTGGTAACCAATCAAAACAGATTTATGTGCTAACAAATAGTATTCAAATACTTTTGCAGACTGGCTAGGTTCAAGGATGTAATATGATCATGCTGACTACGTGCAGAGAAAAAGTCTATACTTTATTAGAAACAGAGTTTGTGGCAAATCATTCATTGAGCTGAAACAACTGAACAAAGACTGTCTCACCATTAGGTCATTTGTGTGTGCTCCAATCTCTAGTGAGAGAAAGAACAAGAAATTCATGTCACAAAATAGTTGATCGATGGCTTATCAGATACAGCCAAGATCTTGATAGCGCTTTTTGCATCATAATGACATCTTTTCTCATTTATGCTCCCAGTAAAGATTATAGACCCGGTTGGCACTGATGTTGCCCATTTTTTTCATGTTCAATATCACCTCTTTTCTTTCCATTTTATCTTCAGGCCTTGCTTTAAGCCAGTTATAATCAGGAAGATGTTCCTAAGCACATGATTTGGTAAGAGTAACAGCACTACTGCCTATCAAATGTTTTGATTTCTGGGTATAAACCACAGTCATGTGAGAACCATAGTCTTAAGGGGAATCACAGCCCTGCACAACCCCTTCAGATTTTGCTACCCTCTTTAATAATGTTTCAGAAAATTAAGCATGAGATGTTCTGGAGGCCAGCTGATGCTGGTACCAGACTAATGCTGACACTCACACAACGAGTATGCTCCTTCCCCCACCACAACTCTCCAAAGAGGAATTTAGACACAGCTATGCAGCCAGATGAATATCAGCCTGCATCCTCCTTGGCAGTAAGGACACAAGGTCTAATGTCTGAAGAGAGCTTCTAGCAGACAAAATTGTATTTTTACTGTTTTTGTAAGAGATTTGGGTAATTCAGGTATAACAGAAAAAGTCCTGTCAGACTCGAGATTGAGTTGTTTTCCTTGCTGTGGGTTGCCTTTAAAATCTTTTTATTTATTTATTTATTTATTTATTTTAGGGTTTCCTAACAACTGCTTTGTGCAAAGGCTGCATCATTGGCAGGTTTTCATCACACACCTGTAGTCACAGACAAATTGCAAAAAAATCAGCTAGAATGAGTGACATCCAAACATATCTGAGTCACTGAGTGACCTTGTCTTTGGTCTCCTGTTTCCTTTTCCTACCAATGCCAAACTAGGATGTTTCATTCACTGGCTTCCCCTGTCCTTCTCTTTACTGTAATATTAATAAGCTTTACTGCACTCCAGGAAATTTAGATGACTTGAGAAACATAGATGACTTGAGAAAAATGCTGTCTTTCAATATTATGTTTTTACAAACCTACAGCTGATTATATTTAGATCCTGTTTAAGCTCCTTTACTCAACATTCATGAAATATTCCGTTTCTTTCTCTGTATGACCCTCTCACTCTCTTTCAAGTCTTCTTAATTGGTCCTAACAGACAAAATCCCAGCACTGTTACTCCAGCTACCACCAAATACAACCAAATAGATGTGCCAGTCTACTTCTCCAACAGTACTTTTAAAACAAAGTCTCCTAGAATAGGAGCTCAAAATCCCCATGGGATTTACTTGCTTTGCTAGGCAAATCTATATTTGCCTGTATACAGTGCTATGCCGAACTTCCACAAATGATCATCATTTTTTTTACCTGACCTATGTCCCCCTGGTAAGTTGTCTCACAGTATGGGGTCCAACTCTGAGAAACTCTGGGAAGACCAAATTTGAATGTAGGTTGGAAAACAGAACATAGGGGACTTGGAACAAGTAATTTTTCTAATTAAAGTACTGTGCAATTCTTAAATTATTTTGCTTTTAATTCCATGTTCACGCAACAGCAGACTAACTGTAAATTACACTTTATTTGGTTTGCTCTTTTAGTAATTTGTCACACTGGGAGAAAAAAAAAAGTGCATGTCAGCTCAACAAATTAAAGTCAAATGTGGTTTAATCATTTTCACTTTAGCCAAGACCATTAGCATGGCACAATTAAGTAAATCCTAGGAGCTAGAAGAGGAGTCGGTGAGGCAGAGCTGCCATTCCTGCTGCTGAGCAGCTGCTGGAGAAAAGCTGGGGAGCAAAGGTACTGGTAGCCTCTGCCCCACACTGGGCCCTGCCCACAGCAGCAGCAGCAACACCTTTCCTCGACCTGACAGAACAGGTGCTTTTTTTGATGTCCCCACCCTGCCTGAATATGTTCTGCCCTTGGCAACTAATGGTCTGGCGTATTTTCTGCCCTTAATAGTCACAGTGAATGAACCGCCCCCTTGCTGTAGAGTAGCAGCCTCTCCCAGACTCCCGTTAAAAGAGGCTGGGGCAACAAATGGAAAACACAAAGCCGTGTCGAAATCAGAGACCAGGTCTTCAGCCTGATATTTTTGCCAGCAGCATAGTTATTTAAAACACTGAAATCTGGGTTGAGTGCATTTTGTTTTACATAATGCTGATTTAAACCTCAGCAGTCTGAAAATTAGTCTGAATTCTTCCAGATCAAGCTTTTAAAGCACTTATTAAATGAAGACAAGATACATAACATTCAGAATGATCTTACACACCCTCAGTAAATTTTTCAGGTAATTTGTAAGTCAAGCTTTGAGGAAAGACTTTAGTTATTTCTTATATTCTTGCAATCGATTTGGACTTCACTGCTCTTTTAGACCTTTAGGGGCATTAGCATGAGACTTTACCATCATTGAATGTATATGACCTCAGTGTAATATACTGTGATTCACATAACCAGTGCATTCTATTTTGGAGGACTAACTGTTCCCAACAAACACAAATAATGATAGTCTTTTTTTTTTTCTTCTTTTTTTTTTTTTTCCTCCCTTTTCTCTGTGTGTGTGTGTACCTGTTTGGAAAATAGTATTTCCCTACAGCATCTTGCATAGCAGACCATCCAAAAGGCTATACACTCGTGATAACAAACGTTAACATACTGAGCAAAACAATTTCTTCGAACAGCCTAATACACTGTTGTGACATGCTAGCATTGAACAACTCCAAACTCAGCCTCACCAACCCTGTAAAGATTTCTTGAGCTGTCAAACTCTGGAGTCTGATTCTTCTCAGTGTATTCTGACGTAAGTTGAAAACCAGACTGGGTACAGCATTAGCCCAACTACTGTCAGGTTAAAAGAGCTATATTTTCAAAATATGGTCTTTCAAAAGGTAGAAGGCCAAGTCTCTGCACCTCACAGTTCCATGAGCATGCTGGGGCAGAGTGCAAACAGGATTCTGGGGAAATCTCCCTCTGGGCAACTTCAGAAGGGAAAATGCCATCAGACATTCAAAAGACTTGGGTCCACATTGCTTGCATCACAGAAGGTTAACGATGGGGAAATCAACTCCAGATAAGTCCCCTGCATACCTGATTTTCCAGGTTTATTAAATGGAAACCAAACACAAAGTAACATCACAGTCTGGGAGAACTGCCTACTCAAAAAGCTAAGGGTAAGAACTCTGGCAAAGTTATACTGAAAACCTGTGTTGTTTGTTCTACGCTGCAAAGGCAGTATCGACCTTTCCACATATTCATTCACAAGTTTCCTGGTGGCTAAAAGCAATAGGCTGCTTTCTCCCTTATTACCAAATGTACTGGGTTCCTTGTACTCAGGTAACTTTGCTGTTTACATAGGGGAGGGCAGGGCATGGTCACCTTTCTTTGTGGACAAGTGGGAAGTTCATAAATTCAAGATTTATTCATACATTCTCATAGGGGTGCTTTTTGAACAAATTTACAACAGCCATTATTTACCTGGGAAGTTAAAAGTGAAAATTGGATGACAAATGCAGGGGCCAAATACTTAGCTTTGCAATAGTTTGTATTTAATGTATTATAGGAAATTTGAATGCCATATTCTGTACCAACTAAATCAGTCTACCGTGAGAATTTCAGATTTAAACATATTTTTGTTTATGGAGAAAAAAAAAAAGATTTAAACTGTGATCTTGGAATTTTGTGAGCCCATTGAAGGATGAGCTATCTTCAAAATGTGGCCATAAATGCAATAATTCCTGAGGGAAATCTGTTGGGACTGGACCACTTTGAAAATCTGTCCCCTTTGTGAGTCCTAAAATAGGATCTGTATCCACCTGAAAATCTGCTCCAGTTGTGTGGTGGTTACTTGAAAAACTAGAATGTTATTGAAATTTTCTTCTTGTATGCTTCACTGCATGATCCATGCATAGAATTAGTGTTCATCAGCATGGGCTATATGTCGTGCAGTGGGATTTCTGCTTGTTATCCAGCTGTGAGAAATGCACAAGCTGTAAAATAAGTTAGGAAAGGAGTGAAAGAGAGTGAAACCAATGCAAATGAGCATAGCGACAAGGGAAAGAAAGCATAGTACTATTTCTAAAAAGAAATGGAAGAAGACATGGGTAATTCAGAGTTAATATTTAATAAAGATTTTCATCCCAAATCACTTGGCCTCTTGATGTAGATGGTACCTTCTCACTTTTCCAAATTTGATATTTCTCAGGGATATTTCTCCATGAGAACTGTTTTGTTTGTATATTAATACACGTTCTCCTGTTCAATTTGACAATTTTGTCCCTTCTTTCTTAACCAGGAATTAGCCTCAATACTGATGCAAATGATGTTCCTATTCTAATCTTAGGTTATTACAGTTCTACCTATCCTTAATTTAAGATGATACCTACAATTACTTTATGCTTGAATTCCTTGAAGATAACAGATTTTACATGTTTACACTAAGTGCTTACTTATTTAACAAAACGAAAGTTGGAAATTCCCAGAGAGTTCCAGTGCTTGATAAGAAATTAGTAACACCAAAAGTATTAAATAATCATAGCCATAAAAACCAAGTTTATTACTGCCAAATGCATTTACACAGAATCTAGAAAACAGCTTTCTAACTTACTCTATACTTAATTTCTTTTGGGAGAATGTGTGTATGTATTATACACAGACTTGTGCACTCTGCAGACTACTTGACAGTAGTCTTTCACTCTAAACTATAAACATATTATGAATTGTGAAACAGGGAAAGATTGGCTGCAGGCAAACTATCAATAAAAATAACTTCTAGAGACCAAGACATTATCTCTTTTTACAAGGTAGCAGCTGTTGTGATCATGACCTTTATTTACAGAAAACAAATTCTTTAAAACATTTATGCTTTAGAAGAAAACATAGATATGTAAAACAGTGCAAAGACTTAAAGTAAGGATAACTGTCCATCGATTTGTTACTGGTGTTTTAAATCAGTAGTGATACTCTTCTTGCAAACTTTTAGTTTTAAACTTATAAGAAATAATTCTTGAAACATCTTAAAAATGTTCTATATTCTCAAATACTGTGGAGAATGTCTAGAGCTGAAAAAATGTTCCCAGAATATTTTATTCCTCAATGATAAAAACCTTTGCTGCCTTATATGTTTAAAAAATGCAAACTTTCTTTATGGTGTTGGTTGAATATGTGGCTGCACAATAACACTGTTGCATGACCTCAGAGATGTCTGTATTCATTGAATCAAATAGAAACAAATGAACTTTCATCAGCTCACCTTGGTGCACAGATAGAAGTATTGGGATTTAACGGAAATACGGAATGTGTTAATGTTTATTAAGTTATCTATCTCAAAATTGTTCCTTAAATACTTTCTTTGAACTGAGTTAGATATTTTTCAGCTTTAAAGGCTTAATTATCACATGTTCCTGCCTTATCTTACACAATAACATATAAATTAGTAACCTACCACTCATCAACCCGAATAAGATTTCTTTGCCCAAACAAACTATAGAAAACACATATATTAGTTTTAGAAATCTCTGCATTTTGTTTACAGTTTCATCTAGAAGCGGTGTCCCCACCAGGAATAATCCCTTTGGAAAGTTAGAAAAAAATAAATAAATCTCCAAACTGGAACCATGTATAAGACTTTGTATCTGAAGATATCATTGTTGATCTCTTAACTACAGGTTTTATCTATCTTGTCTTGTATTATTTCTTCCAGTAACAATAAAATATTCATAGCTAACAATTGTAATTATTTTCCTTTTCTTTAATTATGAGGCTCCCTTAAGGTGCAGTCACAAACCCATGTGGCTAAACTACTGAGAGCTGTTTCCCTAAATAAGCACTGATGAATGATCTGCCAGTCCTTGTGTACGTTTGAAATATTTTTGTTAATTACTTGGAAAGCAACACCTTAAGCACTCTTCCTTATTCTCTCTCCAGATAATTGTAGTGAATAATAATAAACATGGCCACTATAAATAAAAATCCACTTTCCCTTGACGCCCTTAAATGTCTACATTTCTTTTGTGCAGAAAACTAGGGCGGTGGTAGGCTATGATATTTTTCTTGTTCCAGATCCAAGTTGTATTTTTAGATACGTTATTACTGCTGAGGAAATGGAGAAACTCTGCAAAGAGTGTTTGTGTACCACAGTTACATATTTTTTCCATCTGGGGAAAAAAAAAAAAAAGAAAAAAAGATTTTCCTCAGTCTCCTTTTAACATATGGAGTTTGTCACATCAATCATTGGTGGAGAACATGTAGTGGCATCCATGTCATATGGGTGACAGGGCTGTTTTACATAGTATCAGTATTTTAGATTCATGCCTTCCCAAGCTACAAAGCACAGACATTCCACTTAGCAATAGCATAGTTCTTCCAAATAAGAAGAGCTGTCTTTTGTCAAGTATTTTCATCAGAGAGATGTAAAAATGTTACAAGCCATCCAAAAGTAATAATCTAGGTACTTCAACATGCAGTCATTGTCTAGCTTGTACAATAAATTAGAGCTGGGTGCTTATTACAGAGGAGGATCATCACTAGGGAAAGCATTCCCTTGGCACCTATACTTATATAGAAACTTGTCTTGTTTTTGTGTCTGGCTCTATGAGACAGTATTTCAGAGAAGATCACCAAAAATTTATGATGAAATATTGCCCCATTTATTTGTCTTTTAACTTAAAAAAAGTAAGTGGAATCTGTGCTCTGTCTCAAGCCCCCAATGTA
This sequence comes from Anser anser, assembly GCF_964211835.1. Classification (NCBI taxonomy): domain Eukaryota; kingdom Metazoa; phylum Chordata; class Aves; order Anseriformes; family Anatidae; genus Anser; species Anser anser. The sequence continues at coordinate 18,348,909 of NC_139728.1, read as the reverse complement.
TCATAATGGGTCTGTTATGCTTTGCCAATTTCTTGTTATAGATCAAGAACTACCACCATTCTTACGGCTCCTTCCCTATACAGAAATGATGCCAGCTGTGTAGTATTCCTGTCCTCGTGTCTGCAGGCTCCACAACATTGCAAGCAATTATCATTTACCCGCGTAAGGCATTCACTGCCAGTTACTATATAGTCCATTGGCTTATTGACCTCTCTGCGAACAGCTAGATAACTAATTTAGGGAATAAATGGCTGTGATAATTATAATTCAATTTAATTTCCTTTCAGTGATACACACGCAAATGTTTCGAAATCACAGAGACTATTAGCCAAAAGGACCACACACCGCATAGTGCCTAGGGCCTAAAAGCTTAGCACTGTGTCCCAGGGGCCTTCAGCAGGGTATGAATGTGAAACTGTCAGTTTCTGTAGAATGAGACTATAATCTTCAAACCTCACCCCACCAGGAGACTCAGCCTGAAAACCCTGAATTTTGGTGGTTCATTCTTCAAAATCAAAATTCCACAACCATGTAACAGGCACACCAGTGCTCACAGATCTGGGAGCCAGGCCTGTCTGGTTGCTTCTCTCATGTGTAAACCTGCCAAGACAATTTTCTATTTATGTCAACTGTCTGCCCTGTTCCAGTAAATGTTTTCTAGATCAGCCTGCCTTCAAAATATAACCTCACAGGTGGAATAAGCAATGCTCATCTTTCCCCTCATGTTTTTAAGCAATTCGGTGATGAGAACATTATCATAGGACCATATGATTTAATGTCCTCTTGTGCATGGGAATTTGAATCATTTGTCCTAAGAAATGCCCCATTCTTAGTGGACATCCTCTAGCATTCAAACAACATCTGTGGCATGTAGGCTTACATATTCATTCACCAAGAAAAAACTCTACTAGTTTAATATTAAAATACTGACAGTGAGGTGCTCCAGGTGCTGCTGATGAGATGGTCTCTTTGAAACAGGCCTTTCATCTGCAAGACTTTTCTGCCTGAATGCAATGTGTTTTAATAAACGAGCCCTTCATTTTTGCACAGAGACTCAAGATCTACCATCTTTGTAAATAAAATCCATCAACAACAATTCTTATAACAGCAAATTCCCAGCCAGTCAATATAAGGAATGAATCCTTTAAGCTTGCCTCACAGAACTCCAGGTGGCAAAGGAAAGCAGAAATCCACATTGTCACTCCCAGAGACACAAGCAAAAATTAAGAAGTCATTGTCATATGGGTCCCTGGTGAGCCTGATGACAACACTTGACAAAGCACATGTGTCATTAACGTCCAGGATAAGGAATGTATTCCTGTCGCAGAACTTACTGGCATTAATGCTCCTCTAGGAGTTTGTCTAGAAAAGCGAGTTGTCACTACTGCCTCTGAGTGTCCCTCTCAAAGGAAATGTATAACTTTGCTTTTGGAACGAGACAAATAAAATAAAGCACTGAGCATGACACAGAAAGAAAACAAGGAACCTCTAAAGCATGCATAGAGTTTCATGTCCCTTCCATGGGACTTGTACAGAAAGGGATCAAATGACACAGATGTTTGATAAAAGGCAAGGCAAAGCGCCTGTGAAGAATATGCCTCTGACCGTCCTGCAAGGGAAGCACCATTAGCCTGGGAATTTTGTAAGCACGCAAGCATGTGTGTGTAGAGAACTGCAAATATTCCTACATAATGCATTTTAGATGGTTTTCCTGCTTGAAGAAAATCTATGCAAACTGTCTGCAAAGGTGATTTGTATCCCTGGGTATAACCATTTCATTGGGCTTCTGGCAGCAAGCAATTGTTTGTCAGATGTGATGTTCATAAGACCCTTAACTGTAGTGATACTAGCAACTGCCTCTATAATACTTAACACATAAAACAAATTATAACAATATCCTTAAGATTAGCATATAAGTAATAGTGCTATATAAAAACTCATAAAAACAAAATGTATGGCTACAATAACCATATTAAAACAGCCATAGTTCTGCTTTAAATAACCATATGAGCCACGTTTGGAAGATATTATTGTATTTACTGATTAAGCATAAGGAAAAGTCTACTGCAGTCATTCGGAACTCAGAAAAAAAGGAATCAATTCCAGTTTCTACATTTTCTGTAGGTACGGGAAGGCCGGTTCATGATTAAAGCCCAATAGAACCAGCTAAGAGAATTCAGTATTCCTTTGACAGTTTAAAAATAATTTAAGCACATCCTTTTTATGCATCCTTTTTTGGCTTTTCTAAAGGGGTGTAATGATGTGTTGCAGATAACAAAAGAACATGACACATGTCATTAACTGAACAGTAAATCATCTTCCTTTCAGCGACCTGGATCTCTTGACTGCACTGGTGACTTAAAAAGTCAAGCTTACACTGATGCTAACCTGGTATAGGAAAATGAATCAGGACAATATATTTCTTTTAAACAGTGACATCACTTAGGGCCTGGGAAACTTAAAATGTAGAATGGATTTGTCTGAATGAGCACCAGACAATACTGTAACTAAAGCTGAGAATATTTTTTTTTCTGGGTAGAAATTTGAATGGAAAACCCTTGCTTTGTCACAGGACTGGTACTTCCAGTTAGCTTAGCACTTTAATTTTTCACTTGGCAGCTGAAGTGCTGAAATCCAGTGAAACTGAAAACAAACAGAAATATGTTTCTGAGACTGGTAAAAGCTAAAGGCAAGAAGATTACCCCAGTAGGTGGGAACCAGTAAAAATGCCTTTTGTAAGGCTCTGCTGAGATGCTCGGGGATGGGTAAAGAGGTGTACAGAAGATCTGATGGGAAAAGGTGTATCCAGCTGGCTCCTGGGCTCCACAGCCCCTGTGATTCCCACATGGAAGCTGTCCTGAGTCAGTGCACCCCAAGGAGGGATGTCTCAGGGACAAGATGCTCCTTACCTTTCTGCCTTTCTTCCAGTACTAAGCTAAGTACAGCGACCCACTAACAGACAATCAGGCAGAGCAGAGACAATAAAAGAAACACCAGTCATTTTTCATTTGCTTATGGACAGGCAACTTATGATGATACTCTGCTGATTACTTTCTATTGAATGAATCACCTTCTGACCCATTCCCCTCAGTCATTTTCATTGTACACTAAATTCCGTTTGCCATGTCAGACCCTCAATTTTATCAGAGCCACTAACACAATTTTCCAGAGCAGCAGCATTAGCTCAGCTTCCTCATTTTGTCTCTGGTGCCTTGTAGTTCAATTTATAGGCGGAAATAAAGACTTGTTGGAACTTGCCTCCTTCCCCCATGGGTAATCTTAATCCAAACCCAAGGGCAGAATCTGGGCCTAACCTCCAGTTTTTTTCTCCCAAGAATTGATATATCAGCAGATGATCCATATAAGTCATATCACTGTCATTGAATGAAAAGCAATTTGCACTATAAAAAGCAGATTTCCAGCATGGAGAGATTCGCAAAGATATCTAAAAAAGGGCACACACTGTTTTCCTTCCTTACAAAAGTGGGGGGGAAGAAGAGAAAAAAAATATATTAAAAAAAATTAAGAATATCAAAGCACCAAATGAACAGAAAATTACACATCAGCACAGTGCAAATAGAAATGTTTGCACTAATTCACTTCTAAATCTTTTTGCATATCCATATTTAGCAGTTGTATCTGCCTCACACAATCAATAAGATATACCAGATATTATTAAAAAAATGAAAATCTATTTTTGTAGTAAGGAGTATTATGCAAAAAAATGTCAATTATTGATAGACTAGGGGACTAGTACATTATTACTATTTTTTTTTCTCTCTGTGTGAAGGTTTAGACCTGTTTACCTACCAGTATCTGCCTACCAGTAGGCCTGACCCAACATGGCATTACTTACTTTAATCATAACATCTGCTGTAGCATTGCTTAAAACAACTTCATTGAGAATTAACTATTGCTGAGCTCTCAAAAATACGCACAGAGAAATTTCAAGTTCAGTTAGCAACTAGGAACTCAGGACATGACTGTGTCATCAGAATAAAAATGAACATTGTACTCAGTGCACTGACTTGTCAGTTCATTTATAGAGATCATAAATAACAATGGTCCAAGGACAGATCCCTTAGGTACTTCTGTAATGACATCCATTAAATCTGACATGATGCTGTTTAATAACACAAGTTGTATGTGCCCTCCTAAGTAGCTAGCACCCAGTTAATTACAGATGATTCCATACCTAATCCACTCAATTTATCCCGTAAAGGAATATAATTTATGAAATAGACAATAAAAAACAAATTTAAATGCACTCCATACACATCCCCTGGAAACACCTCGCACCTAATCTGCGCTGTTTAAAAGCATCTGATTTTCTCATTCTGAATCAACCATAAACATTTTAATGTTATTCTGCCTGAGTCCCTCATTACTGCTGTGGCAAACAGAATGCAGCATCCACACTTCATGCTGCTGAACGGCCAGCACGGGGTACTCCGTGGGTGCACACCCAGACCAGATTGCTGCTGGTCAAACTGTGCCTCTGCCGGGCGTGCTCCACAGCTGCTGAGGGATCTGCAAGTCTGAGCAGGGCGAGCCTGGCTCTGGCTCTGGCTCACGCGCTCTGGATGCAGCCTGTGTTGCCACACTTCTCCCCAAGGAGCAGCAAAAAATGCTGAACGAACATGCTGGTGCTAAGAGGCCATCAATGCTTCTTTTGGAGATGAAGAAAAGGAGCTGACATGATTCCCAGTGACAGGCAGAAAGTGTGAGAGAGGGAGAAAGGTGAGAAAGAGAGGGAGATTGGAGATGCTGCCTTGGCTCGCTCTCCCACTTAAGAAGGAAGGGAGAGTACGATGTCTCCATAGCAACCATCGGAAAGCATGGAAAAGCAGAGAGCAACAATGATTATAATAAGATTAGAAGAGGTCACACAGATCATCAAAAGTCCCCCCAAATCTCAGGCAATCATGTAATAACAGCTGCTTAGTCTGGAAGAGATCCGTGGAAACATTACCCTGCATTCGCGCATCACAAACTTCTTCCCAACTTGCGAGAAATACAAGATTTGCAATTTAAAAGGCAAAAAAGATTAATCTATTATGCTGTGATGGAAAGGTGATTCAGAGAAAAGGCATCCTAAATTGCCATGATAGGAAGGAATCTACTTGCTGGATCTGCTGGGTGATTTCAGGACGAGTACCTGTTGCTGGTGAGCAAGGCAAGCGCAATAAACCCCCACACCTTTCCGGAGCAGTCTGATCTCTGGGAAAATTACTTGATGCCAAATTTAGGAACCATTTTAACCCTCAGGATGTGAGTAAGACACACCAGTGAGACTTTTAACACTAAAAGGAACACCAGTTCACCTCCTTCAGCACGGATCTTGTCTCTGAAAACCTATCAGAATGGGGGATACAGCCTTGGTACTTGTTTCTTTAAGAGGTATTGGTGAAAAAGCAAAAAGGCCAGGGGAAGCATACATGCCAGATTTTAGTTGCAACACTTAATTCACTTCCAGAAAGTGTCCAGATACCACAGTGGTGAATACAACATTAGAAGACAGAAGGCTTCCAAGAGAAGGAACAATTTACTTCTCACACCAGTGGGTGGGTGAGATTTTTTCAGAGGAGAGAAGGAGCACATTCACACGCTCTTCCTAATGGCCAGAGCACAGGAGATAAATCTAGCTGCAACTTGCTAGACAGAATAAAATAAAGATACTCTGTCTGAAACCGAATGATGCTCCACACCTTTAGAAATATGCTGCATGTTGTCATTTCCCTCTGATATTCAAAGCAAACCTGGGGGAGAGAAGAGTGCTTACAACCTAATGCACTTACTCTTGTTATTTAGAGACCAGTGACTTTTAATTTTCAAATACACTCCCATAGTTATATATTGCTTTCAGAACCATGCTGATGAAAAAGGAGACAATGCATGGTATAAGTCTCCACTGAACTGACACTGACCTGAGCTGCAGTTCAGGGTGAAAATCTATAACTAATCCCTGTACGGTTTGTGTGACTGGGGCTGAGAAATAAAGACACTTTTCTTACCTACATCCCTATCCATCAAACCTTATTAGAGAGGGTACTTTATGTTTCAGAACTGCTTGTTTCACAAGATTCAGAAGAATTTCAGTGCACCGATAAATAAACAGAAAAGTCAAGTACATTATATATGTATTCATAGGACAGATTTTGAATTGGCATTCCTATATTGCACAATGGTTTGTGATGCATTTTGTTGCTGTTGCAACTGTTTCTTCAATAGCAGGTTATATCTAATTGGGCAATTTGCATACACTTTATGCCTGTCACATTGCTACCTGCGACACTTCCTCCAGGAGTGACTTGAAAGTGCAAGTTATACTCACATTGTAATTTCTGACTACAGGACACTCAGGAAAGGCAGCTCAGCTGAAAGTATGAAGTCAATATGCATAAGATAGAGTTTTCCCACCCTTGTGTGAAATGCAGCTAAGCTTTATGGCTGCTTTGCTCCAGAATGAGATAATCCACACGGCTGAATCAATTTCAGTTGATTTGCCTTAACCTTCCTAAGTCCTTCTACAGACATGGACTTAATTTGTGTTTTACCAACTCTTCCCTTCCTTCCTCTGCAGCTATCTGTCTCAGGCTTTTGTATGTCAGCTATTTGAAGCACCATTCCCATACCTGTTTTCCTTCTACTGATACTTTCTACAGCTGTGGCAGATTGCATTGTTTTTTTCTTTTCTATTGAAGGGCGGGGGGGTAAAACCCAACGTATTAGCTTCTTTTCAGTATGCTTGGCAGCAAGGCATATGTGCTTCTGCCTCCCACACTATTTTCTCCATCCCCGTATCACCGTTGGTAACAGATGTTTTCTCTGGCCTTTGCTTCTTCCTGTCGCAAAGCCCCTTGCTTCCACTGGGACATTTTTACCCTGTCATTTTTAAGTCTCTGACAGCTTCTTCTACCAATATTAATCCCATCTCATGTGCTAACAAGAATGTACCACACGTGTACAGGCATGTATGATACGTGCCCTGGCAGCTATCCCTACACCAAGTATTTGTGACCGCCACTGGTGTAGAGCCAAGGAAGCCCAACAAGCACACCTGTGTCCCATCCCTGTTTTATATCAGCACTGGTTTGCACCCGGATGATCACACAAAAACTCATCTTGGTCGGCTTCTTAATCAATCCTGCAATATTTCCTCATAAGAAATTCTTTTTTCCTCTTTTTTCATTCTGTTCAGTAAGAAGGAAATATTTCCAATCCCACAGAGGCTAAACAAGTGACAAGTTCGCTAACGAGTGGCAGAAGCGGGATGCATATGATAATGGGAGAAGTGGTGTTGCCTTGTCTTTCTCTCATTTTAATACTCTCTCTTTAACTAAAAAGCACACAGTAGAAGTTCAATACAGAGCACTGAGCTTTAAACTTCTGCTTGTCCTACAGGGGATTTCCTGCCCTGTCGGGTGAATTCCACTTAATAATACTGGATTCCTGTAACAGAACAATTCCTTCCTGTGGGAATTTAAAGACTTCAAGACTGTTTACTATATTTTAACTGGTGATTTTCCCTGCAGCTTCAGTTGTATTGGGTTTAATTTCATAGAAAATGTTTATTCCCTTCTTACAGTTTTCTTCCACAGTCTCCCTATCTCACTTTTACCTTGCTCACAAAGATCAGAAAAGTTACTTTTAGTTTGTATTATCTAACCAATATGTAGGATGCACTTAAACCCTCCCACAGAGAGGTGTTATTTGCAAAATGTATTACCTTTTCTTTTCTTCAAACACTGTGGGTAATCTCTCCCTTGCTCAAGTCCCTCCAGTGTGACATAGGTAAATTTCACAATAACAAAGCGAGCTCAAACACCACCTTACTGTACATTATATGTCTTCCACGAGACTTTGCTGCACATAAAATTATTTTGGATCCCTAACAAAACAAGCAGCACAGCTCTACACAAACATATTTGTGTACTCTTGCTTCAGTTAAATAATAATTTGCTTATACCTAAAATAAGATATCTGGAAGTATTTTAATATTAAATGATTATTTCCATGTGGCCTAAGCAGCAGAAAAGGTTTAGTAAACCCATGGATCTAGAACCGTGCACAATTTATGAACATTTCATGTGGTCCCAGCCCAGATCCCATGTAACCAGCAACATAATGGGAACTGCTGGGAAATGCAAACCCCCAGGCCAGGGCAGCAGCAAGCCAACAGACCGGGAGCATTGAGGTCAGTGCTGCCAATTCATCTTGGGACCTCGGTGGTCACCCAGTGCAGAGCTGCCACCATCACCTACCTGTGGACCCCTGCAGGTGACCATTTACGTTTTACGGCTCTTAGCTATGAGCTCTTTCCAGTTTGTGGCTCATGTGAACAGCAAGTGCAGTCACCTTCAACCCAAAGGTGCCCTTTGTACAGTGCAGATGGTAGCAAAGCAGTGCAAGGGCAGGTCTAAATCACCACAAATCACCTCAGTAATACTTTAGTTAGAGGACAAGACCACAGTAGAACAGACTAACTCTGGGCTTGCATGAGACAAGACAAGGAAGGCAACTGTATGTTTGAAGGAGATATACTCCTATATCCCTTGTATTAGACCAGTCCCTAGGACTGAGCCTGCTTGTGTTAGGGTAAAGCTGGCCCCCATAAGCAGATTCTCACTGCAAGGCTTTCTCGATCACATTCATCTGTTTTAATTTAATGTAGGAATTATTTTGCCTGTTCCTGCCCCCCCCCCCCCCGAAAATATGTATGTAATTCAAAATAGCATATTACAAATGTAATTAAAAGGTACAATGCAAAGTGCAAAAGTTCTCTGTTCTTTTCTCAGCTCCACATGTACAGATGTGAAGGAACTGAATGAAGCAGGGAAGCTTCTCCGGTCGTCAAAATAGTAAAGAATATGATTTGCCCATACTTTATTCACTTGCCACTAAATATATCTATGATAAAGTATATAATGACATTAATGTTTTATTTATGCTTCATTTAAAGTTATAGAAATTTCTATTTAAAATAGATTGTCTATTAGAAAATATCAGGTAATAAACATGTAGGTCATTTGGTGAAACATATTTAAAATTATACTTAAACATTTTTAATTTTAGCTTGGACATTATCCAAAGCCAAAGATCTAAAAATCCACGTACTTCAAAAGAGACCATTTTTTTGATACTGATTCTGTAGCCTGGGACCATCTTTGAGGTACGTAACTGTTCTCTGGTGATATTTGTTAAAATGCCATTTGGAGCCAACCATTTGCACAGCAGACATCATGAAACAATGAAATGTATTTTTTGAGGATGAACTACATTCTTATACCCTAGCAGTTTGGTAAAACAAAAAACAAAACAACAACAAAACACAAACCATTCACAACCCTCAATAAAGTTAGTAATCAAAGCACAGCAATCTTATAACACAGATTAACATATAAACTATTGCTGTAATATTCTCTCCTTTAATCTCAGAAATAGAACAGAATAATATGGACTATCTTGGTCTTACGTAACGTTAATGTTTTAACAGGGAGATGTGCTCAGTGATATAATAGATTTTCCATCTGTAACCTCTTTGATTCTAATGAATGCAATCATTTTAATTAAATGCTACAAGCAATAGAATAGTATTATGCTTCAAATTGAAGAAACCATTTTCAACATATGGCATAAGGTTTTGTATTTGGTCCAGACCAACAGAAAAAAAAAAAGTGTTTTATTTAATATTTGAGGTTGTAAGACATTTTTATTACCATGTAAAGTTTCAGAAACATTTCTGAACTACAGAAACCAGTTTCAAGTTAACAACTGAGGTTCTGGATCCACTTCAAGGCTAGCAAAAATAAAATAATACTTGAAGTTTAGATCTCTCTGAAGGCTGTGAAAAACACTTTGATATTTTCACTTTGAAAATAGTTCACTTACAAATTTTAACTACAGCACAGATAACCATCTGATGGCTGTTCCGTAGATTGTGTGAAATGAAATCAGCTCCAGCTTATAACATTTAGGTAGTACTCAGGAGTCACATTAGTTAGTAGAAAATCCACAACACTTTTTATTAACTATAGAAGTATGCATCTTGATCTGAATGGCTCATGTTTCTGGAAACATTTATTTTCCATATTAGGCATGTATATCTGCTTTCCATATTATTAGCAGTTTAGATTATGCAAACACAACTCCACCTTATTTGCATATCCCTCCCCATATATTTTAAGGTTGTTCCCGTAGTAACTGTGTATCCTGATGGAAAATGCAGACTTCCTACTTGCAGACCAAATAAGAAACCACACACCTGTTGATATCTGCCTGCATGATGTCGCACAGAGTGCAGAAAAATAAATTTACTTGGTAAACAAAACAACATGATATACAAAGCTATTGGTAGGTGTTTTACCACTGGCATTCATTGCATTACATGGTGAAAAATCTCCCCCTTTATCAATAACTATAAATATAACATTTAGAAAAGATATACTACAATCATGGAGGAAAGCCAAAAAAAGATATTGTTCTCATTCTAAGGTATCATATTTAAGATGAATTTTATTTGCATTTTACTATTAGTGGATGCACTTTTACATTTCTTTTAGCTAAGTTATGCCAATACGGTTTAAAGAGAAGAAATAATTTGCACCCAATTTAAAGTCCCTTTACTGCCAAGTAATGTAAAGTAGCCCAAATTTAAATGAGAATTGGGCCACTGCCCTCTACTATTGTATAACCTTCCAAATCATGGTGTCATCTTACATCTGTACGGAGAGAGTTGGAATACAGTCAGATTGGAAAAGTAATCCTTCATACTCATTTTCCTCCTGTTTTTCACACATGCAAAAGCCTACACAAGGGACAAAAGTGGTGAGGTAGACCTTTGAAATCTAAATAAAATAAAATAAAATAGACAAACAAATAAAAAAAATATTTATTTAAGAATAAGAAGTTTTTGAAGCCAGAATACAGGAATCAAATGTTCCTGGACAAGGGAGGTTAAGATCACTATGCCATTTTGCTATTTTGCATCCAGTCTCAAATTAAATCCCAAGAGATGTAATGGATGCTGTATTTTTAAAGAATGTAATTGCAGAAAAAGTTTGGAAGCTTCAATAGAAGCTTTATGTCCCCTAACTGGCCTTGCCAGAGGGTACACCCTACCTACCTGCAAGTAGCTGGTCTGGCAATGTCCTTTTTTATCAGTTTTCTTGGATCTTAATTTTCTTTGTCAGCACTGGTGCTAATTGTACTTCACTTAGAATTTTGTAACAGCTGAAGCACTCTGCTAAAAGGAGTGGCATCTAAATAGTTAACATTCAAACTGCTGTTGCAATGCTTTTAGTTGGCAAAAAACAGAAACACTTTTTATCTCTGAGCTACAGTTTGACTGACAATCTGCAGTGTCAGTAACAAAGTGCTGAACCGTTCACATTCATAATCATGTCCTTCACAAGCAGAAGGCCAGAAACAATTTCAGAACAGAAAAATCTAGTAAAGTGAAATAACTACACCATTTTCCATCTTAATAGTTGTTAACTTGATTATTTTAAATTCTAGGGCTAAGGCTTGATTTACTGCTCCCAAGTTTCAGCTAATTTCTCTATGACCAGATCTGATGTGACACTGGACAAGTAAGTGAAGGATCTGTGCCTGAAAGGTACCTGGCTGAGGCCCAGACAAGCTCGCTGCCCGTAACAGAACGAGCCCAGCTATTTCAGAGAGGTAACCGCTGAAGCTAAACAAGCAGTACTGAAAACTCACACCAAATCACAAATGGTTTAGGATGCAGGTCCAATTTGATTGGAGAAGGCAGAGTATCACCAGGCTTATACTGCTTCTGAGACCCAGACAAGTACCTGTGCAGAATTGTGCCATATGTGGGTCGTGACAATCTGTGTCTCGCTCCCTGCCCCCAGGTGGGTAAAAGCAGGCCCCACCTGACAAGGCCGGTGTGAGCACACATGGCTGTTCGCTGCCTGTACATCCCACTCTATCACAGCTGCGGAGGAGGGGGAGACAGGAGCGGTAACAGCGTCTGACAGGTGACACGGATAATAAGTCGGCATTCCCGTCACAATCCAGCACCAGTTCTTTGGAAACTGCATTCACTCTAAGTGAGCCTGAGTTTAACAGTCACAAACATTAAATTACCAAAAGAGTCAAACAAGAAAATGGGGCAGAGTAAACTTACAGGAGTTTCTTTTAATACAGAAGACACACTGAAGTAACAGCATGACAGGAGAAGACAGAGAAGGGGAGCTGGCAGTAACATCAAATTGTTTTCCAGAATATATATTTCATATTTACCTCTGCAGGAGAAACCTTTTCAGCATTCATGTGTTAAGCTTCATTTAGAGTCTGGCTAGTCGTGTCCATGTTCACTTGCAAATAAAATATTATTTATGGGCTGATCTTGCAAATATTTACTACCGAACATATGGGTGAATGTTCAGCTGGTGTAAATCAGCAGAACCACCAAACTCATTTACATTAGCTGAGGCTCCAGCGTGTCATGTTTATTACATTAGGGACCCATTCATATGGATAGGATTTACCCTGGTGATAACAACCCATAGGTTGGTTAACCCACTCTACAGGTTGAAGGTGTTTACAGAATCATTCCCCTACTTGTGCTCTGCACAGTGCTGTCATTTAATGGTAGTATTTTTTTAATATCTCATATACGGATTTAAGACCAATGTTGTACCCCTGATATTTTCATAGAAACCAAGAGGAAAGCTAATATTTTACCTTGTAAACCCTTATTTATATGAACAGTCACACAAATTACTCTCAGTAATGAACACCTATACCTGTAAATGTACAGTATAGCATGTATATATAGTACAGACCCATAGTATAACTCTGAGCACTTCCTGGGAAGCACTTCAGGTGCTGGTCAGAGTCCTCAAAACCTCACAGGATTCACTCAGTAGCCTGATGGGGAACCCACAGTTTGTCAGAACATTATAGCAGCATCACATGGCAGAACGTTATACCAGCATCAAGTGGGTTTCTCAAACAGGAGAGACTGGAAGCACTTTTTCCCAACAGAGCTTCTTGGTCAAAAGAGGGAAGTGTTTACCTTTGTGTGAAGAGCTTTGGTAAAGTTATCTAGTGTAAAAATCACATCAGTCTATTCCTACATGTAAATTAGTTTTACATGTTTTTTTTAAAAATATTTTAAACAAACAAACACACAAGGATGCATCAGTCCCTGGGTTTGCTTTTCAGTTCTGGATGAGGTGCAAAGGTAAAGCTAAAAATTACTAAGGCAGCCTGAAACAGAAGTTGTGTAACAACAGAAACTCCATATCTTTTGTCACTGGTAGTGTGTATAACCACAAGCATCAACATTTTGTTGCTAGATTTGCCTATCCACTATACAAACAAGTTATTACATAGCATGCAGGATAACTGGAGGTAAAACTGAATTTTATTCCCCCCTCCACCCCAGTCTGTCTTTTCTCATTTTCTCTCAATTACCATATTTTCCATATTGTTTCCTGCGGCATTTATGGCTTACATTTTGAACCATGGATCAAATACTTAAAAAGCATATTTCCCTCCAGGTTTTAAAGTTCTTTCCTTTTTTTTTCCCCCACTTTTTTTTCCCACTTTTTTTTTCTTTCTTTCTTTTTCCAGAGAACTATTCAAAGGTGTTGCTGGAGTAAGTAGTAATAAAAGGTAGCAGACAACTGACCTCCTATATATTTCTGGAAAAGTAATTAGTGAAATTCTCAGGAGACCTGGAGACATGGGTGATATATTACCACCTGTAGGTGGTTTAGAAAGGCATATTTTACAACACCCACACAGTCATAATCAACTTATATATTTTAATGTAGAAGCGATATAACAACATTAGATGGAAATGTGTTTTTTAAGCAACATATTTTAGTCTTCTTGGACTGATACTGTCTCCTTTAAAACATTTATTATTATAGACCCGATGTCACAAAGACAACTGATGGTAGAGACAGACATAATCAACTAAAGTTTTCAACACTCCTTATCTCATCCAACAACCAATAACGGTCTCTCTGCTAGGATTTTGCAATAGAAGAAACAATGTAAACTAGGCACACTCATTTTTCATCTTCTCCTTTGGGGATTTTTGCTTGTCATCATCACTGCATGCATTTACCCTTCATAAGTGAGACCTGGAAACTGTCTTCAAAACAATATTTCAGGTAAAATGTTGAAAAGCATGATTGCCAGCCTGTGATTTCAACCAAGACATCATATTTCCCCCTTTAAGACTAAAACTAAATCTTAAGTAGCCTTGAAATCACATTCCTTTCAGTACATATACATTTCTAATAATGGCAAAGATTTCAAATTTCCCTTTTTTTCCCCCTTAAATGTAAAAAATGCATTTTCATCTCAATGATCTCATTTTTACATACTTAAAGTACTACATATAATAGTATTACATATAGTACTTTAAGTGAAAATGTCCCAAAAAACTACAAAAAACAAAACATTAGATGGAAATAAACATACCACACAATACTTTTCTCCAGACAAATGGATGGATCAACTTATTACATGAAAAAATAAATAAAACACCTGTACAGTGACCTGAAGATACAGAAGGACATCTGATGTAACTGAGCTAATAGAGAAGAATATATTAAAGGAGAGAACTGACATCTTCATGACATTGAAGAAAGCAAAGAAGTGTTTAGAATGTTCTTTATAGGTATATCTTGAGTATTGCTCATGTGAGAGCCTCCACGGGGAAAAAGAGGGGGTCAGGATGGTAAAAGATGAGTGGCTGCTGCCTCGTTCCCTCAGTGCATTCCCAGAATGACTGAAAATGAGAAGCTGAGATTGCCAAATCTTTCCGCTTTCCTGTATCTGTTGCTAGACATACTGGCTGCATTAACAGGAACATGATGATACACACTTTATACTATTGCTCATCTAATTTGGGGGCTAGACAGTGCAAGAGAAGAGATAGGAAGGTCTGGCATATGTCAGGTCCAAGATTTAGTTCTGCATGCTGTTCTGCTCTCAAAGATCCCTGGATTTACACTTAGTCTCCTTTTTCTGGTGATTTATTGCAACAGAAAAGCTTAGATGAGCTTCTGTCTTCAATTTAATCAGAAATGGTGCAAGGAATGCAAAAGAATAAGTACCAGGAGTAAGTGAATTCAACGTTCAGTTCCAGACAAGTTTGAATGAATTTCTGATTGCATGAACACAGGGCAGAGCCTGGAAATAGTTCTTGATTAATAATGATCATGTTATGAATAGATTTAGCTTGAGGAATGCAAATCAAAGACGATGATTTCTATGAGAAGCCCTCAGTACTAGAATCTGGACTGAGATGACTTAGAATCCATTCAGAGGTATTGATCTATTATCTGGAATCTGTGGAAACAAATCAGTTTCCTGGCATTAAATGTATGAAGATTTCTCTTCATCGATCTGTTTCTGTTTCTAACTGATCTTTTTTAAGAACTAAAATTGATGTCCCCAGAAGCAAGGTGGCAAGAGAAATTTCTTCATAATGGTGAGATCAACACATATTCTCCATGAACTCAAAGTGACATAAGCCAACTTTGGTTTCAAAAGCTGTAAACCAGTCAGAGTACAGTCAACCTGTCCCATTATATTTGTCATAATGCCACGCTAAAGCAGCTATGCAGGTTTGGGATTGGGGCTGACGTGCATGACCAAGTGAGACTAAGTAACCTCTCAAGTGAAGGAGCCTCATTTACTTTTGTCCACCTAGATGTATCTAGAGAGAAGGTAGAGTTGAACTGTAAAACCAAAACATCTTAAAAACAGATCAGATGTCAGTGAACTCAAGAACATTATTAGCTATTTTAACAGTACAGTTAAGCTGGTTATTAAGTTCCTGTTTTTGTTTTTTGTTTGTTTGATTGATTGTTTTTGTATAGTGTGCTTATATTTAAGAGTGACCACAGTGTTTGTAGTCACATAACCCACTGTGGAGTAAAACCCTTTAATAGGCCTCTGTGCTTTATGTGTTGGATTTTCTGATTTAGTTGATTTAGTTAAAATACAAGAGCAAAAATGCTTAGCACTGACATTTTTTATCCACAGATCTTAATATATATTCAAAAATACAAAACTAATTTGATACTGAGAAAAATAATTCATAAAAAGGTACAGTGATACAGTGGATCTGTAAGCAATCTGAGAAAAAAATCCAAGTCTTCTGCTTGTCAGAGCATGTGTATCCTGTATACATTTTCAGTAGCAGCATAGCCCAGAACTCTAGTGCAGACAGAACTCAGCAGAGGAGAAAAGATCCAAGTTAGTTAAACTTACACAGAGTAAATTTGATGATCCTGCAAGCAGGCTATTACAAAGACACATACTTTCAGTCCTGTCTCAGTGCATCAATGTCTCTTTTTGTTTGCTCTGTATGCTTTCTAACCTTTTAGATCTATAGCACCAGTACTCAAATGTAAGTGTACAATGACATAGCTGAAAGTTCCAAAAATACCTTACATAAGCACGCTAATTCTGCATCCTGGGCTCTGCTGATGCACTTGCAAAACTTTCATACAAGCCTAGGTTGGACAATTTGTTATGTAAGTTGGTATCACCTCAAGTGACCATGAATCTTGCATGCAGCTGTAGGATGCAAAGTACAACATGAATCTATGTAGGAAACTATTTTTCACCTCACAAATATTTCAGTGTAAAAATAACTCTTTTCCACCTCTGAAAACTGCTTTGCATTTTCTTTCTAAACCTAAGGTGAAAAGATTTTTTTTCTTTTCTTTTTTTTTCCCCACAAAACTAAGAAAATAGGATTTCCCTATGTAGCTGAGAAAACATTTCTGTTAGCTGTCAACACTGCTCATTTGATTAAGTATAAGCCAAATTTTGCATGTGGATTGTGCATAATTCTTGCTCATTTTAAATAGGTGCCATTTAGGAGTAGAGGTTGACCTAGTTTTTCTCAAGAGTACGCATAGGAGCAAGATACAGGAAGAAGTGATGAGATCAATTCACAGCTGATTCAAATTATTATGAAGCCACTAAATCTGGAACACAGTCTCAGATACAGTTTCTTGTAGCTCTCTAGTGAAAGGAGCTATCAGAAATGCCAAGAATTGCTAGTTAATTCTGGAACTGGGACAGAGTTTTGCTTTGGATTTACATCTCACCAATTTGTCATGACTTTGTATATTATTTGCATAAATAGACTTCCTCCTATAATTTTACCAAACACAGATATAAGCAACTGTAAATTACAGTTATTCAAATCAATGGACAGACTCAAACAACATGACATCATAGATTCTATCATAGAATCATGGATTCTACTCAAAAAACATGACATAAAGGTGAATAAACTGAGCGTGAGTTTTGACTTTTGCTGAAAATAACAGAAGTTTGAGGTCTTGTTTTAATTTTTACCAGAGATAGAGCACAACAGATGCATCTCTTCACTCAGGTTTTCTTAAACACCTGCACTGAGCCATGGGGCAGAAGACACCTGCATTTCATGAATGATCTTTCCTATTCACGCATACAGTTCTAGCACAAAGTCTGAGTAGAGTTTATATCTCTTCCTCCCTCCTTCGTCTTCTAACCACTTTTTGCTTATCTATCGCAGTAGTAGTTTGGTTGAAGCTTTTCACATCATCCATACACCTGATCAGGTGTGCCCTGCAGGAAAAGTAGAAATGAACCCAGAACACGTCCATGCAGCAATCAGCTGCTAAGGAGAGATGTCATGATTTCCAAGACTTTTTCGTCTTATTTGACAGTATTAAATAGCTCCTGAAATCTTACAGTAACACGAGAAAATCAGATTAAGTTAACAAACTGACAATGGTTTTAAGAGCCCAACTTGATTCTACACTGCTAAAATTATGCACTGCTAAGTAGATTTTGAGGCAATTCTTACCAATATTTCTAATAATATCTACATTCTTGCTGAAGACAAATTTACTACCCTGTCTTTTCCAGAATCATTCTTTGTTTCTTACACATACATAGGAATTATTTTCACACCTTCTAGCTCTTCAGTACTAACCCGTCTTAAGTGAGCTCTCAGAAAGACCCTACTATTTCCCTAGCTATCTACATCAAAACTCTGGAATCTAATGCATTTAAGCCTGGTGCTCTGTCAAAGTTAATAGTCATAATTGCCTAATTATCTGCTTTAGTATGATGGTAAAACCTTTTAACATTTCACTTTTCCCCAAGGAGAGTGTATTGCAGTTTCTGGAATGCTGCCTTACCCTTCTTTTGGGAATACTTAGGCAAAGAATTCATTTTGCTCTCAGCTAAATGAACCTTATGCTCTCCCTCTGTAGCCATACTGTCTCTTTGCCTGGCTGTTTTATTGGAAGTATATACATCTATATGAAGATACATAGGAAATTCACTAGCATGCTCTGTTTGACAGATTTCCCTCTCACTTACAGTGATATAATCGCAATGTAAGTCACTTTGTTGAGCTAATCAGAATTACTGTAGCTGTACCATGTTACAATGCTTTAAAGTCGCTTGGATTCAGCCCCTATATGTGCTGAGGTTGTATTGTCAAGGCTACTTAAATGAGAAGAGGCCTGTGATGGCTCTTAACTGTACCGGTAGATAACTTCTCGTCTAAGCTACCAAGGAATGGTCACTGTAGGTGAACTGAACACAGTCCTAACACATCTAGGCTAGAAGCTTCACCACCTTGTTCTTATGAAGTCACTTACTTCAAACCTTGAACACCTCCAGGGATGGGGCATTTCCTCCAAATATTTAATCTAAATCTCCTCTCTTTTAGTTTAAAATCTTTTCCCGTTGTCTTATCACCATCTACTCATGTAAAAAGTCTTTTTGTTAAGTCCCCTTTAAGTATTGAAAAGCTGCAATGAGGTCTCCCTGCAGCCTTCTATTCTCCAGGCTGTACAGCCCCAGCTCTCTCAGTCTTTCTTCATAGGAGAGGTGCTCCAGCCCTCTCATGATCTTTGTGGCCCTCCTCTGGACCTGCTCTAACAGGGCCACATCCTTCTAGTGCTGGGGTCCCCAGACCTGGATACAGCACTCCAAGTGGGGCCTCACGAGGGCAGAGTTAGAGGGGGACAATAATCACCTCCCTCGACCTGCTGGCCAAGATGCAACCCATGATGCAGTCAGCCTTCCAGGCTGCAAGCACACAGTGCTGGTTCATGTGAAGCTTTATGACAACCAGAATCCCCAAGCCCCTCTGCAGAGGTGCTCTCAACGAGTTCTTCTCCCAGTCTATGCTCATGTGTGGGATTGCCCTTACGCAGGTGCAGTACCTTGCACTTGGCCTTATTGAACCTCATTAGGTTCATGTGGTCCCACTTCTCAAGCTTGTCCAGGTCACATTGGATGCCATCCCTTCCTTCTGTTGTATCAACCACACCACTCAGCTTGGTGTCATCTGCAAACTTGCTGAAGGTGCACTCCATCCCACTGTCTATGTCATTGATAAAGACATTAACAGGACCAGTCTCAAGATAGACCCCTGAAGGACACCACTTGTGTGTCCTAGTGACTTGTGACCACTAGCCTACACCTGGACATAGAGCCATTTAATGCAACTACCTGGCTGTGGCCATCCAGCCAATAATGAAAGCAGTACTTGTTCATAATTGGACAAGTTACAAGTTATGTCCCAATAACTGCAGAATTATGTGTCTGTCCCTCCATCCTACTGCAAGTCTCCACTGCCACTTGACCATGGAGACATATAAGGTAAAATCCCGGGACCAGGATATCGACATTACACATATTTTAAAGAGTAACCTTACTACCCACCCCTCTGACAATGGGCTGTCCAAGAAAAGGACTCCACAAAATAAGAAAACTGCAGCAGGATAACTTTTATTGGGCTAATAGAGAAATGACCTTGTGGGAGGACATCCTTTCAAAAGTAGCTAAATCTGCTGATGACACAGAGCTGAGAAGTAGTAAATACAGAGGAACAGAGCAAACAAAGTCATAATGATTTGGATAGAATTAGGCTTATGGGATGCTAAGTAGTTATGCAGTTCCATGTAAAGAAGTAAAAGGTAATGAGACTAGGGACCAAAAATAATCACTGAGACTGAAGTCTAAATTAAAGCACAACACAGAATACAGACCAGGAAAAGGAAGTGGGAATAAGATAGTTTAAAGTGTTTTGCACAATATTTGGCAGCAATAAAAAGGCAAACAAAAGTTTGGAGCAGGAAATTGGATAAGGTAAATGGGAAAGAACAAAGAGAGAATTATATTTTATCAATGGAAGGCATTCTGGCACTACATGAAAGAATTCTGAGGCTGTATGTGGAATATTGTGTGCCATTCTGATCACTGCATTACACTGCAGAAAGGACATCACTAGGATGAAAAAAAGCACTAGGTGGACATCAAAATGTCTTGCAATGTGGGAGGAAGGGTTATTCATTCTGAAGAATAATTAGCCAGCTTCAGCATTTGCGGGTTTTTAGAAAGATGTTTTACAAATCATGATAGTGTTATACCTCATCCTAAGAGGAATGGCATGGATTGATGTCAGGCTGATAATGAATTAAAGTAAAATGTTAAATTAGACATTAGAACATGAAGAATCATTCAGCTAGACAATAAGATACAGTGCAACAGCAGACTGCAGCATTTCTGTTTATTTTAGGTACTCAAAAGCAGACTAGATTAATTTAGTCTGATTCTGCAACTTTTTAAAAGGCAAACATTCTACTAACTTAGCAAGAGTTCTGCATGAGAAATATTTAGAATAACTCATTAGATTTTTAAGGGGTTGAACTGAGTTAAGAGATATAGTTCATACTGACATCAAGGGCAACTTTGTAGCTAAAATTCCTGCACAAATTATTAGAAATGTAGTTCTAAGAGGCTGTGACTTTAATTGAGTATAAGCTTAATTTGATGCACTCGGTAGACATAGAGATATGGTCAGTGAAAGCACTCATTTAATTAAAGGTAAACATGTGCTTAGTTAATATGGTGGACTGCAGGTAAAAAAAAAAATTATAACCCTTTGGCAGTTTTTGCTGTTGTTTGTTTGCATTCTACAAACTTCTCTTGTATTCTATAACATGTATAGGCCCAGATACAGAAAGGCAGAATACACACATTTATTCTCCTATATGCAAATAAATCCAATGTTAAAGCTGAAAATGTTCCAAAATATGTATGATAACTCAACTAAGTCTTCAAAGACATATTTTTAAGCATTCAAAGTATACCACCTAGTATGGATTGACCATGGTTAGCAGTGGGTACTTAAATACCTAAGTCTTCAAGAAAAAAATCACCAACTGTTATAAAAAATATTAGCTACCTAAACAACATTTGAAAATTCATTTACTTTATCTGTAGGTATCTTTCAACCTCTGGACACTACAGACAAAGTCTCTCAAAAAATCTGAAAGCACAGCTTGGTGGTGAGATGCTGTACCAAAGTGTTTTTACAAGAAATGATATAAAATGTTCTGTCTTCTAATACAAGTAACTACATACCAAAGTTGCTAAAAATAACTTTGATCACACCTTCATCTTTAAGTTCAGTCTTTATGAATTTAGAAATTTTGTGGGGGTTTTTTGTTGTTTGTTTAGAAATAAAAAACAAGTTAAAGATATTATTACAAACACTTTTCTATTAAATTACTGCACAGTTCTATTAGTGAAGGGATATTCTATTTATAAACACCCATAAAATAAATAACTTGTAAAAAATACACAGATAAATGCAAAGCTGTTTTTATGACACTCGCTGCATGGGAAAATGCTAGTAAACCAAATAGTGTACAAAGAGCAGATTTTATTTCTTTTTACAAACTAATATTGAGATGCTGTATACAATCAATATATATAAATAAATGTATTTTGAGGGTTTGTAAGTAGTTTCTGCTCAGTCAGGGCACACCAAAATCTTCTGTCAATAAAACCTGGATTAAAAAATGCCACTGTCTGGTATTTTTGAAACTTCATCCAGCAGAAATTCTGTGAGAACAGCAAAACATCATAGAAATACATGCAAAAATGGAACCCCAAAAGCTCCTAAAATCTAGGAGTGGAATAAAAACAAACAAACAAACAAACCAAATCCAAGAAGCTGAAATAGAAGTGAAAAAGATGCAGAATATATAAAGGATATAAAGGAACAGAGAATCAAATAAATGGGAGGATGCAAATGAAAGGGAACAGAATTTTCTGGAGATCCAGGGTAGCCAGGGGGAAGCCTCCAGAAAAAGAATTACACGGGAGTGTAATAAAGGAGAAAAATAAAGGGGAAAGGCAGAAGAAGAAGGTAGTGAGTAACAAGAAAGCAGAGCACAAAAGCTACACAGTGCAAAGATGAAAAATGTAAAGAAAGCATTTTCTTCCTACCTTTCCCCCTATATATTTGTCCTCTAAAAGCATTTTTTCACTTATAGCTCTCTCTCAAAAACAAAAACAAAGGAAGATTGGACTATGATGGAAATAAGTGTTAAATCTGTTTCTATCTTACACTTCTATCTTCATATACAAGAATTAGACATCTGAATTCTCAAGCAGATTGCTGACAAGCTATGAGGCAGCTTTGCTTGAATGCTTGAAGGCTTAGCATTCAGAACTTCTAGTGGGGAAATTTACAGGTGGGCAAAGTCCCCAAGAACCAGCTCCTACGTGACAAGATATGTATTTAAAGCTTTTCTCTCAAATACACTTACAGCCCTTTGCCTTCCATCCAGCTTCTCCAGAACATCACAGACAGACAGTGCTATGTCTAACATAATCTACAGAATGACTTATCAGTACAGTTGTAAAACATGCTGGAAACAAACAAACAAAAAAAAAAACACAACAAAAACAAACAAAAAAAACGATAACAGTGGGACAGTTTTGCAAGCGAGGAAAACATTATCTCGCTTTTCTGAAGAACCTGTTTTCATAAATGAAATTGTTTCTCCTCCTCTTTTCTGCTCAGAAAGGCATGATGTACTGACTTCTCTTACAATTGTTAAAAATATTGTGGATAGTAGAATAGTTTTTCCCAATTTTTGCTTTCTTATCGGTTTGGACTTGCAAGCTCTGTAAGTCCTATACATATACGTGGTAACGGATAGTGCATGAACACTAAAGAAAGAAAACCAACCTAGAGAAAACAATTTCTCTGTTTGAATGACTTTTCAGAAAGACAATCCTACATGCTTAAAGGTTAGTCTTAAGTACTTGTCATCAGAGTTCAACAGGAATTTGTTTTTCTCTACCACAAAGACTTCCCAAACCTTTCCAAGGAAAATCAAGGGAGAGCTGTAACACAGACTAACACGCTCATTTGGATACTTCTCTCTTTGCTTTCTGACTAAGAACTCATACCCAATTACCTAAATCCCAGAACACATTTTAACTACCAAACTATCATGTAGTCTGGAATGCTCTTTTGTTTTTGGCTATTAGCTAAAAGACTACAACAAAAGTTCAGCAAATAAATGAATATATGAAACCTCCACATGTGATAAGCCAGCATTTCCTCATAAAAATATATTATAGCTGTAACTACCAAATCATTTCTTCTCGAGTACTTCTTGGATATTTATGATCTTTGAGGAATGTAACATCAGCTAAGCTAAATATTTTAGCAACTGTATGCACATGAAGGATAGAAATCACTAAACCCAGACATGTATATTAGAAGAAGGAATGCATTAGATATAAAGAAATGACAGTTCGGGTCAATGTACATCAGCTCTTGGACAGAAGAAGCGGAAGTGGTTACAGTATACCGAGTAGATAAATTGTTAACATGCCCACAAATGTCCCATAGATTTCCAAGGTATTCTCTCAAGGCATTACACTGTGCTACTCAGTTCCTAGTAAACTAGGCAATTAATACAGTTATGTTATTGTTATAGATATGTATGATACCGTTTTGACTGACTTCACAAAGATTGATTTCTCCCCTACAAGAAGAGCTATTTCCTGTAACAGTATCACAACAGAGCTGTCTGATACTAGCTAAATGGAGTCATGGTTGTTATAGAAGGAAGCAAAACTCTTTATAAGTGGGATCAGAGTCCCTCATCAGATAGATCCATTGAGGTTTTTGGTTTGTTCAGAGTTACTTAAGAGGCTGAAAGGAAGAAAACATTTGGCAGGCTGTAAAACTGAAAAATATAAATAGTTATGAAAACCTGGAGCTCATGAATCTAGCAGAGCTAAAAAGAATTTGAATCCTTTCTCTCATAAACTTAAATGACAGTAGCAATGCATACAACACACATATTAAAATAGGATGAAATAATACGCAGACCATATAATTTGCTTTAGTTTGCTTTACTTTTAGTTCTGAAACAAACATAAAAACACTTTTGTTAAGGGGTCCACTCCTGGGAAAAAATGTACCCAAACGAGAAGCTTAATAGAGGACCCTACTTCAGCTGCAAATTTGTCAACTGTATTTGATGTGTTCATTAAAGCGTTACATTACATAATTCTAAGTCTCCAGGGTTCCAGCCATTTTGAGTAATTCCTAAGCAGCAGAATGAATTTTCACTATGTGTCATTCTCCATACACTGCCTTCTAAAACTCTAGATTTCAAAGTTTAATTTTATAAGATCTGCAAGACAGACACTGTGACAGGAAAAGGGTATTTTAAGAAAGAACATGCTATTAGGATCCCATAGCCTCTTAAAAAGCGAATGGTCAGTGTCCCTGAAGGATGAAAGAGTATGTTTGCTGGAGGATGTTCTGTTTATTATATGAAAAAACCTCCTCCTCCTCTGAGACTTCACAAGCTGGAAACACAGTTTCTCTGCTGTCTGTTACACTTGGGTACTTCTGCTTAAATTATCCATTCCATAGATTCCTTCTTGTCTTAACTTGAAGCTTGTCACATTAAGACATGATGGAACACTAATGCAAGCAATTTTTATCTAACAGATACAAATGGTATTGACTGCTATCTTCCTAAACTTCCTTTTCTATTGGCTTAATGTAAACATTTCCAGTTAAAACATCTAGGAAATCATAGATATAAAATACATTTCTGAAGTGAATACACAGACCATTTACATTCCCAGATATTAAAAGCAAAACGAATATTGCAATCTCCCAATATTAGTATCTACATAAAATAGGTCACTGAATTTAATGCAGAAGATTTTGCATTGCAGACTGTGCATCTCAATCAGCTCCTGTTCCTGAATGGGAAACAGGTATCATCAGGACAACAGTGATTTTTGGTAAAGAGATATAGATCAGCTAGTAAAAATTCCTTTATGTTAGCCAGAATGGCTAAAAGCAAATCCACGTTATAATAAATTTTGTCTCAGCATAGGACAGCCTTTGAAACCTGTGGATTAAAAGAAAGGAATTTCCTCTTATGACTAGTGTATAAAGGTGCTTCTCTAGCACCAAGTGAGGATTATGAAGTGTTAAGGCATCTCACAGTCTCAGTCTAAAAGGCATCAGTCTCGGGCATCTCAGTCTCAAAGATCTCACCAGCTCAGCCCCACAGTTTGTCTGCTAAATGAGCCTCAATGAGCTGACATCTACATCAGGAGAATTGTGGTGTTTCCAGCTAGAGACTGCTAAAAAGGAGGAGACTTTACTTAAATTTCTACTTCTACTTAAATTTCCATATTTAAGAAGAATGGAACAAAAACTGTACAGTGTATACTAGAAATAAACACACTCAAATGCCAATTGTAGGAGCAGGGTTATATAGCAATATAAAACAGAAATACTTTTGTTTCCAAAATTGCTGTAAAGTACCACACTATGGTTTTCATTAGGAGAGATACTAGGCTAAAAGTACTTCTATGTAGACAATACTTTCCCATTTGTAGAGATGAAAAAATTTAGAAATGTTTAGTCAGACAAAAGTCTAATTCAGATTTTATTGCTAAAAACTTCCAGCCAGCAGAATGTAATTTAAGTTACTATTTATATTTTTAACAACAATTCTGTTATGAGTAAATGGGTAAAATACAGGCATGAAGTTATATAAAATAGAATACTTAAATGTGACTAGTATGACTGTTTTTTTACCATAGGAAGAGCTGGCATTTTAGTTTTGAACTGGCTCAGAAAACACCATTCTTTCTTCCGATGTTGGTCCCTTTCTGGCCCTAATTAAATAAGACAGCACTGTAAAATGTCTTTCTACATTGTGCACATATATCCACTGATGTTTGCATGTGTAACAGCAGCTTATGGTGCAACAGCAAGATATTCTGGATGGGAACATGCATATGATTCCAGATATCACAGTTAGCTTTAGTTTGACTCTGTGAGATTCTAAAAGCAGCTGTGCTTTGTTGCACTTCCTTAGATCCCAATAGTGATTTAGTTCTGAGGATTATATATTTGTCTCTTATGTGTCAAAAGTCTTATCCCTTGTGACATTACAACTCTGTTTTTGTATTTAATGTAAAAGCATGATAGCTTCACATTGATGATTGTCAGCAGTTGCTATTTATCATCTGTCAAAAGTTTTCCTCTTGGGAAGACAGAAAATCAAACGGATTATGGCTGTTTTTTTAGTTGCTCAAAGGAATCTTACATGACACAAGCTAAAAAGAATGGCGAAACTGCTCCTGACAACCAAGTTAGCATTCACAGCAATATGCGATTTTATGTACATAACAGGAGAACTGTCAGCCGTCTTGACAAAGCAGCATATTTAAAAATGCTATGTCAGTTCACTCGTCTGACCTCTTGGTTGCAAGACCACCTGATACTGCAGTTGCATATCTCTAAAACTGCTTACGATATTCTCTAGGAAAAAAATGTGCAAAACCAAGACTTCAAATAAATGCGAAAGATGAAATATATAAGAGTAGACAATAAATATTTCTAATAATTATATCTCTGCAATGTATTTCAGTTAAGATTTTTAGAACTAAGAGGGATATACATTCCAAAGAGGAAAAGAAGAATGAGAGAACTAGAACCTGCAATGTGACTTGGTGGTGACCCAGTCATTTTGCTGTAGTTATACAATAACTAGAGGAAGATATCTTTCCCTGAAAAAATGAGGAATTTTATCCCATTAGAGTTCTTCTCTTGAAAATGTCTGGAGAATATAAAAATCACTGGGAAGACAATAGAATTAGACTTAGTCTTAGACTATAAATTTTACATAAAACTTGCACAAATCTTTCTGGTTGTCTCTACAAAAAATAAGTGAGTGACAAAAAATAAGTGAGGCAAAAAAAATCTCATTTTCTTGCCTGTTTAATGCTTTATATATGTGTCAATTTGTATACAGAAATATAAGATAATTAATTGAAATGTACTCTCTATTTGTTACTTATCAAGATTGTCTGAAGATCTGAGGAATTCAAGAACTGGAGTTAAAGCTCCTAGAGGCATACTGGGGGAAATCTTAAAACTTGTGTACCCATGAAATATATGAGTTAATTTCATTATGAGTAGAGAGACTCTTCACTCAGCCTGCATTTTGGGAACAACCGTGGTCCCTCTTCATGTTATAATGCTGTGAAAAAGGCTATTTTAATGACATTTCATTTGGAATCCAGACTACAAAAGTGGTTTGCTGGTCCAGCATTCTCCATGATCTCCTTAACCTGTTTCAGGTTTGATATCCTTTTATCTTTAATAAACCTAGTGAAAGGGATTCGGTGTTTCACAGATAATTATGCCCCACCTCTAATTTCAGTACATTATAACAGATAGATTAAGGGAAATTCAGGGGAGCAATAGGGATTTAAATGGCATAAAATAGAATAAAAGATTTAAAATTCAGTCTTTTTAGTTTCATCTTATATTGTCAGATAGAGAAACCAGCTTTATTTCAACCTTAATGGTCGTGTGGAGATTACTGGTCAAAGTGCAGAGAATATAAAGCTCCTGTTATAGAAGTACTTCTGAAAAACCTGAAGCTTAGATCTGGGCTTCCACCTTCTTTGAAGCTTATTATGAAAACCTGTTCTATGACAAATGTCCAGATAATGATATACTGTAACAATACCTTGGTTTTCAAGAGCCATCTTACAGACTTGTGCTGCACTGTACCACCATTGGAATTACACCTTTTAAAATATTTTATGTCCTTCTAGAGTTGTTAAAAGTGACAAAAGTCAGAACAGCTCTACAAATCTGAGTTTGAAAAAAGTGATGTATCCTGTACGTGGCCATGGAGGGACAATGCTAATATTAGGTTAGTGACCATCAAAGACCCTAATGATTAAGCTCATTAGAAACAAAAGGAGGTATAACAGCAGAGAATGTAAGTAATGATTTAAGTAATGATAACTTTAAAAAAAATCAACAAAAACAAAAATACCACTTCAACAACACCCACACAAAAGAAAAAAATGGATGGTATGGGTCAAAATTGTACTTGTGCTTTGAAAATATGCCTGAGCCAGTTTCAGTGTCAGGCTTTCTTTTCACTCACGCTGTGAAAATGAAAAATGGATTTTTATACATGACAAAAAGATAGTTCTTAGATGAGGCAGCTTTTTTTTTCCCTGTGTTTAGCACAGATGTTCTACATTATTTAGGAATACATTCATTTTACTTCCCTGTGAATCCTTGATAAGAGTATTCTCTTTCTGTACAGACAAGTTTTGAGGATTCAATGGAATACACGAGGCATACACATACTGTGGCAATGAGTATCATTGAGAAAAGTAAAACAAAAACAAAAAACCAGTACTGAGTTTATGCTTTGATGCTTTGTCTGCATTTTCTAAATGAGGTGGAGGATTTTAGTTTCCCTGGTAGGTATCCCAATATCTGTAAACAGGAAGAATGAGAAAAGGTGTATTTAAGCACCTTTGAAAATTCCTGGTTACCAGCGACAGATGAGAGCATTTTAGGAATGAAAACATGGCAAGCCCAGGAATTTCTATGTTTTATTAATTCTTTTCTTTAGATGGATCAAATTTAATGATGTATTTAAAATTCTAGAATTGAATAGGAACCTCTTCTTGACTATGAGAGCAGATATTAAATCAATTTTGCTAGCTGCCTAGACTTTATTTTCACTTTTTCTTCATCATATTCACAGAGGTAACTGCACATATGTACGTGGATGTGTACACAATGCACAGCCTTGCATACACGAGGATTTTCAAGCATACACAAATTGCAAATTACACGGGGGCTACACTCTGGCACATAAAATACCATTATATGTAAG
Organism: Anser anser; assembly: GCF_964211835.1. Lineage (NCBI taxonomy): Eukaryota > Metazoa > Chordata > Aves > Anseriformes > Anatidae > Anser > Anser anser. The sequence continues at coordinate 18,319,831 of NC_139728.1, read as the reverse complement.
CTCACATTCAATGCACGCATGGATTGAATCCAGCAATCACCATTTTTACATTAAACAGTCATTGCTGGAAGCCCATGATTGCCTACCAATGCTCAATACTCATTTGTAGAGCTTACTCATCCCATACAGCTCTCTCAAATGGCGTCCTTCTTTCTTTAAAGCTACAGGCGAGAGAGGACTTGTCCCATCCTTGCTGTGGGCTTTCTGCACAGCAATGAAGCTGGGATGAGCAGTATGAAAAAGGCAGTGCATGTGGGTGTGAGTCTGTGGGAATTAATCCATTAAGAGAACTACCCCTAGGCAATTTTTTTTCCAAACTCTGTTCTTCATACTGAACAGTTCCTTTTAACGAGCTCTAATGTCCATTCTGATCAATGTCTGCAGCAGAAAGCATTACTGTCACTTTCTCTGGTCATACTGAAACTAAAAGAGAGAATTTCCTTTTCAGTATGTTAGCATTGTTTTTTTAGGAATGCACGATCACATCTCTTGCTAAGAAAAAGCTGGTAAAGCTTTTCTAGTTCTTGTACAAAGATTTTACCTCTTTTTCCTGAGGCATTGAGAACAGTGGGATGTGAATGCCTGCCATGAGAGTCCAGTTTCTGAGCAGATTGGGGAAGAAGGACCCTGTAACTCAGGAACTTGGGCTGGGAAGTCATTAATCCCCCCTCTTTCATCATCACCCTGCTAATTGTGACAGGTTTGATAAACCACGACATCACACACTTTTGATCATTATACCAGTCCTTCAGTGTTGCACCCACTGGAAAGGAATGGGCCTTTAAAGAGCTTCTGAAGGCCAGCACTGCGGGACTGAGGAAAGACGAATACTTTGTATGCCAGCTGAGAGCCTGATGTTTTCACTGAATACAATCTGTTGCAAGTTTTAGTCCCTGATCCCACTGTTTCCCATATAGTTCACTGGTATCCACGCCAGCAACTCCTTCCTCAGGAAGTCTCTGACATTCACCACATAATGTTGACCATAATCAGCACGACCAGAGAGTAAGAGGCTTAATCTCTCATGCTGAAAAATCTGCCTTAGATTTATCTAGGCCCTTGTTCACCTAATTTCTCTTCACCTAATACAGACCCATTCCATTTAAAGTCCTCAAATCCATTAAAATTAAAGAATTAAAGATAAGACAGAGGTGGAGGGTCCTTGATTCCTCCAATTACTTCTACTAGTGAGGACCTTACTTAACAACAAAAGAAGGGAGTGCGGAAGCAAAGGATCTTCCTCTTGCAGGCTTTCTGACATTTTAGGTGAACAAAAAAAAAAAATAATATCCAAGCTGCATTTGGAGGAAGGGAAAAAAAATCCATGCTCAAAGCCTGAATTAGCATTGTCTGAATTCAGATGCACTCTTCATAGGTCTACATGCTTCTATCTGCTGAATTTAAATTTAAAACATGTCAAAGGTTGCATATATTATACTTTTGATTATAAGAAGAAAAGGAAAATTTAACAGATACCATAGCACTTCTAGAGATCAACAGCCCATTCCTATGTAAAATAAAGCATGTAACTATCTTTAGTTACTGAACAACTTTAACACATATCAGTTCTCTGTGCTTAAAGTCTTTTCCCAATAATAATGACGTTCCCACTCTCCTAGCCACCAGTGAAGGCCAGTAAATTTATATGTTAATATTGAACAGTAAATTCATTCACTTGCAAAAGTAAACCTAATTCCAAAAATTTTCATGTGCCCTGTCTGCAAAGAATTTAAATTAATGTAGTTTGCATAAATAAATATGAATGTCAAGAATTCCAGGCAAAGTCCAGAATAGTTTTATGTTTTTGCAATATGTTCATACTCTTTGCTGCTACATTGAGAATAGACTGTTTTTCATTGCTTCATTCAATATCGTTTTTTTTCTTATTATCATCCTCACCACCTCCACTTTTTAAAGCATCTCTCTTGCAGTGACTAGTGGTCTAACAGAAACAGCTTGCAGCCTTCTTCAAAGGATATTTTCCAGTATTGTTTTGAATACACGAGAAGCAGTAGACGTTACAATTGATCCTCCTTTAGGATCCCTTAAATACCCTTCAGGTATGCTTTGTCCCCCAGCCTCATTAGCTATTCTGTTGGTGCTTGCAGAGCAGTGACAGACTGCCTGTGTAGCTTAACCTTGTCAGCTGTTTCTAATTACTGCAGCAGTGCCGCAAACTATGATCTCTCTATAGGTCTTCTAGACTTGTCTCATGGGATTTACCAGTCCCACCGATAATTGACAACATTCAACCATAAACTTTTAGAGAAGCATCTATCCCTTTAAGAGTCATGTGCACATATCTTGTCACAATATGAAATTGTGGGAATAACTAGAGTTTTTGTGGGAATAACTACTGTTCTGTTATCCGATAATGACTCAACATGCAGGATGCATTTATGCATTCCACACTCAAATATATTTTTGTACTAAGTTAATTAAGACAGGGACTTAAAAAAGTCCCTAATGTCTAATTTTTTGGCTCAGGTTTTAAGTTCTTCATTCTCTGCCTTCCCATCTCCTGTACTTTTATTCTTAGATGGCTAAAAAGATAGACCATCCTGCTTTCCAGTTTAAATGGCACCAAAACCTGAAAAACTGAATTCTATTCCTACATAACTTCTACCACATGAGGAGCAACGTCTTGTATCACAGATTTCAGTATTTTGTTGTTACTGGATCTTAACCTTGGACCCCTTATCAGACAACAATTTAGTCACAGTCTTTTTGGTAGTGACTCATGGGTTTAACCAGGAGGATGTGAATCCAAAACTGTTGGTACTATTTAACCTTTGCATTATTAAGAGTATGCATTAACATTTGCAACACTCCTTGCTTGGGTTTGCTCATTTGGCTCTTCTCTACTAAAACCTTCCAATACAACATTTGTATGAGAGGCAATTCTGACTATAGAATATCTATAAGTAGATTTAATTCCTCGGCTATATTACTTAGAAGAAGTCAAAATAGTTTTTCTTAAAAAGTTTTAAATGTATGTCCAGCCAAAAATATATAAATTGTGCAGAGCATCCCTCAGAACTGGTCATGCACTGTATAGATAGTAGGAAAACTACTATTTAGGGTCCTGAGAAATGAATAGGGTCTCATATGCATTTTGAATACTGTGCCTCCAAAAGCAGTTTTCATTGATTATGACTGATCATCTAAATCATCTTACTGATCCTGTGACTTATCTAACACTTTTAGTTCTAACAGTCCTCAAGTGAACTTCATATTTTTTTTTGTGATACTCTTCTGCATAACTTTGATTTTTTTTTGTTGTTGTTGAAACGCTAGTGCCACAAGAACTGAGCAGTTAAATTGTCTTCATTGTGAACACAATGGGAGGTCCAAATAGAAAATGAATCTCTTCATAAACAACCAGTATGCACACGTTTGATTTTCTGGCCTTATTTTAAAACTACCTACACAAGTACATAGACACATATCCGCTTCCAAAATGAGAGACCAACAGACTACACAAAAGGGTAATGACTACTCTGAATAACTGAAGAAAATCACAAATGGTTTACAATACTTTAGTCAGGTTTTCCTAAGCTTTATTACTTTTCGGTCAAATTACTGAAGACAGTGTGATTCAGGAAGGAGAGTCTTCTATAGCCATGCAGATTCTTTGAAAGCTGTTAAGTTAGTGACTGTTCCAGGTAGTTAAGATATGCAGTAAATCTACTTTTATTTTTAATCTTGTTGAATTATGAAAGTCCAGGTAGAAATTCTGAAGTTAATTGTATGCAAACTTATTGACTTCAGTAAAATTATGCAGATTACTGTTACCAGAAGGAAGGGATTAAGGACTTTGGTTGTTACATAATTAATATATACATGAACTTATTATAATATTAGGTATAGCTATAATGGGTATTTAAACTCCTCTTTTGAGTTCTGATGACTAGCTGGTATTACAAATTACATCAATATTTGTTAATATTAGGTATAATTTCTTCCTATTTAAATTGTAAAAGGTTATTTTTTATGATTCAATGTGAATACAGACAATTTTGATACAAAGTAGGTTACTATTTTCTAAATTGTATTTTTATGGTTATGATTTATTAGAAACAGCAGGGAATTTAAATGTATGGATCAGTAATATCAAGTATTTAACTAAACCCAGGAGAGTCCCAAACACTATACCGCTAATCCCAAGATAAATATTTTAATCCACTTTTCAGCAGTCTTAAAATAATGCTTCTTTCAATATGTATAATTTTATCATTTATTTTTCTATGAATAGAGTTCCATGGATGAATTAGTTCAAAAGCACAATTTATAAAGAAAATCGATAGTTCTCAATTGAAGACCACTCACAAAATACAGTCAGGTAGTAATTGATTTGTAGCAAAATTTGCTATTTAATTCTAGTCACATGTAACTGGCATAAAAGGATGCACAAGGGATTATAATTTGTGTACTAATGCTCCCAAGTGTATCACCTATGCAATGATCATACTATAACTTCAATAAATTAAATAAAATTTGAAATGAGCTCTGAGCTTGCCAAATGCATCTTTTAGTTAATGACAAGAAGTTGCCATTTGGCTTGAATTTACCACTGCCTTTAATTGGAGAGTCCTTTCATAGCAGGAGAACAAAAATGGAGAATAATGATACAAATTCAGTTCAGCATGTGCGTAGAAAAAGATAATGATTTAATGTTACCTCAGAAACAAATGGGCCTATCAACTATATTGCATAAGTTGATGATAGCATTTATCTAGAGGAAAATTTCTCTGTGGTATTTCTAGAGGGAACTGGACCACGTTAAATGAATATTTGTTTTTTTTTTTTAAACCATCAGATACTGTTTTCTTTTCAATTGGTTCTTGTAACATTTGCAACAAAAGCACAAAATTCTGACAAATTACTTGTGATTGGAATAAGTTAGATACAAACTTAAGGTCACTGTTTTTAAAAAATGTTTCTTCTACCTAAGCTGCTATACTATAAAACTCACTCCAAGCACCATCCACAAAGTTAAGTATTACTTTATATTGTATTGTGATCTTTTGACCTAACACCTGCACATCGTGAATTTATATATCGCGGCTCAGAAGGTGCAGAGTATCATCAACCCTGCCAGTTGCCTTCCCTTCAGTAAGAAACTGGAGAGCATGGAAGGCAGTCAGCTATTGGGTGTATAAACTAAATGATGACACAGTAAATTACAACTAATTAGCTGATTGTCACTTGTGTAACCCTTCACCTTCCATATCCAATGGTAGGAGCACAAAAACACAATGAACTGAAGCAGTTCAGTAGATGAATGCTAACTCATTAAGCCAAAGAAACTCCACTGCCTGCAGTCATCTCCTAAACTGACTGCTCCTAGTGTCTCAACAGCCACTGGAAAGCGGGGACCCAGCTGCTGCAATATGTAGCATTTTCACACAGAAGCCTGGCAATGACCAGCATGATCCATACAGATCATGTCTTTGAGGACTTCAGCTCCAATGCCTTCAACTCCTTTCAAAATGGATTTTTTGCTTTTAGAATATCCAGCTTGGAAGCTCTTTCAGAGAGGCAGCAAAAACGTGTGGTATCATGAACAATTCTGTCAGATGTTATTTAAAAGCACAGAAATACATAGAAACCTCCAGAAAAGGCTACATCATTTTTTTTTTTAAACAAACAAACAAACCTCTTATTGAGAACAACTTACCTTTAATTCTTGCTTTTAGAAATAATTATTTTTGCTGAAAATAATTCAAAAGTGTCAAAATATTACAAGTGTTACAATGAGAGTCACAGAAAGAATCCTAAGTTAAATTAGCTAGCAGGACGTTATAAAGAAAATATTAGGCAACTCAAAGTCTAGCCATAACAATCATTCCCAGCAACAAGAAGCAAAAAGCATAGGAAAGGCAGTATTGCATAACAATACCATAGTGATCTCACATGATACCTCACCAGGATTTCACAGAACGTTAGAAGATGGACTCAGGTATGGGGGGTTCTGTCTCAGACAACAGGGAAGGAAAAAACTTCCAAAATGGTCTAATATTTTGGTTTCCTCTGGGTTCATTTAGTCTTAATCTCCCCAAACCAATGGTGTGTCATATTTTACAGTTAACCACAGAAAACTGTCCCCTGGAAGGCATTGTCCCTTACTGCAGGCAATGTTACAACCCAAACAGTCACGTAAAGAGCTCCTAATAACATGAGTAGACAGAGAACCCTTTTGTACAGACCAAATGATTTTTAACAGTGAATTACTGTACACTGGAAACCTTTCTAATGCTGCATGACTTCTTTCAAGTGATTATACTGTAAATTTTGGAAAGACACAACTGTTTTGGTCAACATTAGTGTTAGTGGTTTCCTGTGATGTGGTGTTTATGACAGCAGTACAGGCTCAGCTTGCAAATCAGATCAGCCTGGAGGCAGTTCTCACTTAAATGCCAGCACCTGGTTATTTGTTCATATTTTCCAAAAAGAAGAATATAGTTATGATACATTAAACATTTTGGCCGTTTCCACACAGTTTTTGTGGATTTGTTTGTGTGTGCGTGTATATGAGATCCAATATTTTTCTGTCCTTCAAGCATACATTGTAATACCACCAACCTCTCTGGAAGGAGTGATGTTGCCTCTGTTGCCAAGCAGCTTGCACTGTCACATAACTTGAGCATCAGACCCATGTAACACATGCAGTGAGTATAACAGAGTCAAAGTTATGAAACCAAGAGTAACATTTACTCTAATGCCAAGAGTCTATTCAAGGCTTCATCATAAGTTTCACACACATTCCAAGATAATAGTTATTTCAAAAAAAAAGAAAAAAAAGTAGAGACTGTTCAAAGAGGGTGACTTCTCACACACACACCCTCCCTGATCCCAAAATGATTGAAAAAAAAAAAGTTTTGTGAATGAAATCCTTTAAATTGATAAAGGCTCTAAATAAACAAACAAATGCATAAATAAAAGGAAGCAGTATGCACTTTTCTTTGCATCAAAGCATTACTATCATATGTGTCGATCTTAAAATAAAGATAGATATTGCTAAGCAATTGATGAGAGCAAATCCCACATGATTCTCCTCCCTGGCAATGTTTCAACATGACAAAGGTATTCTACTTATCCATAGAAGGGAATCATAGAATCATAGAATATCCTGAGTTGGAAGGGACCCTTAAGGATCATCAAGTCCAACTCTTGACACTGCACAGGTCTACCCAAAAGTTCAGACCATGTGACTAAGTGCACAGTCCAATCTCTTCTTAAATTCAGACAGGCTCGGTGCAGTGACCACTTCCCTGGGGAGCCTGTTCCAGTGTGCAACCACCCTCTCTGTGAAGAACCCCCTCCTGATGTCAAGCCTAAATTTCCCCTGCCTCAGCTTAACACCGTTCCTGCGGGTCCTGTCACTGGTGTTAATGGAGAAAAGGTCTCCTGCCTCTTGACACCCCCTTACGAGGAAGTTGTAGGCTGTGATGAGGTCTCCCCTCAGCCTCCTCTTCTCCAGGCTGAACAGGCCCAGTGACCTCAGCCGTTCCTCGTACGTCTTCCCCTCCAGGCCTTTCACCATCTTCGTAGCCCTCCTCTGTACACTCTCCAACAGTTTCATGTCCTTTTTGTACTGTGGTGCCCAGAACTGCACACAGTACTCGAGGTAAGGCCGCACCAGCGCAGAGTAGAGCGGGACAATCACCTCCCTTGACCTACTAGCGATGCCGTGCTTGATGCACCCCAGGACACGGTTGGCCCTCCTGGCCGCCAGGGCACACTGCTGGCTCATATTCAACTTGCTGTCTACCACGACCCCCAGATCCCTCTCTTCTAGGCTGCTCTCCAGCGTCTCATCGCCCAGTCTGTACGTGCAGCCAGGGTTGCCCCGTCCCACGTGCAGGACCCGGCACTTGCTCTTATTGAACTTCATGCGGTTGGTGATCGCCCAGCTCTCCAACCTATCCAGATCCCTCTGCAAGGCCTTTCCACCCTCATTCGAGTCCACAACTCCTCCAAGTTTGGTGTCATCAGCAAACTTGCTCAAAATACCTTCTATTCCTACATCCAGATCGTTTATAAAAATATTGAAAAGTACCGGCCCTAAAATGGAGCCTTGAGGGACCCCACTGGTGACCGCCCGCCAGCCTGACGCAGCCCCATTTACCATAACCCTTTGGGCCCTGCCCGTTAGCCAATTGCTAACGTATAATATATGCTTGCATTAACTGAATGCAGGAACTTCTCTCACAGTGTAGCTACAATTAAGGACAGTGCAAGAGGCTCCCAGCATCAGTTCAATAACTGACTTGGTCTGTGGTAAAATGCCATATTCTATGAGGTGAAGGATAAAAAAGACGTAACAGTTTTCCAGAAATATCCTTTATATGGTAGAGAGGTTGGGAGGGAGGTGAAGGGAAGGGACAAGATGGCAGTAATAGAAGAATGACTTTTATCAAATTCAGTCCATTTTCTGTAAATGTACTTTTTTTACTGTAATAAAGTACTCTTTTCAACGTGTATAATCTGAAGCGTTTTGCCCAGTGTGCAAGTATAGGTGTGAGAGAGAAAGATGACTTTTTAGAAGGTAGTTTGGGCTTCTTCCCCAGGAACTTATGAGAGTCAGTCAGTGCATTTGCTCCATTTAGTTCAGTGAGCTACATTCTGAAGGCAAAAAGCATCTCTTCAGGTAATCACAGGCAAGGGTGATTTTTATAATATCAAAGGGAGGGGTGATTTCCCCAGAAGTTTTAGCACAGGACTAAGCAGGATGGTGCCTGAACCTGAACTGAAAACCTGTTCCAGCATATCACTGTGAAGCTATAATCCGTTTCAGTGGTGCTTAAAGTTCAAGCTGAGTTTTCTGAATTGCAAATAAGTTCCTGTGTAAAGAATATTCCATGTATGTATCCAGTCAGGGTGGTAATGTTGTTATTACAGCACTGTCTGCAATAACTCAGCTGTCAAATTCACTCCAGGCTGAAATTCAGTCTACATGGTCTCAGCTGGCCAGCAATTTCTTTTTTCATATGTGGTATGTTAAAAACGCATCCAGACTGTTATGAGTCATGAGGTGGCAAGAATGAAAAAAAAAAAAAAAAAAAAAGAGAAAAAAAAGAGGATTTTACAAAAAAAAATTAATTAAGAAAAAAAGTGTTAGGAAATTTTAAGAGTGTTATCAGTTTTGTCACTCACTTATCTGCACCACTCATTAAATTAGAAGGATAACTTTATGACATCATTTATTTCATCTGTTTATTATATTTTCAGTATTGTTTTCAGTCCAAAACTTCTTTTCATAAAAGCAATTATCTATATTACCTTTTATGTTTAGATCGTTTCTCCCTTAAACCACTATGAGCAAAGCCCACATCCTAGTCTACCTGCAGTAAATAGACAAACTGTGACCTCTGTACCTTAACATCCTAATAAATACATTGACAGTAGTTTTGTGACTAAAAAAAAAAGCTTTTTCTTACTTTGAGTACATACAAAAAATCTTTCGGTCTGAAGCTAACAAATTTCAATTGAATTTAAATGTGTAAGTGGAAATTCAGCGGAGTCTGGAAGCTTAATTGTTGTTAAATACTTTTAGTGAGTCAGCAACAATACTTCATTGAAAGGACTTTGACCAGACTCTCCTTTTACTTGAAGAATATGCAACTTTAATGTGCATCAGTGAAACAATGAAAAAATCCAGGGAGACTTCAAAAAGGATTCAACTTTGTTACTTAGTTTTCATGAATTTTCATAGTTAAGATAATCATGAGTTTTATAGAGTACGGCTGACAGATGCATTGAGAGAAGGCCCTATACTGTGCCTACTGGAGCAAACACGGGGCTAGGATTTTGCAGCTTCAGAGACAAGACAGAATAGTTGCACTTGAGTATCATTTCACTCATCAAATCTCATGTAGCTAGAAATAGCTATAAAATAGAAGATATTAAGTCTCAGCAGTATAAGTTGTTGGATGAAAATGATGGAACATCAGAGAATGTAATACATTGTAAATAATATATTCAATTTTTTAAATACTTACATTATTTAAAATATTAAAAAATGACGACAAAATTAATGGCTAAATCTTAAAAAATAAAGTTTAAAAGATTGTCACTGACTTCCCTATATGTTAATACAAACAGGGCTGCTAAATGAACCAGCAAACCCTATCTTACAAAGAACTTAGTGCAAATTACACAGATTTTGAATGTGCAACACAAGACGTGGGACTTCCTGTTTGAGGCAGAATATTTACAAGAGAAGATCCAATTTTGATGCCAGTGATGGACAACCCATCACATCTAGGCACTTTCATCACTGTAATATTAAATGTGTGTTCTTTTCAACACAAATTTGCTTTTTTCATCAGTTACTACTGGGCGTTGTTACATCTTTGCATGCTAGGCAAAAGAGCCCTTTCTATAATAGTGCGTGGAGGAGGTTGATGATTAAGTCTCACTTCTCATTGTTCTAGAGTAGCACTGCTTTGTCTAGTATAATGTTCTGTCATTACAAGAATGAGATGGTGAGTGTTTATATTTGATGTTGCTAACTCTCCCATTAAATCAGCTAAAATAAGAGCAACATAAGAGTAATAATCAGATGAACAGCTGATGAGAATGTATTATTGTCCATGAGATTATCAGAATGGCAAGACAGTTTATGGAAGCAAATTTATGATATTTTACTGTACCGCAATAAAGCTGCAAGAATTTGTATAATCTGATGAGCTGAAATATCAAATGTTAGCAGATTATAGCAGTCCTCACAGCTCTTGCCAGACTTCTACAGCAGCTGGCAGTCCTACGTAAGTTTGCTGTGCTACATTAGTCACCTTTAAAATATTTAAATTTTCCTTTTAATATACAGTGCAGGGATTTTATGGCAGTGTTAATTACTTGCATGTCATACATGCCAACATCTGATTACTGTTGCCTTATAGTTGTGCTGCTTAGCTTCAGTCGTACTGAGGGGCTTCTAAGCTTGCTCCTTGGAAAGAACTGACCCATCAAGCAGCACATCAAGAGAGGCAGGCAATCCTTCTGCTTGATTCAGTATTGATAAGGCTGCACCTGGAGTCTTGTGCAAGTTCTGGGCCCCCCAGTACAGGAGAGACTTAGAAATACTGGGAAGAGTCCAACAGAGGGCTACCAGGAGGATCAAGGGACAGGAGCACCTCTCCTGTGGGAGAACTGGGACTGTTCAGCCTGGAGAAGAGGAGGCTCAGGGCAGGGGGTTGCAAAGACGGAGCCATGGAGCCAGGCTCTTTTCAGTCGTGCCCAGTAGCAAGACAAGAGGCACTGGGCACAAACTGGAACTCAGGAGGTTCCATCTAAACATCAGGAAGCACTTCTTACTGTGCTTGTGAGGAGCACTGGCACAGGCTGCCCAGAGAGGCTGTGGGGTCTCCTCTTTGGAGATCTTCAAAAGCTGCCTGGACATGGTCCTGGGCACCCTGCTCCAGGTGTCCCTGCTTGAGCAGGGGTGGAAACAGATGGCCCCCACAGATCCCTCCCAGCCTCAACCATTTTGTGATTCTGTGATCATAAGCTACCTGCATTCTGCACTAAGCACAACTCAAAGACAAAGCCAGAGAGCTTGTGAGAGATCTCCAGGATGATGAATTCCATAAGGAGGATAAATAAAAAATAAACAAAACTAATTTCATCAGTGACCTTTACCCATCTTTCCATACAGCCAAAGAGAAAAACAGCAACCCAGACTGACACTTGAACTGAAGAGCAAGAAACCCACATTTCAAGAGACAACATTTTTTGTGTATTTTCCAAGTCAAGAGCTCTCCAGTTCTTAGACTAAACCCAGACTGAGTGTGCAAATTGGCTGAAGATCTGAGATCTTTTGAAAAGCCAGATATGTTAGATGGAGGAATTTATGTAAAATGGCAGTTCAATGGCCCTTTTTACACTTACACGGTTTCAGGAGATATATAATGAAACTTATTATTATTCTAAGTAGTATAATAAACTGAGAACACCTTTGCCTAAAGTGACCAAAAAACAAACTGTTACTGCCTTCTCCATTTCATTTTTGTTTCATATAGATGTGCATTTTATACCTGGATGATTCTTGAGTCGGTTTAGAAATTAGCAGGAAGATCATTAAGACAAGATTTTCACTACACCAGTAGAAAAAGATACTGACAGTAAATCGAGAGGTCCACCAGAGATTTTAAACCTCTCTTTGTGCAATAAAATAGCTGGACCATCTCTTCGGCAGTACCCATGTTGAAGGAGAGTAATGAGTGTTGAAAAAATGAAAGGAATCAATAGCAGTATTGAACAGATATACAAATATTATTGAATTTCTGTCTTTGGATTAAGCTTTTATGGAGGCTGACATAATGTATTTGGACAAGTAGGCCCTTGTCCAATTGTCCATTGGAGTGTTCCTACTGACTTCATACCGTTTTGGAACTGATTCATAGCAGAACTAAAAGTATTCACAGATATGCCTGAAAATTCAACGTTACTGTATATTTCAACCACTTTTATATACACTTTCATTAGAATTTCCAGGAAGTTATATAAGTCAATAGTACCTTTATGAATTAATAGGCATGCAAGCATAACCAACCAATTTTCTGAAGTACTCCTCTTATACTGTTAGAGAGGGAAAACAACACACTCTGTGTTCTTGGTTGAGCTATCAAACACTTCAAAAGCAGACTTAGAGAGCACAATAATCAATAATCTACTTGCTGCAAACAATCTGTAAGCATTGCCTAACATCCAACGTTCGCAGAACTATTTTAAGCTATAATGCACAGCAAATACGTTCCTAACTCTAGTTAGGAAAAAAAAAAAAAAAAGCTCTTTCTAATGAGTAGTACAAGTTCCTCAAATACAAAATAAAATTTTGGGGGAGTTGGAGTACCAAACTCTAATATACATCACGGGTTAAATGAATTTCAAAGGACTTTTCATGCTAAAAGATACATAAATGTGCAGATTATTGAGGCAACATTTTAATAGGATTATAGAAAGGCATAATCCTTTTTAATATACTATTAATTTATTGTATTTTTTGAACATCTGTGTCTCTTCCATTTTCCAATTGGAGTGAGATATTTTTAGGCATCTTCACAGGAAATATTAACCACTGTCTTCCTTTACTGTAACTGTCAAAAACCCTCTTTGATTTACCTGTATAATATATAATTTTTTGTATATTCTACACATCATGGTCTATTATTGTTGACTATGAATTAAGTTTTCAAATACTTGATAGGTTATTTGAAATACAGCATGTGCTTGAGATTTTTCATAATCTTTATAATTGATTGCTTCTGACTTTGTCTTCTCATTCTTTTATGTACGTGTCCTTCTATGAACATATTTTTAAAGTACTAAAACACACTTGACAATGTCACTTTAGAAGAGTCTTTTGTGTCTTATCTCACTAGCTGTAATCACTCAGGAATATTAAAGCTGTGTCTAGTGCTGCTAAGGAAAATGAACTACTTCTGTGCATGGACAGAAAACTGGTGTAACGAGGGCTCCAAAGTATGTAAGAGGTTACACAGTCTGTCAGCTTCGGTTCTAAGGTTAATGCTAGTGAGCAAGAAACTTACAATAGCTGTACTTTCAGATCTGACATGAAATGTCATGAGATAGATGAGGTAATCATAAAGTGCAGTTACTAAGACTGGACTAGTTTGAGTACTGCAGAATCTAAGAACTTAATGCATCTCCCAGTAAGGCTGTTACTTCTGAAATACCAGCTCCTCTTCTAAAATCAGCAAATGATCAGTTCATAAATTGAAAGGGGGCCTATGAACTACACATTTAACAAGACTCATTTTATTTCCTCAATACATGGAGTATATCGAGCAATATTTATTTATTTATTACCTTTCTTTAATTTGTTAAAAAAGATACAGCCATGATAGGAAAGACTAGTTTAAAACATCAATCAAACAAACAAACAAACAAAACACACGCACAAAAGAAAGGAAAGCTCTTGATATATACTAGAGCTATCTGACATATGGTCTGGTCTTCTCCTCACCATTACCAGAGGAAGACAAAAGACATGTACAGAGGAAGACAAAAGGGAAGCTCAGAAACTCAGAACTAGAGAGTTGTTCACAGATACATAAGCAAAACAAAAGAAAAATGGGTTACATATCTTCCTATTACAGAGGTGCCATTTAGCCCTGAGGAGTTCATGCAGCATTGATAGCATATCACAAAATTGGACACAAATGATTGCTAAATTCTTAAAAGCTCTTTCCAATGCAGCACAGTACTTGAACTGATGCAGTATATCACAGGCACAAATTCAGAGTTCTAACGACACACTGGGGTATCCAAGGTCTCATGTACTGATGTAACCAAACAATACATTTTCAATATATATGCACACACATGCAGAGCTTATGCTTATTAATAACTTATAATGCAGTACTGCAACTGTAGTTAATTGCTCTCTTGCTTGCAGTTTTATTTTTGTGAAAATGACGTGGCCCACAAAATATGGAAGACAATCACAGGTATGTTTTTCTTTACTTTTTTTTTTGAGTGGAAATTTAAATTATGTGTAGAAGTCTCATCCAGTGACTCTAACATTCAAAAGAAAGGTACGTCTTCTGTTGACTATCACCTAAGTAATCTTTCATACTCAGTGAATGGGTAGGCTGAAAAACATAACCGATTAAAAAAAAAATAAATTGCTAATCCCTTTATTTCTTCCCTTTAAGAACATGCATATAAAAGCAGGAACTTTGTCAGCAAGCTGTTGCTTTCTTGAAGCTTAATCTTAATACTTGCAGCCCAACAGTAATGTAGACTCAAAAGATGGGATATGACACTCACTTCTTCGGAAACCACTAATCTCTCATAACTACATTTCAGCTTAGGGATTTGCGTTCAATACCCTTGAACAGAATTATGCTACACGTTCTTAATAGTATTACTTTTATTTTTGTTTGGAGTTATTTCTCAGAAGATAATTTTGTTGATGACTAAACAGTTATTCATAGGACTAAACAGAAGGCTACAAGGATTTGCTTTAGATCTCTGTGGTCTGAGGGACACTGGAGCAAAATGGCAAGGTTAGATAGGCATATGTTTACATAAGGGACTGCTGCAAAAGAACATTTGAATTGGATGCAGTCAAACTGCACATGAGAAAGATCTTATATCGTTATTTTTAATGGATTTAATGTTTACAAAGACTGCCTTAAAAAAAAAAAGTCTGGAATACATTGCTAGATAAGTGAAACATGGTTCAGGTTAGAGATAAACAAACTTAGCAGGACCATTGTATAAAATCCCCATTTATTCATCAATTTTATTAATGTAATTGTATTGTGTTTTCTCAGACAATGAGCATTTTGATTTCATATGGTCATGGTCACCTGAATTCTACAGAATGTGGATAAAAATGCTTTCAGAAATGATCAGGTAGCTGCCCTGCAATTGCTTTAGATATTTTAAACAGATGATCTTCAACACCATATTAAGTTGGGCCCTGGTAATGCCATCTGGAGAAGAAATTATATGTTTCAGCAATAATTGAATGTTTTAATTTGAACATACTAACAGGAGTCCATTTGGCTATTTTAAAATACTGCTAACTGTAGATTCTTCCTAACACCTACTGGTTCAAAACATTACTTTCCTTCTGACAGTTAACTCTTATTATGAACCACAGAGCTGTGTTTTTAATGGAAATATTTGAATTATAAATATAGAAAATCAGCTACTGCTCATGGATTGCAAGTTTTTATATATTTTAATATACATATGCATATTAACACTACAAGTCTCCATATTTGCAAAGATGATCTTGACAGATAATAATTGTTGAATATAATTGATACTAATACTTATTGAAAGTGACCAAGCATTTAATCTTTTCTCTCTCTTTCACTTGCTTTAACTCGAGAGAAACATGATGATTTTAAATGTTCCATATGGTAAATTCAAGATTAATAATTCAACTACCATTAAGCATAAATTGAAACAATAGCATTGTCTTGCCTTACAGTGTCAAGAGTTTTAGTGAACCATTTAACAACATCAGTATACTTCAGATGCATGAACTGTATACATCAGATGCATGAACTGTCTGAATTGACAGTACTATGCAGTGGCTTCCAAACTAACATTTTGCAACAGCTGCAAAGGAGCTGTGAATCAGATGCATTTCACAGTTAGAAATGGTTAGAAAACCACTGAAATAAGTGGTTTTCTTCCAATCTATAACTGCAGACATTTGCTCAGTGCAAAGAATTGGCCAAATTCACAACACAGTGAATAATTTCCAGTGAACATTTCCAGTGGAATGATGTTGATTCACTGACATACAACATGGACAATAACTTCATCTGAACACCCGCTCCTAGCAAAGGTAGTATGACTGAAAAATGGCAGTACTTCAACAGCTGTGCAGCAACTCACTTGCCTAGGTAGCCTTTGCTATGGGATAACATTCAAACAAACATACTTTGGCTAAACATAAAGTGAAGTTTCCTCTGATTAGAACAGCAGAAAGTGGCAGAAAGGAGCTATCCCTTAATTTTATTATGGACAAATTTCAGTAAGGATTTAATTTACATTTTAAAAGGGACAACTCTAAACCAAAGGATCATCTGAACTTTCTGAGGAGTTTCCTCAGGTAAAGATGGAAAGCTGAAATTGCTTATCTATCTGTCCTCCTAGCTGTAAGCAGGTGTTTTTAACGGAGCTTAGGTGGACTTTACCTGTTAGCTTTTGATCTTGCCAGTCTCTTCCTTACTAGCGTAAATGATCAGACAGCATGCACAAACATTGCCAGTTGCATATCTTTTGAAATTATGGAAGTCAAAACCCAGGCTCCTGCCTGGTACTTTTGATCTGAATCTGTTCCTTATGTTTTCCTCAGATTCATAAGTGTAAAGATATATCTTCAGATGTACAAATGATGTCTCATTTATATTCACTATTTTCAGACCAAATACTTTTGAAACATTTATTCGCAATTAGGGGATTTTAAAAGAACTCCACTTTTTATCATTAAACCAACTGCTACTTCTCTCCTTAATCTGTTCAGATAAATTGTTTTGGAAGAAATGCACAATCACAGACCAATTTTGCAAACACTACTGAATATATGCAAGTTTGAATTAATGACTCAGAACCATAACCTCTCAACCCTAACTTATACTTATTCATAATGCATATCTTGGCAGATAATAATAATTAAGGATATAATTGATAACAACATTTATCAAAGGTGACCAAGCATTTAATAGCATCTCCTTAATTCTGCAGAAAGAAAGATATGTACCTTAGATCATAAGTGTTAAATTTATGAGCTGAGGTAAATATAATATACTCAAATTTTATAAATTGCATTTAATGTTAATTGAATTATGTCAAAACAATGTTTCAGGTGAATGGCAATTAAATGCTACCTAATTCTCCAACAGGAGGACAAGATGCATTGACCCTATTATGGAAAAATAAATATCAGTAAAGCAGAAGGTTTCAAATAAACAAATACATTTAATGGAATAAACTATCTCTTTACATAGTGTTGGCATGTATCTTGAGCTTTGTTGTCCACTTCTACTAAAATTAAACTGCAGAAAGAGAAATGTGATGAGGCACAGAGTACTTGCAGATTAACTAAGGGCACAGGGATCAAAAATATGAAAACTGATGACGACAACTGCAATCTAATAAAAGGATCAAAAAAATATAATGAAGTAATCAGGACTGGACTTTGACTCCTACCCCTCCTTCCTGCTAGCCCTATGGAGCTTTGAAAGAACACCCACTCTGTGGTTCTGCAGCACCAAGGAGACCCAAGGAGAGAAATTTCTGCTTTCTCTTTACCTGTTTTGGAGTTCCTACAGATAGGCAACTCATTATGTTCACCAAAAGTTTGAGGGAGTGCTTTTAGTAAGAGGATATATTAAAGACAAAACAAAACAAAACAAAAACTGCTTAATTTCAGTGGCAGTGATATTATGAAGTTAAATTCTTTCTCTTTGAGACACGCCCACTCCTTAGATGCCAGACCGCAAGATTTCTTTTGCCTCTGAGCAGAGCCAACATCTGCCACCTGTGTCGCCTGACAGACTGCCATTTGTTTCAAGTATCAGAAAAGGAGAAAAATGCACAATTTCTTAGAGTGTTTGAGAGCAGTATTCATAATTCCCCCATGCTGCTATGTGCTTTTTCTCCTTGGTAAAACCTATACTTTTTGTTATTATTTTTAAATACAAGGCTGTGTTTTTGTTAAAGTTGGCCAGAATTTTTAACATGGAGAAAAAGAGCTAGCTAAATGAACTCCTGAACTCCTAGAGACAGGGGAAAGAGGGGAAAGGACATGCCATTAGGCAGAGTGACAGAGCACACCCACAGAGAAGATGACTCAATATCAAGTACAACAGATAATTTCACTTTCATCACTGATTATATGTAGATAACAAACACACACTGTCAGCATGGTACAAAGCAGAACATTTCCATACCTCATAGAAGGTTATGAGGAACAAACAGGAATAAATACACCTGACAGTATATTTTTGACAAGTCCTGGAGATTTTTCCCCCTCCTTTCCCAAAGACAGGGGCTGAACTCCACAACTGTGGCCCTTTCACAGACAGTACCTCTGAGCAACCACATCCACAAGTTCTAATAGCAACAGTTCAGTATGGGAAACTTAAAACCAACAACTTTACTCAAAAAGTTATTGGCAACCAGAACAGACCCCTGAGCACCAGTGTAATGAGATCTCGCTGTGGAATGACATAGTGAGTTGTGACATTCTGTATTAGTTTCCATTTCTAAATGATCTCAGGCTGTAGCCACATGCAGAACGGATTAGAGCAATCTTGTTTCAAGTGAGAAAAACGTGGCTAAATGTGGCAACATTTGTACAGCAAAATTTTATTCTTCTCACTAGGCTATGGTGAAAGAGTGAACTCCTGGCCAAGACTGTGGGTTGCGCATCTGGACGCAGCTTAAGATGAGGCAATTACTTATCCTACAATAGCTCTGATACTTCAAGATGTTGTACTCCATGTGTATCCTATTGTACAAGTCTGCGAGGCACATGTACACAACACATGCTTTCCTGGCAGCACCAGCATTCAGCAGAGCTATGCTTGTACATTCTGCTCCTTATGTTCCCATATGAGAGGAAATAAAGGCTAGGATAACTTTGCCCAATTATCCTCGCAATGTTAAGCCTACAGTGCTGAGAATTCCAAAGAGTCTGGACAGAAAGCTGGGTAGAAAATCTTCATTGACAGCAACTGTACTGGTGGTAAATAATTGTTTTGTGGAAAAGAAAAAAATCAACTGTTTTAGATGGAGCTTTCTACTTTCTTGATTTTAATATAGCTGCCCAGCGGATGCCTGTTCCTAAGATGTAAAGAGTGTTCCTTGTCATTGTCTGGTGGCTCTCATTGACTAGCACATATCTGTAGCATGCAAAAACCATCTCTGCCACCTATACTCTGACACTTGTGTGTGTATGTGGCAGAGGGACAACAACCTACCAGCCAAGCAGCTGGAGATGCACTATGTAATCTAGTTCAAAAACACTTATGTTAAAATAATTTGACTTTCACTTTTGGTCCCCAAAACAGGAATAAATAAATAAATAAATAAATAAAAAATAAAAAGCCTGATGTGTATTTTCCTTTTGATGTAGTAGAACTCAAAAGTTGTAAAAATATTCTGCTCTGGCACTGAGTCTGGATGAGAAGGTTAGGACAGACTGTTTCCAAATGCTAATCAACGACATGACCTTCAGTCAGGACCCTGACAAGAAGGCAAGGGTGACACAAACTGTATCATAATATAAAATGGCTGATGTTCAGCACAACGAGTAATACCTGCTCCACATACAAAATTTCGGACTGTTCAGTCTGTATGGTCAATATAAAAAATAACTTCCTTGCTGATTTTTGGGTCATTTTCTGCTTTATATAATATTTAAGATGTAAAGATGGGTCTTTTTGTGTTGTATTTTCACAAACATCCCTGCAAAACAGAGTTTGGTATGCCTTTATGATTTGGTGAGAGGTGGAACCATCCTAAATCTAGCAAGATAAAAGAAACAGTCTGTTAGAGCTACTCTCCCATCCCCAGAAGGTGTTATAATTATTTCACTTTACTGTACTGTTGCAACATTAGGGTTTGAAGAAGTTGGAAAAATAGCTACAAAGATGAAGTTTCCCAGAAATGACTGTAGTAGTAGAGCCTTAGTTTGCTCAGCATATATTCTTTTAATTTCAGTGAGCATTTCAGTATTTAAGCACCCAGTCTGAACTCAACCATGTTATCTTGTTTTCCTGATCTTGTTTTTCCTTCACATGGCCCAAATTTAGCTTTTTAATCTGCTGACCAATTGAAGCTGGAAATAGAAGAACGTAAGGTCACAACTTCCTTGAAGTGCAGGATCATGAATATAGGCTAAATCACATCTTTCCTCTACCATACGGCTACAGTAAGGATTACTGCATGCTTAACAGAGGAGACTGTTGTTGGCAGAGCACTTTGTGCTGTACTAATCAATTAATTTGACCAACACTAGTCGTAAAATACAAGGGATTCAGAGGAACGAAGCTGTGAGTTTTCCCCCTCTTTGTTCCTGCTGCTGCAGCTAGTCAGGAAGCCAAACAAATGCTGATCTTCCCAGTTTTTAAAGTCAGCATTATCAATCCAGCAGCCACGTATGGGTCATCTGCAAATGGAAAAGCAAATAATCTGCTTATAGGGCTTCCACTTTGTCTCAAAGCCTGTAGGATTCCCACACAGGCTGTGGGACTGCACAATGCAAAGCTCCTCGTTACAGGCTGCAGTACCTCTGCCTGGAATGTCAAGGAAAGACCTTTGTGCTGACCCAGAAACTGCAAACGTCTATTTCTTTTCTTTTTAGATAAAGGAACTTTTCTTCTCTCTCAAGCTTTTTTCTGGGGGGGGGGGGGAAGCAGCATCTTTTTAGCTTTTTTCTTCCACGTGCATTGTCCTTTGCAATCGACTTTGACTCACTACCAATACATAGTGTTTTGTACTCTTGGTTTCTCTTTTGATCACTCCTCCAAAAAAACAAAACAAAACAAAACAAAAACACCAAAACAAACAAAAAAAACAAACAACAAAGCAAAACAAAAGACAACAAGTATCCATCTCTCATCATTACAAAATATCCTCTTCATCTAATGTTCCTCTTTAACTAAGGAGGAAGAGCAAATCTTTTTTCCTTCATTGCTTCCTACTTCAACATTATGACTTCCTTTCATTTCAGTTCTCTTTTGTATTGTATCTTCACTCTCAAGTATAATTTTCAGAAGATGGCGCATGGGAAGCCAGGCATGTGTGCAACAGAGATGCCATTCCCTTCAGATGACTTTTAAAGCAGCTACAGAATGAATATTCTTTATTTGGTCACATGTATTTCCATAACTGATATGTCTGCATTTCTGATTATGTTCTGCATATTTTGATCCTTAAATTTGATCAATCCAGATTTACCAATGCGATTGTGATTTTTTTTTCTAAATAGCTAAAATAATACACCTTATAAATCACATGCTTTTTTAAACACAGGGTTTAAGCGTTCACACCATGACAATGGCTCTGTTATCTGTGGATTACAGTAACGTGCTTTATTTGTGTATTCCCCTGAAAAACACTCAGACACTGCAATTACTGTAGAACAAGCAGTATAGCTGATCAAGGGCTTTTGTCCAGACTCTTCAATGACATCCACACAGTGATTTGCTGTGACTGCTTACAGATCACCAAATGTGCTGCAAGATTTTGCTTGGTTGGTATACAAAGCTTTAAGTCACCTACAAATGGCAGAAAACAGGATTGCCCTCTTTGTCATCCTCCCCAGGATTTGTCAGGCATGTACCTGCTGAATGAGATCTGGTGACTGTATCTTGATATTCACAACAAATATCTTAAACTCTTCCATTTATTCTCCATGTACCATACAAGACTTTTGGTAACTTCAAGCACTCAAATTTACAGGTCATAAAGCTAATTGAAAGGTTTACTTTTAAAACATTGGCTAAACTTCCTGTTTTAGCCACACCCCCAGTTCAGGTTTTCTAGTTTTGCTCTAGCAAAAACCACAGGAGTCACAGTAAGTCATAAGTTTTAGAAACACTCTAAGTACAGGCTGGTGTCTCTCTGTCTCTATACTGTGGTTGTTATTGCAGTATCAAGGATCCAGGGAATTACAGGCCTGTCAGTCTGACCTCGGTACCAGGGAAGGTTATGAAGCACATCATCTTGAATGTCATTACAATCCAGAGATCAGAAGCAGCCAGCATGGGTTTATGAAAGGTAGGTGCTGCCTGACTAACCTGATCTCCTTCTATGACAAGATGACCTGCTTGGTAGATGAGGGAAAGGCTGGGGATGTTGTTTACCTGGATTTTAGTAAAGCATGTGACACTGTTTCTCAGAGTATTCTCCTGTAGAAACTGGCTGCTCATGGCTTGGACAGACGCACAGTTACTGCGTGAAGAGCTGGCTGTAGGGCCAGGCCAAAGAGTTGTAGTGAATGGAGTTAAATCCTGGAAGGAGGTTGCAGCGAGGCAGGTGTCAGTGTTTTCTCAGGTGACAAGCGATAGAATGTGAATAAATGGCCTCAAGTTGCACCATGGGATGTTTAGATTGGATATCAGGAAGAATTTCTTCATGGAGAGTGGTCAAGCATTGGAATGGGCTACCCAGAGAAGTGGTGGAGACCCCATCCCTGGAGGTGCTTAAGAGATGTGTGGATGAAGCACTAGGGGACCCAGCTTAGTAATGGGATTCAGTACATCAGGTTGATGGTTGGAATTTATGATCTCAATGGTCTTTTTCAACATAAATGATTCTATGATTCTTTGATTCTAGGGCAAAAAAGTGGTTTTTAATATAATTTTGACTTACCATTTGGTAACTCTAGGGCTTTTTTGGTCACACACACACACAAACGTATATTCTACCTTAATCATAATATGTTAAGAACTGCTGCTTACAAATATCTTGTTTTGGAAGGAAGGATTATCTTTGGGTTTAGTCTCTTCCACCTTCTCTGTAAATCTGCCATGTGACTGATCAGCCACTTAACTCTGAAGCTAAGGTGTCATATATCCAAGTCCAGATTCCTTATCTGTGAAATGGGTATAATGACATTCACTACTTTAGCAAGTCAGTGTAAGAGGTGATAAATGTCACACAACCATCTACAATAAATCATTACAGGTGCACACGTTACATGGACAACCTGCTTTTAAAAGTGCTTCTTTGTAATCCAGCAACAGTAAAAAAATCCTGATTATAGTCTTATTAGACTTCTGCATTGTATGGCTAAGAGACAAGACATTTTGCTGAGTGCATTCTTTACATTGAATTACAGGAAGATGCAATATTAATATGAAGATCTATTTATTTTCTCTTAGTCAAGAGCATACCCTAATGGTATAGCTGTCGCTTCTGCACGCTGGTGCTCTCTAATCAATAACATGAAACTAATAGCGTGGGACACATTTCTCTTGTGCCAGAATATAATTTATACTAAAAGCATCTTTTGCAACCAATGCCACAGAGGAAGAATGCAACTCTTACCATCTTCCATTGAAAGCAAAGTTAAATTCTCAATCTTGAATTTATTTAGTGATAATCTCTGGTAAAACATTCCCTCATGTCTTCCACTAAATATACCATTAAAATCTCCATTCTGTCTGGGCTACCAGGTGCTGTATCTGCATGAAGATACTCATTACAATTTGAATTGGGTGCCACAGGTTGGTGGGAAAGCAGCTATCTGCTCCAATAGGAGTTTTCACTTATCACTGCATGACATAAAAGCATGAATTGGTCACATTGCATCATCCTATTAGGAGCCAAAAACAATGAGAAAAAGTTGTGAATCTACGGCTGCAATCATATGAGGAGAAAGAAAAAGGGAAATCCTCTAGTAAGCCCTTTTATTACTGGGAGAGCTTTATCAGTTTTGCCACAAAACAATTTTTGGGGTTGTGTTTCATGAACAAAAAGGAAGGCAGCAAAGAAAAGGCTGCTATATAACAATTTCTGTCTATGGGAGAGTTTCCACATACGCTTATTCCTTTCAGTGGGGAAGTCAGTGGTACCATTTTGGATCAGAAAGGGAAGGATGCTCCTGAATGCCAGCACAAAGCAGTAATCTTCAGACAAACATGATGCCAACAGGGATATAGTGCAAATTACTGAGGAATCAGTAGGACGTAAGGGAAACTTAAGCAAAATTAAAAATCAATGACTGAGGGTTCACTGAGAACAGCAAAGATGAGAGTTGGAAGAAAACATTTGTACTGGTACTGAAAGCGTGAGGTTGATCCCAACTCATGCTTATAAAGAGCCAGTCTTTCTTTTGGTTACAAATATCAGTGCTGAATCTCGGTTACCTAATCCTGTCAGTACAACCTAGCTATACATGGAAACGGAAGAGAAATTCTAGTACAAAGAAACTGTTGATTTCCTGACTCAACTTTCTTCAGAAAAAGAAGTCCTCTTCATATATTGTTGAGGCAAATATGGCAAAAATGAAAACCTATCTCACTTCTTATTTTAGTGCTTCTGAGATGCATTTGCACTGTCCAATAAGGCAGTTTGGAACCCAATCATTCAGAGTCCCTCGGGCAGCATGACATGGAAGTGATGGAGTCCCACGCTGTGGAGGACATTCAGTCAGCATGACCAACTCAAGAAACCACCACTACGATGGTGCACAGAAAAGATGGGAACAGCTGACCACGGTACTCCATGGACTACTTTGGAGTATTTGCCAGCTCTGGACTTTGGAGTTGGCAGTAGATAAAATACCTCTTTCCTGGCACTATGAGAGCAATTTATTAACATTCACCCATGAACCGGTTTACCATCCAGAAGAGCAACACTTAAACAAACTGAATCTCTCCCTTGTCAATAAGTCTCTCTGCTCCTTAGGAAAAGCACTTGCACTGGTAAAGAGATGTTACTGACAATACAGAAAGACTCTAGATGTCTTGCAGGATGAAAGCACAGATGTTCTTTCTCTCACTCCAAATTCTTGAGCTCTGTTCAAGACTGCAGAAGATCAAGAGATAAACTGGTGTCTAAAAATGCAGTCATAAATCTTCCAGGACATAGCTGGCTCAAGGCTTCTCACACAATAAACTATGAGCAAGGCTGGACAACTGCTGCTCGGAAAAGGAAGAGATGGAAACAGGACAGACTGAGAGTCTCTTTCCTGTCATTACAGGAGAAGCAGGAGGAGTGGGTGCAGTGAGGAGCTGAAGGGGAAGAAAAGTCAGCCCCCCCTGCAGCAGACATTAGCCCAGCTTCAGCACGGACAAATTGGGCAATGGGCTACAGCTGTTTGGCCATACCCTATCTGGTCCCAGACAACCACTTTGACTTGCCTTCAGCCTTCTTGCCCTTGGAAATGCTTGAATTAATTAGCTGTTCTGTCCATCCCCAGAAGGGAAAGACTACTCCTGAGAGGGGAAGCCTCAGATTTCTGTGCCAAGTTCCAAGGAAATAAAGAGGGCAAAATGGGAACATTCAGCCTCATACTCTGAAAAATAATTACTCTACTGTTGCTCCTTAATCGTGTTTGACTGTAGTTTCATAATAGTCACAAGCAGGTGTAAATTAATGGTCATGTAAATTAATAGTCAATACAAATAATATAAAATATGAGATTTAGATCCCAAAGACCACTGTAAACAACATTTCCACTATTTAGTGAACATATTTGTGTGTGTTCCTCATAGTCTTTAATAAAGAAAAACAGGAGTGTAATGAGCAATATGCTGATGATTCCTTTCTTGATTAAAAAATGTTTTCTGACATCATTTAGAAAGTGTTGTGTAAAGAACTTATTACACATGCCTATATTTACTTTGATACCTAAGCAACTTTAAACTGTACTGAGCTCAAACAAATGGAACATTCAAAAATATTTATACTGGCATAGAAACTATGAAGTATAGTCCAATTCAAGCTGTTTTCTCATAGTCCAAGCTGCAGACAAAACCTATAAACTTGAGATTGGATAAAGTATGATTGTTTTCTTACACTTGCAAATGTGCTACTGAATATGCAAAATCACTATGCTCATACCCCACTCCCTTCAACAGGAAGCTCAGTAATGTGACATGAGCTGAAAGCACTTGCTTGAATCTACGGCGGTCACATCAGCACATTCACCCACTTCATTTAACCACCACTCTGAAAATGCATCAACCAAAACTGCACAGATTAAATGGCACTTACTTAAGAGCTGTGGAGTATAGTAAGGAGGCACGATGCTGAAGGCCTGCAGCCCTTTCCCAAAGCCCAACAACCTGTACTGACTGCTAAGGCCAGCACCGTGCTTCTGCCTGTCTGCCTTCAGAACCCACTGCTATATCATAACTGCACAGATGCAAGTGCTAGCTTTCTACACATCTCCTGCACTGTGAGACTGAACATTTTATAAACATAGAATGCTAGATTCTATGTAGCCACTGTACATATAAAATTTTTGACATTAATTTGACATTAAAGTTTCTCTTCCCACCCAAGGATCATTACAGTGTTAGTGCAGGCAGAACATTTTCCACTTGATTGCACAGCCCTGACCTTTTTTTTTTTTTAAAAAAAAACACCCCACCCCAACTCCCTGAAAGTGTATGTGCTGCTCTTGCAATAAAACAGAGCATTCAGTGTCATAGGCAAGCAGATTCAAACCAAGTTGAAACAACTTGCACTGTACACTGCTGAACAACACTGCCCCTCTCCGCACTACACGAGCTGTTAAGACAGCTAACAGAGTGGCTGTAAAACTAATCAGAGAGAAGCCTGCAACAAAGGTTGCAGATGTTAGCCCAGAAATAATGGGAGTCCTGGTTACACGCCAGGTCTTGACTGTTTAGTGTCTCTCAGACACTAAACTAATGTGAGATCTTCCTTGTTCCAGTTCCTTAATGTGGAAAAAGCAAAGGTAACTACAGGTGTCAAAGAAAAAAATATTAACGTGTCTGCTGCTCAACCTTCTAACTTAACACATTAGCTCACAGGCCTTCCACTGTCATGCATTATTTCACAGTTGATCAGAAAAGCACTTTTAAAAGTGGTTCAGGCAGAATGCATTAAGTTTCACATTCTAATTTTTTTTCCATCTATGTTAAGGTGAATATCCATATTAACAATGGTTTTTTTGTTGTTGTTGTTTGTTTTATAAAGTGTAGACAAATAAATCAAACCACATACCTATTAAGCTCTTGAATTTAATTATGCATTGCAGCAAGTTTCTTGAGCTCATTAATACCATGCAGAAAAAGTGTAAATTTTTAGTCACTTGTATTTATTTTAACATCAGAAAGTGTAAACACAAGCAGCCAGTGTACCTTATCCACAGTCATACTGTTAGTTTGCACTAACCTGTCATGAATCTTTTCATTCATTTTCTTCCTGAACACAACTATCAATTTATTTATTTATTCTTTTTTCTTTTGTTCTGTTCTTTCTATAGGTGAATCCAGGCCCTTATCATTTTGGTTGACATTTTTGGCCACATTTTTCAACATCTCTTTCTCCTTCCTAGAAAATGGTCCAGTCTTAGACAGAAAATAGACGGCTTTTCAACAATTTTTCTCAACTACATTTCTCACTATCTTTCAAACTGATACATCAATAATAAAATGTTATGATATTCATCACAACTTCCCTTATCTTCTTAATTTACTACCCAAGAACTAACTGTGCTTTAGTTGTGCTGGAAATCCTTCAACACAGCACTACTACAGATGGGAGAGACAGGCTGAAATTTACCTAGACTTTTTTTTTTTTAAGTAGATATCATAAAACAAAATTTTCTAACTATGTATCTTGTCCTTCACATAAAAAAAAAACCACCACCAACAAAAAAAAAAACTGACTATATAATATTTCATTTTAGCATAAGGTCATCTTGTTGTGTTCAAATATGGATTCAAGTGCATTGTCTTAGATAGACTGAACATTTGTATTAAGGTTTGTTGATGCTCATGTTTTTTCTAGCATTTCTCCTATGTATTCCTTTCTGTTCTTTTATCAAAGAAATACAGGACCTCAATCAGAAAATTCTTGTTTCAGGATGAAGCACATATCCAAAAGGAAGATGTGAATTTGAATTGACAGAAGTTAACATGAACAGGTCTGGTATCTGTACTGTTTTATTTCTAGGCTCTGGTACCCTACACATTGTGAAATTATTTCTAATAAATAGTAGGGGGTTGATTTTTATTAAACTGATTTACACAGAAATGGTATATCCTCTCTTATAATTCCATAACTATTTAAATTCTAATTTCAAAGTCATTTCTGGTTAAAATTACCCCTAGCAACTATCTGAATGTAATAGTTGCCTGTACAAACAGAGTCACAACAATTTTCAATTTTGTAACAACTACCTGGACATACTTAAATTCTATTTTAAGGGGCTTTTTTTTTTTCCCCCACATCTGCAATATGGATTCCTCCAAAGAGACTGCAACAGTTAACATGTAAATATCTTTAGCAACTGAATAGAGCAGTTTGCAGAGAACACATCGTTTCCTTTAAAATTTTATCACCTCTCTTTCATGTCATATTGTCTGTATCCTGTATCCAGGATTATTATTTTTCACTGATACAGAAATCAATTACACTGAACAGCTATGGAAAATAGATCAACACACCTGCAGAGATTTAGGTGTGGTTACTTGAATTGACACGAGGAAATAAAAGAACAAGGCAACTCATGGCTGCTAACTACAGCTAGATTGAGGCAAACAGCTTATACGTAACTCTTTTAAAAAGTTACCTCCAGGAATACCAATTTGCTAAATTAATATTGCATCCAACTACATTTTAATGTAAGTTGTTTTCAAATCCTACTCCCTTAAGTATTTCTTGTAATATTTAAAACACTGCTTATGACATGTGATCCCAAACACTGTTGTTGTTCTTCCTGATTGAATATACAATCTTTTATAAAGCAGGAAGAAGGAAGTCAGTCCCATTAAACTCCAACTCTGTTTTTTACTTACATTATTAAGATTTATGTCAATGCATTGAGAATAAAATAGCAATTCCTGTAATTGTTCCTGAAAACAGATTTGAAAGAGCAGTAGATGTCTCATCAGCAACAAAAATGAATATAAACACTCAGACATTTATCCTTAGTACTTTGACTAAGAGGGAACATTGTGATAAAAAGCATACTTCCCAATTCTCACAGAGCTGCTGCGTTCAGCTCAGACAACTATTGCAGACTAGGACAACAATACATCAGTTATCTCTTCATTTTGTATGACAAGCTATGAACACTGCCATTGTTCATAGCCAGAATTTTAGGGGCATTTCTCTTTAAATGGTTTCTAGGGCTCAGCTCAGAGGAGAATAATTCTGCACCAAATTCAGTGAGCATGAAATGCAGAACAGAAAAGGCCTTGAATGTTCGCTTTTATACTATGGAACTATACTACCTTCCTACTTACTATGCATACCTACAGTCTTTGCAACTACTACTATAGTTATTACAGGATACTATAGATAATACAGGATGTTAGTTACATAGCATAGAGAGTAAGCATAGATACTGCCACTCTTTCTGAACATACAAGGTAGTTTAATTGCACCATGAATTGAACTTCATTTCATAATTAGACCGATCATCTGATAATACCTTTGTAAGGGAAATAAACTTTTTTTAAGTAGTTAAACACAGTACTAGTACATATAATTAGCGTATTAAAATAAGCTTATTTGCAGACAGCTCTTCTCAGCTGCTACTGAAAAGAAACACCCTACACAGCGTTGGTCCTCATATTCAGCAGTTCTGAACAGCCCCAGGATAACATGAAGTTAGCAGACACTAGATATTTAGCATGCCTGAAAATTAAATCCAGTCTTTTTTCAAATGTCATTCCTTCTGAAAGGAGTATGAAGATTCAAGAGATATGCAAAAATCACTTTTCATCAGCAGAGGTGCCTTTAGTGTCTGTGCTCTACATACAGAAACAGCTAGCCTACTTCCCAGCATTTTCTAATCTGTTACATGACAATTGGTGATATAGAAATCATAATGCAAAACTGCCATACTACTAAAATTGCCTCGCCTCCAGAAGAATAACACACTTCCCTGCAAGCAACCAAAACCACCCCCCTCCAAAAACAAAGGACTGCTGCTGTGGGTATACAACAAAACATGTCACTCCATAAAAATGACTGACTGCTTAAAGAAGGTGGCAGTGGGCTACTGTTCCTCCTGCAGTATCATGTACTGCTGTTACTGTTTCAATTGACTACATAAGGGGAGGGAGGACATTTACATATACACACACACATAAAATCTATCTATAACACAAGTAAGAAAAAGGCTGCAAAGATGTATTTTGTTATTACACTTATTGCCTTGTTTCAGAGACAGAAAATAATATAATATTAGAGAAGAAAAAGCATTTGAGGAAAAAAAAAAAAGCCCTCCCCATGGACTGCAGTAGGCTGAACAGAGTCTGATACACCCCCATGCTGACTTTAGCTAAGCGTGTCAGCGTAAGAACACCAGACCCACAGTAAAATGCTTAGTGATGAATGTCAGCACAGCAGCAATCACCTTTCTGCCAAACAGGAACATAATGGACACACTGCAGGAGCTTACAAGTTTGGAGGGGATCTGCTAGACAGAACTCAAAGCTATGGTGAACATCTCACTGCCGCTCCGCTGAACAGCTGCACTTGCGTCCTGCAAGCCACGAGCATGGGCCTTGTTTTTGAAGAGCATCCCTTCCGTGTCATGTCGTGTCATTAAACATCCTAAACAAGTCTCCATCATATTCCAAATAGGACTGTTTGTTACAAGATGCATTCACAAGTCAGCTGTGAAATAATCTTACAAAGTAGAAAAGAGGAAAGGAAGCTGGGCATAAGATGTGTTCTGTCCCTGACTTTACCCATTCCTCACTGCCAGGTATATTCTGTGGTTCACTGAATAAATACATGACTCACTTTTTCCCCAGATGAAAAACAGGATTAAAAATGGCTACTTGCTTTTATGAAATGATCTAAAAGAAAGTTAAAATAAAGCCAGACTTGGAAAAGAAAATGCTGATTTTGTGACTAGTAAGAATAAAGATTGCTGCTAGAAAGCCACCAGCTTAACTGTAATTACTGTAGTAAAAAGAAAAAAGAAAAAAAAAAAAGCACAGTAGGACATATTAGGGAGATGCTGACAACATTTTACATTATTTAATAACATTTTGGGTATACAGTGCTCTTCAAGTATTTTTCTACAAATATATCACCACGATTTCAATGCTTTTCTGTTGTGCAATAAGGTTCGGGGATAATGTGACGTGTCCTGTCTCCCAACAGCACATTTTGTGGTGAGTTTTTCAATAAGCTAATAAGTCTGTTGGACCAGGCCAGATCTTGTATTGTTTCTAGCAGTGTTCAGTGAAGGTGTCTTGGGAATAGAACTAGAAAACATGATCTGTATGGTTTGTTTATGCTAAGTGTTCTACCCTTCTGATCAGATTGTTTACTTCCACCTTTCTCCAATTTTTTGCCAAAAACCGTCACAAATTTATATAATAAGAGGAGGACCTAGCAAGGACTTCCTTATTCTGTCAGCTGGACCCTTACAAACGCTTTATAGTAGAATATAAAGTTTCCAGATTACTATGGTAAGTGCTGGTGTCTAGTCATCCCTCCTGTTTCTTAACTTCTTTCATCTCCCGTCAGTGTCACTTCCAGAATACCTATTTCCCCCAACTCCCTCCTACATACTTCTAGAGTTTTCTGATACCACTGAAATTCCTGTCTTCCAGCCTGTAACCAGGCTGGCTACTTCCACTACCTCTTCATATATTTCTCATTTTCCTCAATTTCATCTGTTTTGGCATTTGCTGATGTTTTAGAGGAACAGAGACAAAGATTTTTCCTCCACATAAGGGTCTCTTTTCCAACTTCAGAACCCCTTTGCTACCTTTTGTGTTCTTTAGAATGCTCTATCACATGTGGCAATTTGGGGGCAATACACAACTGACATAATCTATATGCTTAATACTTAAATATTATGCTTAATCTCATTCAAAAAGAATTTAATGGGGATTTCAAAAGTTCAGATGTTACTCCACCAATTAACTCAGTAATTACTTAATAACAACATTGCACAGTAACTAGTTGTTACATCAGCAATCAAAATATCAGTATTGTTCATTTTATCCTTTTAATATTACAACACATATTGTGGCATAGTAAAAAAATAATAATCTTTAATTATTTATTTTCATACAGAAGACAAATCCCCTTTTTTTGTGAAAGCCTTAGCTTTTTGATTTTAAAGAACTTAAAGCAATTTCTTTGAGACTTTCTTGTCATAGATGTATTATACTCACTGCATTCACTGAAGATGCTTGAAAACTAAGAAGTACTCAAGAGACTTATGAAAGAGTTGGGGAAAAAAGCCCTCTGCACCATGAATATTGATTCTAGTTTTAAATAAAGCACTGCAATGATGCAAGATTAGAAAAACGCACATTTAATAATGAGGAAGTGACTCCGTCAGTCCACTGGCTGCGCAAACTTAATAAATGTCATTTAGGGTTAAATAGCAGGTGCTCAGCAATGCTGCAAAGTTATTGAGAATCCTAATTCTGGGCTGGCAATAATCAGCTTTGTCTGACCCTCAATTCCAGAGGGCTGTAACTGATATCCTCAGTAAATAGATGCTTTCAGAAATTTAGTGAAAGCAAGTTCATTATAGTGCACTAGTCCCCAAACTTTTCCCATATTCTCTATGACATCTTAATAAAGAGATGCACATCTCTCCTCCCTTCTGTATCAGAGACATGATCTTCTTTTCCATTCACAGTCCTTCAGTGTCCCTGGGGCAAGGACACCAATTTCTTACATGGAACATCTGTTTTACTTAATATTGCTTTTTAGCTTCTGATGCAACTGAAGAAGAACAAACAATGAGATGAGATTGCATCACATAACTAACTCTTTATCCATGGACCTCTAGTAAGCATGCCACAAAAGGCATCTTGGGTAACCACCTACTATTCCTGTAAGCACAGAGGATGTAAAGCTGTACTAAATGTACACTATTGACTTCCACTTTCATTCCCATCCTTTTAACAAAGAGAAGAGAGGACAAATATGCCTTAGCAAACAGCAGCTCAGTATAACATAGAATGATGTGGAGATAGCAATAGTGAGGCAGACTCCCAGGCACAAATTCAGAAATCTGGGGACTGCCTATGCACTCCTGAAGGGTCTTCCCTCCCATTCAATACACATTTGCCATCCGCACCTAATTCATGACACATTCGTGGGTCTTCTACAACAAGCACTTGCTAGCTGTGTTTCTCCAGTTACACTGAGGCCCACACATTTTGCTGTTTTGCTGTTGTGTAGATGCTTTGATTCTTACAGTTCCATACATCAACAAGCCATCCATCTGCAGAAGTCAAGACACGAACCTCATTTTAAAGGGCCATGACTTTGCATTATCATAAAGCAATACATCAGGCAATGAAATCATTTATTAAGCTGATTTTATGCTTATCTTGCCTATTTGTCTAGTTGCCCTCTCCATTCAGAAAGCTCTTTTTACTTCACATTCACAGTGGTGTAGGTACAGCAATACCATTAATTTCTTTTCCCTTAGATAAGCTGACAGTACGCCATGTTTCAATGTTTTACAATCCATCCTTGGAAACAAAAAAAAAGATTTGAACAGGAATATGTCAGTTCATCAGAATTTGAACACTTATCAGGAAGAGGGAACATGTGGGGTATAAGATTTTAGGATAAAAAAAAAAAGGAATTTTGAATTTCTCACGTCTGTGGTCTACAACACCAACATAGGACACTTCTCAGTGTAAAATACTTGGTTATATCTCTCTTCAGGGCCAGTAGTTGAAACACAGAAACTAGGGTGGATCTCAGTATGTGGTATGAGCGCTTGAAAATTGCACATTCTTTGTGTGAAAAGCATGGGGGAAGAATCTAGGGAATGATCTAATATTGTATATCACTATATAAAAATATTTACATTCTTGGCAAACGACAGCAGAATTGAACATTCACATGTTGCTGTGTCTCCCTGGAAAGTAGATTTGCTTCCCTGCTAAACGATACATTGCTGTTACTCAAACACTACTGCATCTATTTATATGGTCTATATGTGGTTGTAGCATGGACTACAGCCCAACTCTTAAAGTGTGGGCATACGGAGTATCTCCAGAATACATTATATAGACCTTATGTTGACATTCATCCTACACACCCCACACAAATTCAACATTTAAAAACAAATCAAAATCAGATATTTCCACTAAATATGAAATTACCTTGCAACATGTAAGCCTATTGAAAGTTATAGATGTTTTTTATAAACTGAGTCCATGTTTTCTCAAAACAATAACTACACATCTGATTCAGCTGTCAACTACATTTGTGATTTGTGGTCTGTGTCCTCCCTTCCTCTTCTCCCCCCAGTTTGATAAGCCACACTTTCACCGTGGCATAGGGTTTTGCATACTGTTAGGTAGCACTAATAATGGAAAGTGCATGAACTAGGTCTAAAACCCACAGACTTGGCTTTTGTAACCTTTCATTAGGCATTGAGTTAGGCCTTTAAAGAACCAACATTTTGCAACAGTCACCAAACTACTAAAACTAACAGATGTGTACACAGGCAGTAATAGTTTAGCACCTCAAATATCCTGGTGTACTTCTTTGAAAACACCAGTAATTTCACCAGCAATTACTCTATAAAAATGTAATCTAGATTGGTGAGTAGTGTTAACATCTTCACACTTAGTTAAACAGAATACCATTACACATATTTACAGGATCCACAGTTAAAAAAAGTCAGAAACAGTTGTTAAATTGATTTTGTTGGTTTCCAAAACTATAGTAATGTTTTTGTTTTCAACTGTCTATGTTCTCCAGATGTATTTTGCTTACAGATCTTTCAGAATATTATTTGAAACATCAGCTCTCAGCTAAAAAATCAAACATTACCAGGATGCTCCTGATCTCCAATAATAATTAGGCAAGTCTAAGATGGCGCCCTCAAATGCAGTAAATACTAAGAGAGGTACTGTTCCCTTTCTATACCATGGAAAAGTGTTGGCCCTTTAATATACTGACCATTGAAGCATACACATTTTGTTTGAAAGAAATGGCAATAGATAGGTCAGTCAGATTTTCCCATATAGTTCCCTTTCTGGTCCATTTATCCCCAATTTGGATGCCATGATACTATAGGAGATTGTATTGAAAGCCTTGCTGAATTTACTATATATGATGTTTACTGTTCTCCTAAAGGGACAAAAATTTCATTATCAAAAATAATCACATTGGTAAGGCACAATTTACCCTTGAAATCTTTAAGTAAATAATCACAGAAAACAAGAATTCATTCTTTAGGGGTCTGGCTACATGAGCCAAACAGAAATAATCAATTTCCCAACCACCAGTATAATTATACACCATTTAAAATCAACCACCAAAACAGCAGAAACTGCTAGAATTGGAGACCCTGAGGCAAGGTGAACACAGGCCAAGTAATGTTGTAGCTTGCCCAAAGCTTGTGTTAGTACAGAGGCAAAAAATACATCTAAACAATATATGGGTAACAGGCACTTGTTTCTAATATTGTGCAGAGAAAAAAATCTCAGCAAAATACCCTGCCTGAGTAAAAATGGGGTACACTAATACAAAAATTATATATGCTTTAACAATATGAAATGGAAAAATCCTTCAACACTTCAAGCTCTAGAGACGTCTGAGGAAATAACCAATGATTTCACTGTTCCATGTTTGACAATTATTGGTGATTGCTGGTGTTTGTGCAGCAGCATTTACAAACTCATACTTTGCTGAACCTAAAGTTGCAGGAAGCAGAGGACATTACTGACCAGTGCTTTTTCTTGAACATAAACCTTCACGATATTTAACTGAGCTCAACAGTTATTTCGCAGAAAGTCTGCATAAAAAAAAGTGTACAGTATGAAGACTATATACCATATTCATACATTTATAGCTTGTATATTGCACATATGCATGTGTTTATTAAAGATAACCGGAGAAAGTTCAGAGAGAACAAACATACAACCCATGCTGACTTGTGCAAAAATAAAGTAGCAATGAGACCTCATTGTTGATCCAAGGCAAGATCTACGTTCTTGGCTCCCCAAAGATAATATTTATAAATATATCTAATACACAGGCTGGGGTAAGAAAGAAGTGGAGTATTTCTTGTTCACAGTAAAACTTAGAAACTTAGTCTAAAAATAAAACTTTACTATTTTAAAGCTTCCCCCCCCCCCCCCCTTTTCTTCTGAAAGCTCCCCCCCTCCCGCTTCATTCTCCCAGTAATATTTCTGCAAAACCACCTATGGATTTATTGGACAATATATGACAGAGAAAGCTGAAAATCTGAGAGCTTTGTGTAAGGTATCATCAGAAGGGCAATGGTTAAACCCAGCAGTTTCAATGAGTTATTAAAAATATATTCTTCATACAAATCAAGAACTGAGAGATCAAGTTCAAAAGTGAAGTTATGCGGGATGCGTGCTGTACAGCTGGACTCCAGTAAAAGATGAAAGAGTGAATGTCAGCCATCAATATCTTTTGTTTGTTTGTTTTTTAAACAGTCATGTCTGTCAAAATCTGTTATACATTCCTCTACAAAGTGTAAAAAAAAAGATTTCAAAATTTTCCACAATGAGAATGGCATCATAAAGTTGATCATAACTTATTTTTAACGGATGTAGCAAATAACCTTTTTGCTACAAAGACATTCCGGATAGAGAAATCACATTTGTGGTAGAATACTTCATATTTCATTGAGGAAGCTTTAGAAGCTTTGGATGACATCTATAATGACCAACTTCTGTTCCATTTCACTAGCACAAAGGACTGAAGTCCTGTAAGTACTCTTGACCCACATATAGAAATACCCTGTGGAAAACTGGCAGCACAGTCCACTCCTGAAAGCAAATTCTCTATTGACTTGCTCCTCAGATATGCCACTGCAAAGTGACTCAACATGTTGCACTTTGTAGTACTTGGGTGCTATAAAATTAATCAGCCAAGTGTAGATAATATAGATATCTGAACACAGAAATAGATGTTATTTGTATTACTTTACTAAAGTCTTGAATAACACAATTCTGTCTAAACTTCAAACAATTATTTAACAACCAGCATCAAAATTAGAGCAAATACTTATTTTTTGTCTTCTAAGTGTCATGGCTCCAGAATTCAAAGCATTATCACAGCTCTTCTGCTGCGTCTGCTTTTCCCCTGACCCACCTCTCCCTAGATCTT
Organism: Anser anser; assembly: GCF_964211835.1. Lineage (NCBI taxonomy): Eukaryota > Metazoa > Chordata > Aves > Anseriformes > Anatidae > Anser > Anser anser. The sequence goes on along the minus strand of NC_139728.1, from coordinate 18,282,523 downwards.
CTCTTCTCATGGGCTACTTTTACCGAAGTGTCTGCTTGCTTTGCTGTATTGCTCACATGCCTATGCTTTCATACTGTACTCCAGTATACACACTTTTTCTGTTCCCTGCCTCTGTCCATGTGCTTCATGAAACTTTGGTTCATGTTCTCTAATGTGCACCATCATTCATATCTTCTGATGGTGAAGGTACAGAGGAGAAAAATATCATAGGGTAGGTATAAGCTTACCAGACAAGTAAGTATAATTATAGCTTATTGGACAGCAGATTGGGATACTGGAGCATTGCTCTAACATCATCTAACCAATGACCATAGACAAGCATCTTTGAGCTCAAATCTGTTAAAACAGAACACTGTTTCTCCCTCCCTCTCCACCTGAGCAATTACCCTTGTTTTTCTGTTGCTTGTAAATTTACTTAGGCTAGAAGATATTTTGCCAAGCCTATGAAAAGACTAAACGTCCAGAAAACACAACATGTAAGTAAAAAGTACAGACATGGAACAACCTGGTTCTTTTAGGGCTTTCCTTTAAGGAAGGTCTGTTTATTTTTAAACTGAACCAGAAGCTAGAACCAGGTACCATGGAAAATCATAGAGTGAATTGATGGGGCAGTCACATTTAACAGAACCAAACTGATAACATACAGGCTTTCATTGTTATTTTTCACCAGGTGCCCAAAGATTTTTGTTAGATAACAGAAGAAATCAGAGTTGAAAGAGAAAAAATACAAACCAACCCCTTCTTTTTAGCATCCTGGATCTTAATGGACCAAAAACAAACAAACAAAAAAACCCACAGACAAAAGAGTGCCTAGGGAAGTGTGCGACTTTGATGTGTATTTACTACAGCTTTTGAAGAAAGTGTTTCTAAGTAGTTTTCAATGTATGCAGTACCAGTGTTTAGTACAAGATTAAATCAGATAAAATTATAAGCAAATACAGATAGTGGATTATAGAGGGTTCTTTTCCCCCTCTACTTAGTCCCAGGTTGATGAGAGAAATCCCCTCAGTTTAAAAGATAACTGAGACAAATTCTAGTGTTTACCTTTCATAATTAAGTACCTACAATTAGTTACCTGAACGCTTATCAGGTTACTAATAAGTTTAGCTACAGCAAGCTGTTTAGTCAGTTAAAATATTGCCGTAGGATTATTACTTCTTGATCCTTTGATTACTACTATATCCTTTCTAAGATGTCATTTAGGTATAATTCATTGAAACGTGGATCCTGAATTATATAGGATAATCATTAAGTTTCTGGCAATATGCTTTATTATGAATTGTTTTTTCAGTATTTTTTACTGTTCTTTGTATTCAGGAATGCCCTGCAAATTACACATTCTACTTCTTCAACACAGGGCACTTCCACAGGCCCAGTGACCTGAAGCGTTCTCTGTTTAGGCCTGTCATATTCACACAGGCTGTTCCCTGCTCTCACTTGTGCCCTACTTCCATTATATTATATATATAAACGTACAACAAAGTTTCCAAAGCCTTGGCATGAAACCACAATACATCACAGTTTATCACCCTTGGACGAGTATAAGCTAATACAAATAGCATTCAAGTCTTGAGGATATATGAGAACGCATTGAACACAGAGTCTAGGACCAGTCTCTCTATCTGTATGTCTCAGCAGTCTTCTCTGGTGTATGCGAATATAAACGAGGCGGTTCACTTTTCTGTTTGAATAGTTCACCAATTGATTCCCCCTGGCTGAATTCCCAGAGTCTGAGTATCACAGTCCCCTAATGAAGGCTTCATAGCATTCTTTTGAACTGATTCCTGCCAATATCAAAGTAGCACAGCAGAAACAAAAACACTACTGTGATGTTGGAAGTCACAACTGTTAATTTAGGAAAAAAAAAAAAAAAGACTTGGTCTTCAGGTTAGGGCAACGTGTAGTTCAAGAAAGAGATTGATAAATTCATCGAAAACCTGGAAACAAATAGAACAGCCATTAGAAAATAACTCTTAAGCCCTACTCAGATAACAAAACGTGTTTGTAACTAATGACTGCAATATCATTTTATTTAAAACCATTTGTTCCACTGAAAACAGGACCAAGAAATGGCAACATGAGGACAAGTTTAAAAAAAGGTAATTATGATCCAGGCTGTTATTTGACCAAACGAAGTTAGGAAGGTTGAGCAACTGCTCTATCTTTTATCAGCTGTATTAAATATAAAAAGATTATCTAGAAGAAAGAAATACTTTAGAACTATCTGGACCATCTGATGAAAGTTACCATATCTTCAACAGCACACAGAGCCTGTCCATGGTTCTTCAATGCTTTCATGCATTGTTTACATTTATAGTGCTTGATTACATTAGAAATAAGCTTTCTTAAAACTAAACACCTTCTTGCATAGGTGTAAAAAAAGAACCACAGTCTGACGTGACACATAATTCAAGTTTTTATCTCCCATTTAAATTGTCAATTTCGAAATTTTATTTTATTTATTTATTTTACTGGGGCTAAAAATTTAAGATGTTTGGATGTGATTATGTGCTTATAATACTATTATCTCCATTAACTCTGCCTTGAGACTTAGCAGTTGTTTTTTTTAAACCCATTTCAATAGTTTTAGTCTACAATAACGTTGCTTATTAAAATCTGAAGATGTCCTGATTATTCTAATAAGCCAAATGACATTTAATTTAGGAGAAATTACTTTGAACGTGCAATCTAAGAAAGGAAGAAATTGAACAGACTTTCTCTATGAAGCATTTGGGATGTAGTTAAATTGTTTTTGCTTGTTCAGAAGGGTAGTGCAAATTTAAATCCTACAGGCAGAGCCAAACAAGCAATGCTAGGTAGTATAGTCAGTTAATCTTGTGGCATTCAGTTTGTTGGGTCTGTGCTGTGAAATGGCTCCTGAGGCTTTCATGTGGAAAATGAGAATGTTCTTTAATGGCTGATGGGGGAATAAAGAAGTAAATACAAAGAAACTCCTACAAGCTCTTAATATTAACTGCACTAAGTAAGTGTAACTAACTGCATTAAGTTATTGATTTATCAGGGCTTGACCAAACAGTATTCTCTTTTGTTCTTTTAGGGGAAAAGTATGATAGAGATATAAGAATGTTAGATGAGCCAACTGCTAACAGGTTACTGATAAATCATACTTATAGTTTATGCCTACAACTGTTTCTGTGAACTACCTAAGGAACAATTAATAATGATATCAAATGGACTAAGACTCATCGTCTGTAGTCAAAAAAAAAGTTTCTTGTATCTCATGTAAGATGTACTTTCCTGAAAGGCTGTAGAATTTTAGATTAGTCCCATCCACTTAAAAACAGGACATATAGTAAACAAGAAGCTTGTACCAGGACAAGATGTTACAGGAAATCTACTTTGTTGTTACAATCAGATTCACACATCCGACAATTCTGTTATTGCCACATTTTCACAAAGACTGAGGAACTGAGCTAACCATGTCAATGCATGTACAATAGAACAGTTTGAATTACATGTGTGTACAGAAAAGCCATGTCCCTAGGACAGAGGAACACAAACTCATCTTGAAGACTTAGTTCAGACCCATCTTCTGTTAAAACTTACAGCTACAGTGCCTTTGTTCACAGACAGATTTGACAAGTGCCAACCATGTGTTGCTCCCATTCAAGCTGCAAAATCAATTCTAGTTGGTGATTAAACTTGCAAACCATTTTAAAGGCAGAACAGTATATGCGTATGGAAGTTTTAGGGCTTTTAAGTGCAAGTCCCAGTAGTGAGTTTAGGCAAATTTGAATTCCGATTACCTTTCCTGTCCCCAATTAACAGAAAAGCAGGTTATGTGCATGTACTGTAAAATCACTAAAAGCATCTTGTTTCCCTAACTTGCTAGAATTGGTTAACCTACCAAATGTTACCTGCCGGGTACAGTGTAGGAACCATTTGCTCCATTGGGGGGGGGGGGGGGGGGGGGGCTGGGGGAAGGAATACAGGAGATTGTCTATTGATAGTCTACACTACCACACATATACCCAAACCATATCTGTATGCCAGAATTACTTATTAACCAAATTGCTGCATCCACACAGAATTTTAACTATTTCACATACTCACTTTGATCCCTAACATAATAATCAAGGTTAGACAACCAGTTTCCTGCTATTTTTACAGCAATTAGAGAGTGGCACCTCCTAGCATGCCTTCAGTGCAGTGCAATTGCCTTCCCATTAAAAGGGGGAAAAGAAAGAGAGCAGGAAAGAGAGCAACAGTAGGAAAGAAAAGATTGAGGCACAAACTTTTCTGAAGACTGAAACTTAATATAATTTTTCTGAACACAACTCAAACATCAATCAATTTGGCAAGCCAATCCAAAGCTTTGCTTCCACAAAGCATATCTGATTTTTTTTTTTTTTGGAAGGTAGGTAAAGATTTTACAGTTGCAAGAAAAAAGTTCCACAAGTTTAACTACACTATATATTAAAACCTCTCTCTGCAAATTAATATTATAACCTCTGCTCAATCCAGACTAATTTTTTCTTCAGGGAAGCACGCTGCTTCTGCTTAGATCTACTACTTGGATCATTTAGAGCAACTCTTTATAGCCGCACAATTACAATTAACAAGAAACTCCAAAACAAGAACTTCAAATTAAATAAAATTCATATTATATCAGTGCCTACACTAATGAAACTATTGTATATATTCTCAACCTGTTCATATGCTCACCCAATACCACACAATAATTGTCTCATTAAGGAAGACTATTTAATTTAGATGTAGTTCCTAAAGATTTAGGTGATCACTGAAGATATCAGAGTTATGCAAAGTTAGACTAAAATAAAAGCAGAAGCAGCAAAAACACATGAAAGACCTCATCACATATATCGAAGGTAGTTGAAAGTAAAGCATCAGGCTTTCTTAAATAACTACTCAAAGCAAGTAATGTAAATTAATCTGATGAACAATGAAGCACTTGTGAAATAATCATTTTCATTGCATAGTGTTTGCTTTACATAGTTCGTGAAAGGTATAAAAATATTTAAAGCAATGTATGACTAATACTTTTCAGATAGTTGTACTACTAAAAAAAAAAAAAAGAAGCAAGGAAGGAAGTGTTGCATGTTACCTAAATATTTCTATACTTCAATATTTGTATAAGTCAACAAGGTATCCCTGTAGTGTCAGCCTGTAAGTAGCCTCCTGATTGTTACTAATCAAGGCAGATAGCATCCCTCTTTCTCCAAAACAACTGTCAGTGATTACTTCCTTCCTGTCTGACCTCAAAACTGTAGTTCCAGCGCAGGTCAGCTGAATGACCATCTGTCCTCAGGAGATATAAGGCTGAAGTGTCGTGTTGGGGCCAAGATTGTAGACCTTGTAACCTCCATTAAACACACACTTGGATTCTAAATGGATTTGGAATTCGTTAGAATCCACCTTTTACAGTACCTTTTGCAAAAGTAGAGTGGCTTTGTTTCAAAGGCAAACAGGGTGTGACACAGTACACTGTTACATGAATACACTCACGCACACCAGAAAGTATAGCTTCCCCAAGGTTTCCTACTGTCTGAATTGCCCGGCAAACTACCTTCTCACACACACAAGAGAGTCTAGCTGGACTCAGGACTCATAGCTATTTACAGTAATGCAGAATATGCCATTCTTCTAATTCTAGATAATGACGTTTGATGAGTTCTTAACACAGTTATTATAAATATTTTCATGTAAAATCGCACATTTACTTCTCAAGAAACTCACTACCATTCCCCAAAATGCAGATTAACAACTTGCTTTAGCAACCAACGTGAGATTTAAATTCCAATTTCCATGTCAGAAGTTACTGTTTACTAATCCCTTTTTGTCTCTGACTGACAAGCAATGAGATAGGAGGAAAAAAAAAAAGAGTATGTTTTTGAACCTTTGAACAGCTGCATCAGAAAGGTTTTGCCAGAAGAAGAGGGTACACATAGGTGGTATCCCCTGCTGCAAAACTTAAATAACTTTTAGACTAGATCCTCTAACATTTTAGACTGTTAGAGAAGGAAGGAATAGCATTCCAGCAGAGTTCCAGTAATAAAAAACTGTTATCTTATGCAGGCAAAAAGAACTGGTGTTATGCTGTTTATCTGGAGGTTTATTTCTGATGAATGGCAAGGAAGTGACACAGAACAGACTCCTGAGAGCAGTGTGATGCTCCTACCTCAGGTCTGGCTGCTGCAGAAGAACCTGTAGTGTATAAGACCATTCATAGTACCTCTGGTCAACTTTCTCTCCTTTGAGTTTTCTTTTTTCCATTATGCTTGACATTTCTGAGTATGTGATCTGTTCCTGAGTATTAGCCTATCACTGTGAGCTACTGAAATAAGACTGCACTCAGAGATGTAATACATATTTTTTATTCTAAAAAATAAAATTGATAGGTTCATTTTAACTGTCTGCTTAAAACATATTTTTAAGGAATAAAGCCAGGAGATAAGCTTACTAGAATATTCAAGGCAAAGATATCTTTCTAAATTTGGTTTATTTTAAGATCTCTAGGGATAAAATGGCTTGTTATGTGATTAAATTAGAAGCTGACAGTGAAAACAAACTCAGTCTTGCAGAATATTATGCTCATTTGGGAGGAATAGAACAGTAAGTAAGTAAGTAAATAAATAAAAATTATATCTAACATATTTTAAAGATAATGATGTGATGCTCTAGGTAATAAGGGATAAAATACTAGGTGGGAAAAAAAAAATTTTGTTCTTTACAGTCCTTATCTAATCATATGAAAGTGATTCTACTTTAGAATTGAAACAAGTCTCAAAGTAAGACTTCAATGCTCTTGAAAGCACGTGCTAACTTCTTTTTCATAAGAAGTTTAAACTTCACCTTAAAATATTTACTGAGAACAGTATTACTTGTTCGATACTAAAATAAGAGTACTGTCTGAATGATGCCTTATTTCAGGCATCTATTCATTTCATGCCTCTACGTGTTTGTAGTAAGCAAAACAAAGAGTGCATATATAAAAATCAGAAAATTATATCCCCTTACAGTTTGGGCCTACATTTTAAATGAACACAATAGTGCTTTTTTGTTGTTGTTGGGTTTGTTGTTTTTAAATCAGATTGGAAACTGCCAAAAGATTTTTAATAGACCCCCCCTTTTCTTAAATATATAATAAATATATTAACATAGTAATAAATATTCTAGCAAATATCAAAACCTGAAAATGCTAGTTACCAAATACACATTATTAATTAATAATAAAGGTAAAAGCTATAAGATATTTTTAATTGATTCTAAATAACAAATATTTTCCCCAAAATAACAAGAAGATTTTTGTTCTACTTGCTGGGATATACTATAACTCACAATCGAGTTTTTCACTGTAGTTTTTCTGTTTCTTTCTTAAAACATAAATAGTAGTCAAATCAGCACCATAAGAGCTTAACCAATTGCTAAGTAGCTTTTGAAGTAAAATACATGTATAAAAAAGAAAAGCAGCTCTATGTTCACATTTAGCATATTACCTTCTGCAGAATATGAAGGCCATTTTGTTAGCAATAAAATGATGTCAGAACTAGTAAACCAGTAAAGTATTATGTTTGCCCTTTACTAAGGAAAATACATATTTTCAGGTTTCCATATTTAAGAGAGAGGGTACAAAGCAAGACCAAATGGACAAATGAATAAGAGCATCTCTTCAGCAATAACAGGCTGCACCTGAATTGAACACAAAATGGCTGATGCTTCCTACAGAAAGCAAACAGAGCAGGTTAAAAAGAGAGCTTTGGAAAAGAAAGTCACTCTGCAGGCATATAGGTACACTCAAGAAAGTAAACACAGTACCTGAGGTCTTGACCAATTTACTGACTTGTATCCAAATCACAGAATTAGCTATTCATTTCACACGTACTGTCGAATTCTTTCGTCAGTTTTTATCCCCTCCCTATCATGAGAAGATTAAAAGAGATACTTACTAAAACTGGCTTTAGCATGAGATCCTGTTGTCAAACTCAGCAAAGAAGCTAAGGACTGAACAAAAAACACTAACATCTTTGCCTGAGCCCTGACAATTAAGTCATCCAGGAATATATATGTGTGTATATATAAATACATTGCTGTTACATTAGCTGTACCTGCCTGTGCATGCAGAACCTGACAGCACCTTTAGCTGTAAGAAAAAAATGACACATCTAGGCTCTTTTCAAAAAGAAACTGCATTTAAAATCTCATTATCTAATTTATATCCTTGTTTATAACTATGAAGTCAGGATGAGTCTCCTACTTAAAGGAAAATCATAACAAATGCCAAACAGTGTGAAAGCTAAGAGTAAACAGTTGTAACATTTAAGGAACAAGACTTGCTATGGCCACAATGGTACCTCAGCCCATACCAATCCAGATTTCTGTTGCTGCTATTGGTCTCATCAGATCAAATCAATTATCACGTGTCCATTTAACCCCTTCTGTCCTCACCCATCTCTTAAGAGGTGGCATACTGAATGGCGTATTGAATATTTCCATTCTCTTGCAGGTTTTGGATGAAGGTATCAGGGATGCTACATATAACACTGGGCAGCTCTGGCACCACTGCAGCCTGCTTCTCACCTCAGCTCTGCTTTGTCTTTCCAGTGAGGGGCAGGGTGCAGTGAAAAGCCAGCACTCACACGGCTGCTTGGTTTGAAGCAGGTCTTTAGTTTGTCTGCATCTAAGATCAGCAGCTAACCCTTCTATGTGAGACAGGGGCCTGCTTGCAAAAACTGCTTTTTACTTCTGGTCAGTAAGATAATGTGCTCTGATGATCTCATGAGAGTTACCAGTAGAATTGCTTGCTAGCACTATTCTTCTTTTTTTTAAGTTTAAATTCAGCCAGAAACAGAAATGTCTGGCTACAACAAGGGCTAGTAATGGGAGCTAATGCTGGAATAGATGGTATTAAAGCATGGAAGTCTGACAGAAATGGTTGATTTATTGCAAAGCTATCTAACTAGACTGACAGCAATTAAAGCCCATTTTTCACAATTATTCAGTTGTACCTGACCTATACTAAGAGAGACTAATAGGGCACACCTGACCTAAATCATTTGTTAATTTTACTTTTTGCTTCATATCTGGATGGTGAAGGGAAGTTAATTAGGTAGCCAGACATTATTTTGAGTCTAACAGTATCTATGCTACAGCTGGCCTATTAGCAAGATCTACCACTGTTTCATGTGTGTTTTCCTCCAATTTTAGAGCAGATGCACAAGAAAAGAATATTTTTCATTTTCCTGTTGTCATTTACGGTACCGGGATGTGAATGTACAATGTACATTGTGCAGTGAGTGATTGGGAATTGAGAGGTACCATGCACTTAATATCATGCAAAGCCAACACAAATAGAGGGTACTCAATGTCAATCAGACAGGCTTAAAAAAAGAATAGGAGAAGAAAATGGAGTACTTGCAGATAACATACATTTCTTATAGGATAGAATATCCTTTCCAGAGGACCCTTAATTGCTAACAGTCTTTAAGGTGAGTGAGAGGCTGTGCCATTCTTTTCAGAGCCTGATTACAAATTTTCCTTCTGGTATCAGAAAGCAAAATGATAGTTACCTCAACTGCACATTTTTTCCCCCTCAAAGTCTGCTGAATCAGAGCATTAGGATTTTGCTAAATGCCAATGATCTATTCTCTTTTTATATTTTTGATATACATATTACGTATACTATTGTTAAGGTAATTTAGGAAGATGTACATATATGGGACATGATACAGTGTACCATACCAAAAGTAACAGGACTCCATCCTGCAGTACAAAAATGTTCTTATAAAATTACACTCATTTCTCAGAAATGAGCAGTTTCAACATGGAAATGCCTACATGCATTTGCCCTACAGATAAGCTTTCATCCTCAGAAACAGTATGTATATCATGCAAAGACTAACAATAAATGAAAATATTTATCTTTCTTCTGCAGTTCTCATAATTCTTACATTCTGCAGAGAAACTCTAGATTGTTTCCTACTTCTTGCTGTTATGGCATCCTAATCCCTAATTAAATATGTATCAATGATATAAGTTTCTCATATGAGAGTTGGACTCTTCCACTATGAAAAATCTTAGTTAAAAGTGTTTAAAATGTAGGCTTTTTGGACCAATGTAATTCTGCATGTCATTGGGAGGCATTAGTAATTTTTTGCATTTCCTACTGACTATAGCTATTGTTTCTTTGTCATCCAGTTACCTTACCACTGAATGCCATCACTAAGCTTTAAAAGTTGATTATTTCTGTCAAAAATGCAAATCTGAACATAAGTTGGTCTGAGCAGATTACAATGAAGCTGCTGAAGCACAGATAGGAGCTCAGTTGTCTTTCAGTAACTTTATCTTACATCAGATCTTCACTTCCCACACTGGGAGTGTCTATCTGTGCCTCTGAGCCTCCCAGAAAGCTGAGATATACTAACAGGTAATAGATTTTTTTAAAGCTATTTTATAATATCTATGCATGCCACATTTTTCTGCATGAAAGTTTTCAAAAACAGCAATTCACACACATAAATTGTATACAAAAGTGGGTAGTTAAACATACAACTTCCTGCATTCAGGATGAATTTTCCTGGCACAAGTCAGCTGGTATATAAAAGCAGTACCAGCAATTTTTGAGGCTGAAGTGAGGCCTATTTGAAAATTTGACTCTGTTATAAAGAATAGGCTGTTATCTTTACAAGTTGATATTTTGTTTTGATTGTATCATACAGTATAAATTCCTTTGATAGATGTACCTAGGTCAGTTTTCAAGTTATTTCAGCTAAAATTTTATCTGCATCTACACACAAAAGATTTTCTTTTTCTCCTTTAGACAGGTGAATATAAGAAGAAAGAGAAAAAAAAAATCAAACCAAAAGCTTCTGTTTTCAATAATAAAATCTGTGCTTTTTTTTTGTAAGTGCTTTCTTATTTCAAACACAGCTTAACCTTTGTTTCTTGCCTATTAGCCTGTATGGGCATAACCCTTTGATGAGGATTTTGAGAAGTGACAATTCAAATTGTCAATCATTTCTTCAGGGCCCATGACTTCATGGTTAAATTTGCTTTTGATACATATGCAATTAAACATCTCACACTGTTTCAGAACCTTCATCATACTCCCTTCAAAGTTAATGTACCATCATTGCTGTTTTATACTGCAAAGTGCATTTGAGACAAGAACTATCATTAACTTAACATGCAATTCACAGACCATTCACTAGATGTTGTGCCCTTCAGTTTTGCAGTATTTAATATTTTAGCAGAAAGATACATAACTTTGCATTAATCTTTATTAAACATAATTTGCATTTTTACAGCACTATTTCTGAATTGCTTGGGACAGCGAATGGATCTGCAGCATATCTCATCATAACACTTTAAAACTGAGATCAACATTGTTAGGAAAGCTTACTCTTTTGTCCTGCTTTCTTTACCCTTTTATTGGATTAAAATAAAAATAATACAGTAGGGAATAAAGAAGCAAGGGTGTCAGAGCATTTTTCCAGTACTGTGCACAGTAAATGAGATGAGACTGGGGCCAGCTTCACAGATCTGCTAATAATAATGAGAGTTGTAAGCCTAATAAGAAATCGAAATCTTAACTGACCTTCTTTTGGTTTTACAATTCTGATATTCTCATTTTCCAACTCTCTTTAAATATTCTTGACTATAGTGTTTCATTATGCTCCCAATGATATTAAATTTATTGCCAAAGTTTACTATACTGCAAAGTACTTTTGTGGAACTGTGTACATGCATCATAAATTAATTGGGTAGCTTATATTGAATAAATAGCTTTTAAATAATTAAGTCCTTGAGTTATACATCTTTTGGAGTAGTATACAGTCCACCCTCTCTTTCTCTGAACTTATTGTAATAGAATAGAGGGGGGTAAGCATATCTAAACACAAAATACTGTAGAAAAACTCAAGAGCATGGATCTGGATTGTGAATACTCTTGACTTCAGCAATGCAGTTTCTGCTGATAATTGATTCTGTATAACAGCAAGCTGAGGAAGGTTGTTTTGTTGTTGTTGTTGTTTTTAATATGTTGCTAATTGTACTTTATCCTCAATTTCCCTCAGATTCAATGCTAATAACCAATCCATTTGAAATATCACAAAAATCATGAATTTTAAACCCATAAAATTAAACCCAAGACATCTTTTCCAAGTTCACTTACAACGTACATACTTTGATAGCTGGTGGACTTGAAAAGGTATGCAAATTTAGCCTACAGGTCCTATCCTGCAGCCCGTAAGTTTCATTGTTGTATTCTATTTAAACAAGAGTGTAGCAGTATCATGACTTAAACTTGGCAGCCTCAACTCCAAGTTTCTTAGTCAAAGTTAACCAATTAATTCTTCATGCATTTCTTTAGAAGGTATACAAGTGTGTCTACACTATTATTACAAAAGCTATTGCATGTGGATAAAACAAACCAAGGTAACATTTTGATTTCAGTTAGAATCATGAAGGTCACTGTACAGAGAGTTTCATGGAGCTAGATATTTTAAATTACTGATTTTTCAGCTTATTGTTACTTTTCTTTTTAATTATTTACTAGACAAACTTCAGGACACATTAGAATTCACCCACTGCAATCCTGTTTCCTGAAAGCATGCTTAATACTGTTATCGCTCCAAATTCTTTTTACATCAGGTCTGCAAGCATCCCTTTCCATGCCTAAGAAAACTTTCTTTTTATTAAAGACATTCTGCAAAACAACTATTCTACATAATAAAAAAGGTTTCGAACCAGTGCTGATATACTAATGATTATTTATTTCGTTATGGTTTAAAGGATTAAAAACATTCTTCAGGCAAGAACCAGAGTCACATGAAAGACCCTGGAAACCAGATGAAGTAATGAATTTGCAGCTGGCAGTTCAGTCCAGCTGCAGTTACTATTTTTTTTCTTATTTATGTGGGATTGGCCATGGAGTACAACAAAGGGTCCTTGATACTGGAAGGAGAGCTAAAGAATTTGATTCTCCTTTTTTTTTTTTTTTTTTCTTTTTAAACATGGACTTTCTATAGAAATAGTTGGAAGTAACTTGTTCTGCAGACATCTGCTGTAGCGTATGTGTGTATGTGCAACATTCAAAACTCTATGTTAAAAAAAATTAATATTTAACAATTAAAATCACAGAAAGCTAGGCAAGGCAAAAGCTAAGTCTATATCACTATTTTTAACTTGCACAATTTTTATACAGTATCTGTTTCTTGGGATGCAGAATAAGGCCTGGACATAGGAATGGCAAATACATAGACTTTCTGTTTTTTCAAGTTTTCACATATCCTAGTAGCTCACAGCCAGTAGCTCAAAATTTAAATTTTGGAAGAACATTAACAGAATAAGAAGCAATTAGTTTTTAATGGGCTCATGCAAAGTACACTGTTTTACAATGTACAAAAAGTTTTATCCAGTTTTATCCATAGAAATTAGTTCATTTTTATAAATTTATTGCCACGTAAAGGGTAAGCTCCTTAGCATTTATTGAATTTTTTTTTCCCCTCCCCTGTTTCTCTACCCATGAATCAAGGCTCTTATGAGTTTAATGACTTAAAATGGGGCATATTTCAGATCGATAGAATATGCAAGAAATTTTAGAATTTCCTCAAACTCACATCATATAGTTTAAGAAAACATAATGGTGACAGAATAATGTCCACACCAAAACAGGCTATGTTGGTGGGGAAAAAAATAATTGAATATATCATATAAAGCCAGTCTGATCTTGTTACTTTTGAAGATGGGAGACAGAAAGGCAATATGAGAAAGTAGTAAATACAGTGAGTTACGTCAAAACAGAGGTTGCAATTATGGAGAGAAAGATCTGTTCCCTAGCTTAATCTGCTCATACATTTTAAACAAAATCACTGGCAAATGTCCATTTACCTCTATACAAACAAATGAATTGTTATGATCTCTTAATTACTACAATATTTATTCTAGTCATGTATGCTCATTTATTAACATAAACTACATATTTCCTATAGAGCAACACACATAGATTTCTGTGATATTCATCATGTGTCTAAGTTCAAGATAAGTGCCTCATTACAAAATCAAAAGTCTGTTACAAAAGTGATTCTTTAATTGCCAATAAAATCTTACACATAACAGCTCTGAGATGCACAATACTGTGGTATGATAGAGAAAACCTTCAAAACAGTAACTGAAAGGATTTTCAAAATATATTGACTGACATTACAGTTTGAATTTTCCTGGCTGTAGAATACTGACCATTCTCTTAGACCTTTTAGTCCTTATTAAAAATACCTTTTATCCATAAGTACATTACAATCAAAACCCATATGTCTCAGTAGTGCTGTCTGCTGGAAAGAAGTTTCTGGATACATTAGGAGGCTGGAAATCATCCCCTCCTGGTGGATGAAACTTCAGTTTGTAAACTTGTGGACTCATATTACTCAGATTTAGAGACATTTTTACATCTAAGAAAGCTGTCACTGGATTGATTCTTCCCTTCCCTACACTGGGTGGGTGTATCTTGAGATGAAATCCTTCCTTCAGTAAAAGAGGAAAGGAACACTCTGAAAGACATTTATTTCTTTTATTGCAATGGCAGCTGTGCAAATCTGTTCTGAGGTTTGGAATGTCAGAGGAAGCCCTGAGAGAGAAGGATTAATGGGCAGAGGGCAGGTGAAGCAGTCAAAGGTGCATAATAAATTAGCGTATCACATGGTTGCACAACTGATCACATAGTTCTCTATTTCATCACTTTTATCACCACCACATATGTGCTTGTATATATATAATGCTCACGGTCACAAGTGCTGTGGCTCAATGTTGCGATCACAGAAATCAGTAGTAAATTGCATAGGTCAAGCTTACTACTTCTCATCAAAAATTGTTTAAAAGTTTTGAGGCATTCAGAAAAAAACAGCAGCAAACTATTTGTACACTTCAGCTTCATCATATAGTAAGGCTTAGACATTAAATTTAAATAACCACTATGGCAGAAGTAGGCATTTGATAATAAAATAAGATTAATCTCTTTGTTCTATGCTGGAATTAAAGGCAAGAAAAACAAATGCCGATCTTTTCTGGCTTACGGATCAATTTTCCACAGTTCTTCTGTCTCCATACAGATTGTATTTTAGGGATGCTTCATTACTGACTGAAGTTACTGGGCTAACTTTTTTTTTCCAGTTACATAACAAAATTTTCTCTACATTATTTTGGTAATCTGTTACACAACTGCTGAGAAATCAGTTTATGGTTTTGAAGATTATATGTTTATTGGTGTTCAACTAAAAATACTATGTTTATTTAGTTAAAATGCTTAATATGGAAGACAGTATTTCCCTAGAGAAGGAGGATCAAAGGGCGCTAACGTAAGTAAGAATTTTGGTCAAACCTTAGAAGCATTTGAGATTTCACAAATATTGACTCCTTGATTAGTTAATGATATGGTCCTTCATGATGCAAGCCTGGAAAGCTCTTTCCTCATGTTTCATCTGTAAAACTTGCCCCTTCCAATCCTTGTCTGATATTCTGTATAACCTCCATTATCTTCAAGGGTAATCTTGAAATTGATGAAATTCTTGTTTTTCTCTCTTCTCTCTCTTTTTTTTTTTTTTTTTTAAATTTGGAATTCAGAAGCTTGTGTAAACTGACCAGTGTGGAACAGACAGATCAGGACACTAAGAAGAGACAGGATTTCAGCTGGCAGTAGCTGTCATCACTGCAGACTGACAATAGGGGAAGTTGTTGGACAGAAGATTGTTTTTCACTGCTGTATAAAAACTGAATACAGCTGATATAAGCCTCCCAAAGTGTATCTGAGGTTATTTTATTGCTCTTATTATATTCGTTTCCCCAAAGCAAAATGTTGATATAACTCGTTTAGGAGTTCTCATTTATTCAGAAATTCTCTTCCACTGTATTCAGCAAGTGCCATCGCAAGAATAGTGGAAGTTGTTATATATTGTAATATTGGTGGAATTTTCCCCTCCAAATATAAGAAGGGAACAAAAATTACAGTAGAAAAGACAAAGTATCATGGCATGATAAATGTTGTCCTGTCTAGCAGCCTTTGCTGTGCAGAAATGTATTTATTTTTTCAATAAATACAATTACAGTATAGTTTTCCTTCTATGAAGCTGTCCCTCTTGACTCTCCCTTATAATGCAGGAGGCACTGGGATATGTCAGAGAGCCAGATTTCTTCAGTGAGCATGATTAGAAAATATTTCTCTATCTCCTCATTAGCTTCCCGAGATTTTTTTTTTTTTCAGTGCAACCGTCTCATTTTTTTTCTTACCTTCTGGGCAATTAGTTAGAGAATTTTAACAGTGACATTGTCTCTTTCTTTCCTTCAGTCTGTATTAGACTAAAAGTAGGTTTCTTTTATTCTCTGTCTAGAGTGGTTGAAAGAATATAGTCTTTCATGGAGGATCTTCTTGTCTTTTCTGTTTCAAAAGAAAATAGCTGCTGTAAAGTAGAAGCTTAGCAGCACTACTGACTCAGAGGCTATTCCTGTTAACTGTCTAGGGGGTTTTGTTTGCTTGTTTTGAGCTCAAAGGGGCACTAGACAAGAAAGTAAAGGGCAGAGGCTTTAAATCCTACTAAAGAAACACAGCTACGTTGCTGCTTTACCTGATGCTGTCCTGGAATGTTGAAGGGGAAGAGGAAGTTCTTTTCCAAGTGCCACATCCTGCTTATTTCACACAAATCTAAATCATTATGTCTTGCATGAGCATCTTTTACTCACAAAGCACAAAAGCAGAAGTTTTATCCCACTCTTGGATGAAAGTAAAGAACCATATCCAAAATAAACAATACAAAAGGGCAAAAAACTTCCTAAGCTGTTCCATAATAAGCTGTTGCTGAACAGACACTTTTGTACCTGCTAGATAAACATCATGCTGTCATTCTCATGGCATACTACAAAAACAGAAGGCAACAGTTACAAATATAATATTTATATTTATTTTGTTCCATTCTGTGTCGCACTGCTAGACTTACTTGCTTTGATTTTATCAGAGGACCACTGACAATGGGAAAAATATAATGATAAAAATTCTGTAATTTAGGCTTAGTTAATATGAGGTCTTCAAGGTATAACTACAGTATAACTTAGGTTTACTCTGCTTATCAAAGTTGGATAGAATATGTTATTGACTTGATGTAAAAACAAAATATAAAGTATCAACTCACAAGATGTTTCCTTACAGTCAAGACAACGATGGTGCTTCTAAAACTTCTGTGCATAGACAAATTTTTTCTACTGACCTGACATACAAAGAAAGTTGCCTTTTCTCAGAAGATACGGTTTTAGAAGAAAAAGTTCCAGGTTCATTTTTAATGCAGCCATTCAAGATTCTTTATATATTTATATATATCTTTATATATAGCTTTTCTCTACTTAGCTATAATGTCAATGGCATCATTCTCATCACCTCATGAGAAGAAAAGGCAATGACAGTTAATGGCTATAGATTTTTATGTCAGGTTGTGCTGTGTGTTGTAATACTTGCTTCTTTTTCTTTTGATGTTTTCTTCTCAAACAGGGTGCCACAAAAGCAGTAACTTTCTCTGCAATTATCTTAAAAGCAAGAAGATAGTATTTCCCTTACAAAAGTGGACTGAATTTCACATGCTTTGTGTTTGAGGAGTACCAAATAAACACACACCTTTACACACTCATGGGTTACTTCCCATATTTTTATAACCCCTGTTGGACCATCCAGAGGAGGGAGCAAATTCAGAGCCAGTAGGTTTTAGAATCATAGAATAGAAGGGCCCGTGTTGGAAGGGACCTTAAAGATCATCTAACTCCAACCCCCCTGCCATAGACCACTAGATCAGGTTGGCCTTGAACACCTCCAGGGATGGGGCATCTACAACTTCTCTTGACAACCTGTTCCAGTGCCTCATTACCCTTACAGTGAAGAATTTCCTTCTAACATCTAAAAATCTATCTTCTTTTGGTTTAAGACCATTCCCCCTTGTGCTATCATTTTCTACCCAAGTAAAGCGTTCTTCTCCATCTTTTTATAAGACCCCTCTAAGTATGGAAAAGCCACAATGAGGTTTCCCCAGAGGTTTCTCTTCTCCAGACTGAGCAGAGCAAGCTCTCTCAGCCTTTCTTTATAGAAGAGGTGCTCCAGCCCTCTAATCATCTTTGTAGCCCTCCTCTGGACTTGCTCTAACTGGTCCACATCTTTCTTGTGCTGATGTACCAAAAAAGCATGTACTTCTACCAAGGAAGTTTTTTTAAGTATGCACTTCTACCAAGGAAGAGAGACCCAAGTGTGCTGTCTAAGACTATCCCAGGATCCTTGAGTTCTATATATGAGTTTACGAAAAAGCGGTAACAGGAAGCATTTTAAGTATAAATTTAAACTTAGAATTACAGAACCAATAGCCTTAAAAATTTTAATTCAAACGGTGAACAGCTTCAAGGCCTTTCATCATTTCAGACAAACATGGATATGTGTTTAACATACACGTTACATCAAAATACCAACTCACTGTCCGCATGAGAAATGTATGTATGTAACTGATTACATACTTATTTAAAATACGTACGGCCAAAAATAATGAAACATCTAAAAGCAATCTGATAAGTGGTGAAGGACTTTAATATTATTAAAAACTCTAATGCTGAAATTAACGGTAACTATTGTGATGAACAAGAAAGCTTGGATTACATTCTGTCTACCTTTTCCTTTAACAGTTTCATTATGTACTTGGTACATATTCATACTTGGTACATATCCTTACATTGTGTTTCCTATTGCTATATTGGTCAGAAGTTAAACTGTTAAAGTCTTGTCATTGACCTTTATCGCCTCAAGCACGCTCAGCAGATATACTTGAAGATATAAACTTCTTGTCCCCATTCTTTTTACATTATCCTTCTTCTAAATTTAGGATGAAAATATAAAGAGTAATAGTTAACTTTATGTAATAGCTAATTTTGGCTGTGGATATTATGAATCTCTTTTTAACATCAAAACAACAAACAAATAAATAAACAATCCCAAACTCCCAAATATACTTGGACTGCATACTGTATTAGGTAGCCTGTCCCAGAAGTCTATCAAAACCAAATGCACAATAATTCATTAAAAAAAAAAAAAATAAATCTCATAACCAGGTTCCTAGCATAAGCAATTCAAGGGTTAAAATTGCTGCACTAGCCAAGAACAATGAGTCATTACCATGATGCTACTTAGATTCTTTTAGTCAAGTCCTCTTTTTTAAACTTTCAGAGTATTGACTTGCTTATTCATGAATTAAAAACAACAACCAAACAACAACAACCAAACATTCCTCTTCAGAGTAGGGGATGTTTGTACTTATCTATGTTACCGAAGTCTGAAATAAAGCAAATGCACAGGTAATGGGACATACAAATCTAGACCAAAAAAAAAAAAAAAAGTAGGTTTTTCCTCACCACAGCAGTGTTTCCAAGTTCAGCTCACAGCACACTACTATTCTTGGGCTTGAGAGACCTTCAGTCATTTGGGGAAATTCGGTTCAAGTTTCTTAACATAAAGGTAGGTAGGTTTTTATCCCAATCATTTTGAGCAAAATAGACTAGCTAGTGAGCTTCACTCTGAAAAACAACTGTTTCATAGACAGATGGCATCTCTTTCATCACAGCTTCAGAAATTCTGATAAACTTGAACTCTGATACTCTGAATGTCCATGCTAGATGCAACAAGGAGGCCATTTGTGTAGATAACCATCTCACAGGAAATGAAACTATTAATCTCCCTTAAAAATTCAACAGAAAGTCAATATCCTCAAAATCTGTTGACTTGGGAATGACAGATCCATTCAAATTTGCTGCTTTAAAAAGTAAGCATTCAAAAAAGGATTTTAATCTCCGGAAAAATGTAACTCAATAAAGATGTACACATCTCTTTCATTGAAGTAAAAGGCAGATCTGTATAAAAGTTAAAAGATTACTGTTATATCTATATACAAAATAACCTGAACATTGAAGGTGTATCTAACTGTTGACTACGGCCTGTTTTACAAAGAAGTCATAGAGATTTTTCTGAATTCACATTATAAAATTATTACTGGGAAATGGTATGTTCTCTGAGAGAAGACATGCAATTTCAAGTGAAAAGGTTTAAGAGTCAGTCATATTATAAATATTTTTACCCAAAGCACTTGATACTGGGAAATTAGAATATATCAGTTTGGCACCATGTTTGAAATTCTAGCTTCAGCTTGTCTTCTTTGTGCCTCTGTTCTTCATTGATCAAATGAAGATATCTTTTTTTTTTTTTTGTCTGCTTTATGCTGTCAGTGACCTTTTCAAAACAGTGGCTGCGTCATGCAGCTCTACAACCTACCCCTACATGTGAGCTCCTACTCCCTGTATTATCTATAGATGACCTACATGATAAAATCAGTAATAATAAAGAGATCCCATCGTGGTAGATGTATAATGTCAGAGGATTAAAACTTTCAGTATATCGCATACTATGAAGTACAAGAACGTACCATGAACTCTTACTTCCAAAAAAAGTCTCATATTTTTAATACATAAAAGCAATTTTTCTTGATTTCCCTTTTCACACCAATAATTATTTTTTGCCTAGTGTTGGAAACCCAAGATTCCCATTTTCTTTAGTGAATTTTAAAGCAGGCTCATTACTTGACTGAATAAAGTCAAAGTGATTGTTCCTATCAGGAAAATTACTTGCACAGGGTTTAATCCACTGCATCTGGACCTGATTTACACAGCCATTTCACAAGTGTGTTCATATAACCTAAACTAAGAACAGTGAAATGGGCACAAAAATCTTACAAGTTGTCTTCTGCTACTTTCAAATCCCCATAATCACTATATGACTTCAACTTTGTTTTTCTAAATTCCTTTCATACAAAGAAAAAGAAGAAAAATATTGTCCATGTTAACATTCAAAGGTGGAAAGCACTGAGAAATTTCCTTCATTTCCTTCTTATTTTTCAGTTAGCTGCACTAGAAAGGACTTGAAGGATCTAATTATGATTGTTCACATAAATACAAACATGAAATTTCATTCTTAAAAATAAGATACTCATAAAAAAGTTTTGCTATACTTCTTACAGAATTACAGTATATCCAAGGCTGTATTTTAACTAACGTATCGAATTGCTGCTGGACAATACAGACTTCAATAAAATGTGCTAGTACAACATACCTTTGGTTGCACTTTGAAGGCAGAAAAAAAAAATAAATAAAATTGAAATTCTATCATTGCATATAGGACCATTTACTTAGCTGAGAATCCTGACAAGCAATGTCAGGATCCTATTACTTTTAATGTTAATCATTATTTCCAAATGAGAATTAATTTATTGGTAGCAATGTCATCTAGAAAACATGAAATAACATTTTTGAATTTTTCCTGAACTATTTATTATCTGACATACTGAATATTTACTGTAGTGACCTTTCTTTTTGCCATTTTTGAGCAAATACATTTATATTTGACAAAAATGCTACAAGAAGCTGGTACAGAATCTGTTGAATGTGCTACCTGGTATCTGACAGTTTTTCAATAGCAGACTTTGTAAAGTTTCAGCCTGAACTTATAGACATAAAGTAAAGGAGGGTGCATGCTTGGACATGCATTTACAAGTCACATAAATTCTAACTGAATTTAAATCACATTTTGACACAGAATTTGTAGGTAATAAATCCAAAACAAAACCAGAAATAAGTTTCCTTAACAATAATACAGCCCTTTTAATCCTCATACTGGAACTTCACACCTCCATTTTTCACTCAGTAATTTTAAATACATTATACAGCCAGATCAAGGATGCATTGTGTGATGGAAAACAGAAATATTTCAATAACTAAACTATATTGCAGTCAATACTAAATATTAAACACTACCAACGTATGGTGTGTTTGGCTATTGTTGAGGAGAAATGATAGTGATAGACCTCCCAACGAAGGCCTTTTTGTCAGCTTATCTCACCCTTGAAGAAATAAAGGAGGGAAAAATGATAAAATGACACGAAATGAAACCCTCCTCTATTCTAAAAATTCTAGAGCATCTTGTGCTCTTATGTTTGAAAGTATTGAGTCATATTTTACTGATGAAACATTATTGGAAATTAAATTTTACATACATTCTATTATTAATATGTTGGCTATATTTGGCTAACACTTTTGGCTGGCTCTCCCAATTGTCTAAGAAAATTATCTGCTTACAGCTAGGACTATTGGGTGCATAAAAATAAATAAATAAATAAATGGGAAAGGGAAAAGAGAAAAACAAACCAGAACGTCTATACTCCACAGTTAAGCAGCAGTTTCAGAAATATTCAGAAAAATACCAGAATATATTAGTGTCTCCAGATAATTACAGTGGAAAGGTCATTCTACCACACTGTTATTTTTTTTTTGATTTTTTTTGTATAATGAACTGGGGGCATCACTTTTCATAACTATTTCTTGTAGTGAAGTTAATCATGATGTCATCATCTTTTCTATTTTTGCAGTTTTATTAGGCGAGTTAGGCATTATGCTTGTGGTTACCCATGAGAAACTGAAGAATTTATTCAGTATAAGCTATCAAAGGTGAACTTGTGTCACAGTGGCATGTTTTATTTAAGTTATTTAACTTGCCACAAGACTGTTTAGTTCAAAAACCTATTACTGTGTCTCATGACAAATACAGACATGATCTTGAAGCATGTTGAAGTTTTTTATCACAGACCAAGAAATCCAGCTATAAATACATTTTCAACCATTTGCTTAGGAAGTATATGACATGCTTAGTCATGAATGACTTAATTCACTAATGCAATATTTGAGTTTTGACAGTGGGGGTGGAGACATTTTTGTCTTGCTGTGCGAAGGACTGAGTACAACGTAGAAAAGGGTGGAGTGTGGTAGGCCATCACGAACTGGATGCAGGAACTGACTGCAGTGGGCCTTCATACAGACCATGGAAAGGAAAATAACACCTGAAATGGCTGGAAAAGGGACAGGATGATGTCATCATGGATGGATCTGACTGGTGTCCTGTGACAACATTTGGTTATAAGACTAGTGGCAATAGAGAAGCAGAACAGAGGGGCACTGTAACGTTTATGTCTGTGTAGGAGGGAAGGACTCTCCCCAAAGTGGAACCAGGCCACCATTCCAGGGCCTAGCTCTGAAAATCATTAGAGGGAGCATTGCCTTCTCTAGGGCTTGACTGTTGTGACTGCTGGCACCAGTAATTGGGGTGAACCTCAGGTGACAATAAGTATGTGCATCTGCGTGTGTACTTGTGAGAAATGCATTCCTTGATATCACCTACTCCTCACTTGGTTCACTTAATAAATTGAACTTAGCAGTGTCACATTGTTTGATGTTCCTTTCCCCACCATGATAGAGCTACATGTTTCTTTGTTAAGACAAATAACATTTTTTTGTGGAACTTTCACAAGAAACTGCAACGCTCACATAACTCAAACAAAATTACCTGAAAGTGATAGTTATGTACTTTACAAGTGACAACCATTTAGAACCTGTCAGTCAGGAAGAAAATTATTGCTCTTTGTGCACAAAATTGCAATTAAATTGTGCTTCTTGTGTTTCAGTTAAAAGATGAGCATCTCTAGACCACAACTTCAAGCATCAGAGAATAGACAGATTTCTAGGGATAAATTTGGATTTCAGCTACATCACTGCAAATTCAGAGCAAGTCAACTGAAATGAAAAGCTTTAAAAAGAACTTATGGTAAAAATGTAATCAAAATTTGGTCCCTACCTGATCATTTCTATCAGCATTTGCTTTATATCTAGTTACTGTTGCTGCTTTGCCATAAAACAAAATGCACAGTGTCCAGAAGAAATGTTCTTTTGCAATAGATATTCCACTATCACT
Source organism: Anser anser (assembly GCF_964211835.1). Taxonomy (NCBI): domain Eukaryota; kingdom Metazoa; phylum Chordata; class Aves; order Anseriformes; family Anatidae; genus Anser; species Anser anser. The sequence goes on along the minus strand of NC_139728.1, from coordinate 18,258,690 downwards.
TGACATTCATAACTAAGCTAACTGAATGCACTTCACGACATACTTTTCCTAACAAGATAATACCACATATCTCTGTTTTATATACACTCCAGAAAACACAAATGAAATAAAACCTGTTTAAATTACAGAAAAGGTAGCTAAAATTATAGCTGAGGAGTGTTAAAGATGCTTTTCCACAGACTGAATTAGGAAAATCACAATTCCTAGCATTCAAATCTCATACACTAAAACACCAAGTGATAAGAGTATGAATAAGGAACATTAGGCCTATTCTTATTATAAGATGCTTGAAGAAACATTAGGGGTTGAGCTTTCAGACTGGAATAAGAGAAACATCCTTTGCTAATGACAGCTGATACAGCACACCAGCAAATAGCTGTCTAGAAAACAAGGTGAAACATGTCTCTGCTTTTTTGTTGCTCTCATATGTTGAAAACGCTAGTATAACATAGGTTAATAAAGTTATTTCAGGCATCATTCAGGACATATTAGTAAGGTATTACATACAGGATCCCAGAATATTAACAAAGCAATCACTCTAATCTGAAAAAACAGGGTATGATAATTAAATAAGTTTCAGTAGGTCATGCACTGGAATACTGCTGAAGGGACAAGTTTGCCTTTCAGTGTGTATTATTACATATCCCTTGTGCAGCTTGATACTTCTCAAATGTCATGTAATTTTCAGCTCTACCTTATCAAGCACGTGAGCTCAAAGTGAAGCAGCCCACAGTCTATCTTATGTGATAAGTCACTACCCTCCTAAATGTACCTGAGTTCTGGATATCTCATCCTCCAAGAAACATTCTCTTACATATGGTAATGCCTTTTCTTACAGCAACTAAAGATGATAAATCAATAAATAAATATTTCAGGGTATTTCTTTGTTTTATACGTAAAGGCCTGTTTTTCTTAAATCTTTATCCCCCTTGATCCACTGCACTGAAAAAATTATCTTAGAAGTAAGCTTCTCTTCATAACCCTATTTTTGAGATATGAGTTAAAATACTAAAAATTCATTTTTTTTTATTTTATTGCACATGAAATTTCTTTATTTTATACTAATGGAGCATTCTATATTTTTCCATTGATTCCTTCTAGCAAGCCACATTGACCTTTCTAGTGAGGAAGAAAATTTATACATGTAGTTCTCTTTAGGCCATATTATTACTGATTCTAAGAGCAGATAGACTAATTTAAAATTAGAAAAGCTCTGTGCTGTTGGGACTAAAGTAATTTTGGTACCCAAAGCTAGATCAACACTACTTTATTTACAGTCTAAAATTCTGACGTTTATAATTATAACGACCTCATAGCCAATAAAATAAGGCTGAAGGGAGCCCATCTCATGCAAAGACACACAAATAAGGAAGCCCCTATAGGACAGCACTATCTGGAATGCTCACCTACCTTTCTCCCATGCCCTGGGGAATAAACAGGAGGAATTAGATGTCTATGTGGAGTTACTGTGCTGAGATTTCATTGGGATCACAGAGATGTGATGGAACATCACACGATTGGAGTGGTGCAGCAGATGTTCTTTAAGAAGGACAAGCCTCCAGGGTGAGGAGGGAAAATCGCCCTTGATTTCAGAGAACATTGGGAATGCATGGACCTCTGCCTGGGGATGGATGATGAGCAAGTGAAGAGCTTATATGTTAAGATTAGAGGTCAGACCAATGTGGGTGATGTGGTGGTGTCTGTTACAGAGTGCCTCATCAGGTAGAAGTAGATTAGGCCTTCTACAGGCAATTGGAAGAAGGTTTATGTTCACAGGCTGTGGTCCTGAGGGAATTCAACTACCCCTAAAGCTGCTGGAAGGGCAGCACAGCAGAGCACAAACAATCCAGGTGGTTTCTGGAGTGCATTGATGATAATTTCCTGATAAAAGTGGTTGAGGAGCTGGTGAAGGAAGGTGCTCTGCTGGACCTCATATTTACAAAGAAAGAAGAGCAGCACAAGCATGTGAAGGTTGAGAGCAGCCTTGACTACAGTAAACAGAAGATGACAGAGCTCAGGATCCCAAGAGGAGGGAACAAGGCAAACTACAGGATCACAATCCTGAACTTCAGGAGCAGGTTTTAGTCTGTTCAGCAGTCTGCTTGGAAGAATCTCATGGAGATGGTCCTGGAGAGAAGAGGAGCACGTAAGAGCTGGTTGATTTTCAAAGAGCACCTCTTCCAAGCTCAAGAATGTTTCATCCCTATGGGTACAGGAAATCAAGCAAAGGAAGCTTGTATGGATGAACAAGCTAGATCTGACAAAACTCAGACATAAAAAGGAGGCATACAAGAGGTAGAATCAGGGTCATGTCACCCAGGAGGCATACAGAGACGCTGTTTGAGCATGCAGGGATGGGTCAGGAAAATCAAAGCTCATCAGGAGTTGAATCAGGGGAAGGATGAGAAGGACAACAAGAACGCTTCTATGTCTACATAAGCAGGAAAATGAAGAATAGCAACTGAGGCAGTTGCTTCATGGAAACACATAAATAAATTAGACATACAGAAGTCCATAGAACCTGATGCAATGCACACACAAGTACTGAAGGAGCTGGCCAATGTCACTCTGAAGCCACTCTCAATAACTGAGATGTCATGACAATTGCAATAGGTTCCTGAGGACTAGAAGAAAGCAAACATCACTCCTATATTCATGGTAGCAGGAAGGAGGATCCAAAGAACAACAGACCAGTCAGCCTCACCTTGATCCCTTAGAAGATCCCTCAGGAGGGATCCTGTCAATGTGCACCTGATAGGAGGGAGTAAAGAAGATGAAGCCAGTCTTTCCATTAGTACACAGTGAAAGAACATGAGGCAATAGACACAAAATGAAATACAGGAAATTCCATCAAAACATAAGATACCCCCCCACACACACCCTGTAAAGTGATCAAACACCACAACAGGTCACCCAGAGACACTGGCAATATTCAGAACTCAACTAGATGTGGCTCTGGGCAAGCTGCTCTAGCTGGCCCTACTTTGAGCAGAGCTCTTGGACAAGATGATCCCCAGCAGTCTCTGCCAACTTCAGTGATTCTATGATTCTGTGACACCATGCCTATGGCCAATGACTAGAAAGGGTATCATAAAATTTACAAACTAACAGGTCAAAACAAAGGGAAATTATTAGCAAAACACTATGATAATCAGTGCTGGAATAACCAGTCAGATATCAGAATGAACATCAAATACAGTGATTTATTTTGCTAGTGAGACAAAACCGAAGGAGACCAATATATTCCAGACAGCGTTTGTTGAATCAAGTTCATAGACAAACAGGAATGCAGAAGACTGTTGAAAGGATGAGTTATCTTAACCTTCCAGAACCACAAGATCTGCAACTATTGTGCTGCACTACTTGTTAACATAGATACAATCTGTGATGAAAGGGAACATGGCACCAGCTGACCTGGGAAAGAAAGGAGTCAAAATATCCTTGCTTGATTCCAACAGAACTTTTATCTGCAATGCAACTCAGACCTTACCTTGCTTATAAAATGTGTGTATATATAAATATATATATATATATGTATAAATCTCAAATAATATGTGGATGTTGTGAGTCATAGCCTAAACAAATCTTATTAGTGATAAAAAGCTGTTATAAAAACTGCCAAGGTTTGAATGAGGGAAATCTAGGCTCATAGCAGGACTCAAGGATTTTAGCTATTTCAAAATAGATATGAAATTAAGCCTACACTCAGTAGAAAAGAGAAAACAGATGCACAGAAATAATATATTTGTGAAGAAGAAAGAGTGATATCTACAAAGTTATTTAATCTATTGAAATCATCTGAATAAAATGCAATGGATACAAGTAAAAAGGACTGGCAATAATGGAGAGGAGAGCGAGAAGAATCTCTTATACAAAGAGTACTTTGTATAAGATATAAAGGTACAATAAGGTAAGTCTGAAAAGCTCTTTGGAGACATACTTGAAGTATTCCTTCAAGGGTTCTGAAATTTTTAAAATTCTGTGACACAACTGTTAACAATGTTCTTTGCAGTTTTCTCACCTACATAAAAAGTTGCATTGTAAAGAAAAGAACCTTAAATAAACAAGCAATTGACAAAATATATCAAAAGCGTTCAATCAATCTTGCTTGGATTTAGCCTAGTTGAGTTAAATTATTAGTTATACCTAGTATATTTGTCATAATTATCTGATGTGTTTTCTACAACATTACTGTGTTAAAATACAGATTTTTCCTTTACTTTATCTGCCATGAGGGTTAACAGGGTTTGCTAGCAACAAGGTTGCTGAACAAAAGAGCATTCACTAACAAAACAGCAAAGTAGCATTCTGAGAATTCCAGAGGTAGTTTAAATATTGATCATTATAAATTTGGAGTGTCATATTCAGTTTAGAATCATTAAAATATCCGGGTACATGTTATAATCATATTGAATTTATATCTTTTTATTCTAAGGTTGCATTAGTTTATTAAAACAAAACTATTAATCCCCAGAGGTGCTAATTGAGTGTGAATAAATGCCACAACAGGTATTTCAGGGAAGGTCAATAGGACATTTTCCTCTAAATAGAAATATTGTCAGTCAGTTTCAGTATAAATATTGTCTCTAACTGATAAGCACACAAAAATTCAACTTCTATTTTCAGATAGATACAGGATAATTATATAAAACAATGAGGACAAAACAGTTTCTTGTGGTAAAATGTGCATTGCCTATTTAGTTTTTTATATTTGGTAAAGAGTTATTATTTCTTCAGGATATATCAGTCATGATGTCAGGCTATAGATATCATTATAGCTGATGGTAGATGTATCTAGTCAGTTACCCCAACAGTCTAGCATTTGTCTTGCAAAATTATTAGCTTTCGAGAAACTTTTTAAAAATAATAATAATAAAAAAGTGATTTTAGATGTATCCTTTTAGCAAAACTCTTTTTAAAGCATTCATTTTCTTTAAAACACTAAGATAAAACAATTGTTTTCTGGTATACTGACAAAGTAGAAATGTACATTGCACTTATATATTGAATTGTACCTAATTATGCTATAAATTTCCATAGTTTCAGCTATAAATGTAAAAGACTACATCAGCTACTTGAGCTGCATCAACAAAAGATAAATAAAAAAATATATATATACATAAAATGAAATTAAAAAAATAAAAATAAAACCCGTGAAATGCCATGAAAAACAGCTGTAATAACAGGCACCTTGCATCATAAGTAATCCCCTCTCTGGGGCTATATAAGTATTTCAGTATCTGGCACTCTACTAGAAAATGTCCATCAAATATAGTATAGACATTCACACATAATATATATATTTTACATTTGGGATGAGTTTCATGCTCATGAAAATGAAGGACTGACAACACTAGAGCCAAGCATAATGCAGACAGGCACTGTGCAAACTTCCCCACAAAACTTTACCAGTGAGCAACTGTCTTGATCTGCAACCCTCCTGCTATTCCAGTTCTTGGCCTTTCTTGATTAGAGACTGCCAAGTGTGTTGGATTGAGCCAAACTGTGTGACGTGAACAAATATCCACCAGGCACAGCGATATACTTTCAACATGCTAAGTATTATTTGTGGTATAGTAAAGGTTAAAGCTGTGAGAGACAGTAAAATCCCATTTGGCAAGCTAGATTTTTTTAATTTAAATTAAAAATAATAATAATAATTAAAATAAAACAGAAAATTCCATCCTAAAAACAGATTATTTAAAGGTACTACTTAATATTTGACTTTGCTTAAAAATGCTTGTTTATACTCTACTGGTGAATCCAGCTGATGTTCCTATTTACAAGCTCCCCTGAGAGGCACATACATTAAGTGAAAGCTGATTTGCAGAGATTTTATTGGAGAAGGCTGGAGGAAGTAGGATATCTCAACATACAGATTTCATTTAGACCACAGACTTTCTGGACAGACCTGTCTTTTCAAAATTTGTTTGCTTGTCTGCTTCCCCTTTGATGGTTCTCTGAGACTCCTTCTGCATAGCCACTGAGAAACACTGCAGAAATAACAGTATTTTTAAAAGTCAGGATCTAAAAATCACAGAATCCAATCCATTATCCTTCTCCAATAAAATCTCTGCAAAAAAAAAATAACAGTGCTCTAAATTAGATGTTCATATTTTTAAGACTGAATTTAACAGCAAGGGGCTTCCTCATTTAGTTTCCTTCAATGAATTTCCACGGCAAGAGTCTAGGCCAAGAATAAGCAGACCTCTTTAAGCAGAATTAAAACAAGTATTCAGGTTGCAGATACCATATGACAGAAGGCAAACCCAGATCTAAACTACTATATTGATACTTTGAGTTCAAGCAAAATTTTAAACTAACACTTATGCCTTAGTAACAGAAGTCTTTTTTTTTTTTTTTTCCTTTCCTATAGACTTCAAACATTCCAGACATCCTGTTCATCCTGTTATAACCAAACGGGTATACGGATACCTAATCTGGCAACCCACATGAATGTCTAAATCCTAGGGATTTAAAATAAAGTGGTTACAAATTGTGTGGTAAAAAAAACGTCTCATGAATTTTCTGGTACTTCTTCATCACTTTTGATCACCTTTGTTTAAATGACCATCTAGAAAGAATTTCTCCAATGGGTAAAAATTAGCAAGCTGATCCAAAAGATAACGTGAGAGACTCCCAGCTGACATCAATGGACTTTTGAATAAACCAAGGAAAAAAAAATAAAAATCAAAACTTAAACATTGGCTAAAAAGATAAGTGTGGTTCATCTGTTCTCTACTACTGAATTAATCATCACGCATGACCTAAACAATAGACCTGGAAAGAAAATATACAACTAAACATATGTTTATTAGAAAACACTGATTACAATCAAAACAATTTTGGGGAATAGAATTGACTTGACAAAATTTTCAGACAAAACTACGAAAGCTCTAAATGAAGGGTTTTTCACAATTCTTAGCATTTTACATGGGAATACAATTTTATTTTATCACTAGCACTAATAATTTCAGAAAGCATCTGAGGTAATGCAATCTTAGGAAAGTAATTATTACATTTTAAAAATAAGTCATATTACCCTGTCAAAGACATTCTTTATTCATTTTTATTTTTCCAAAATTTACAAAAAATAATTAATGTCTCTAGTTGTGTCCTTAGCACTTTTGTTAATGAGAGTATAGGTGCCCAACATAAGTCACATGCTTCACTTCATTGCTAAGAGTTCAGACTTGAATAGATACTAGCAGAAATAAGTACAGATTTTAATACTGGTCGGCCGTGTTTTTTCCAATTCGAGTGGATATTGGTCAACTAACTACCGCAAAAGTAACAGATCATATTCCTAAAGGAAATAACCTTTTTGAGATTCAAACTTCATTCGAGTTCCATTTTGTACAATTTATTAGATGAGAATAGTTTTTGTACTGTATGGTTTAGCAACTTCAGTGACAGATTTAATTTCCAGTTCTCTCTGCTGAAATAGAGAATAAATCTCTTAACTGACAGTGTTCACGTATGCTTATGCTTTGTCCTAAAATGAGACTTATTCCACCATAACTGTTCATTGGCCATTCAACTTTAATTGACCAATTTTTAGGCAGTTATCAGTTGGCTATTTTCTTTACAGCAGATAGCGTTCCTGACAGGCAAACCCTTTTTCCTTCCCTGTTGTCAAGCAGCAAAATTATGTATTAGTGAAACTTTGTAAAACATTTCCTCCATCGCCTCAAACATGGTACTGATGCAAAAAGGGGCAATCTCCTGCAACTGGACAGAATGTTTCCTCTTTGAGTTGTCTAGGAGTTCACCAGAAAAGTAAGAATGGCTATCCTGAAGAGGAAGCAAGTGTTTTTCATTGTTTTAATCCCATAAAAACAAAAACAAACAAACAAACAAAACAGCCAAAGACATGTTTTATAAACCTGCATCATCATTTAGGGGGGTGCATAAAACCCAAATGCAAAATGGACACTAACTAGCACGACAACAGACTGAAAAATAGAAACCAAGAATTAAACTCAATCATGTATTTTCAATTCAGCAACCCTTTTTCTTTTTATGGTTGCTAAAATGTTTTTGAGAAGATATCTTTCATGGAATTCTGCAGTCCTACAAAATGCCACTTAGTAGTTTGAATCTGTGTCAAAAAAAAATGTGAAAAATGTCTGCTTGATACAAAAATAAATAAAAATAAAAAGAGAAACAGAAATAGATTTAATTTTTAAGCCACTGCCAAAACTCATCTGACAAACACTTGGCCTTTGGCCAGTCCCAGTTAAGGCTGACATGAAAATTTTTCAAACTAGGTTAACTTTACTATTGAATTGCTATATGAATTCTATTCTTTATTTTGGCAGTAAAAAATGAGACAGTAAAATTCTAAGTAGAGATATTAACATTTTGGAGTCTAGTAGTAATCTACTGGTTAATACCTTATGGAAATGAAGTAGATGTAAACCAAATACTAAGTTAGGAGATAAACATCTTTAGTGAAGTAAACTGTAACTAATGAAATACTAAAGTACATATAGATATTCATAGGAACACACACACAGGAATGTTCTAAGCGGTGTCTGGTTGTCTGCCATTAAGTGCCAAAGACTAATAATTTTAAGTGAAATATGCGTTCTTCAACCTTTGTGAGAAGCTCTTCAGTATGCTGTACCATGTACCTTTATAATGTGAAATGACAGAACATAAACTAGATATTTTCTTACGTTATGCCTCTTCTTGAAGAAAGGCACTCCGTATGTCTTATACTATAGCAACAGCAGAACAGAAGATTAAATGGACTGTTTGGGTCTTTGAGCCTGGTGCCTAATCACTGAAGTCACCATAGCATAAAATCTTTCTAGATATTTTGGATGTTAGCACTCTTTTTAGAAATTTCTCTCAGAACTTCACTACTCCGATGGTTCCTGTAATTTTCAAACTACATTTATAACTGACCGCATTACTCATCCCTATCAACACTCAACTGTAATTTAGATATTTCTTTCCTTTTCCTGGTCTCTTTTCCCTCCCTTCTGTATCCCTTTCCTTTGTAATTTCTAATCAAACTTTCTAATCAAAGGAGGAGATTAAATCAGATGCACTAAGAAGGATATTAATATTTGTGCATCTCACTAAACTATACAATTGCACATGTTGTTGTTAAATAACTTATTAGTAAGATGGTCATAAGTGATCAAACATTCTCAAGTTCAAATCATGAATTTAGGTTATTCCTCAATTTGGGAACCCCTGGTTGTCCAGAAAGGACCAATTTACTTACTTTACACAGCCAATCGTACATTCTTCCCTTTCCCTGTGTCCTGGATATTAAAAATAACTATGAGATCATTGTTGCAGTCAGCAGCAAGTTCTCATTCATTACAAAACAAATAATATGAAGGTCTCTATTTAGATAGTTTTTGTCTTTTTTTTGTGTGTATTTGTTTTTACCGATGGAATTTCAAATGTATGTCAAATGTTTTATTTTGCTATCATAAAATAAGAGGTTTATTTGTTTACTGTATTTTTTACTTTATTTTATTTTTATGTATTTTATTAATCATCATGCACGTCAAATATAATAGATGAGAACAGATTTGAAATATATAAATTTGAGAAGAAAGATACACTTGATGCTGTAAACTGCTATATATTGCCTTCTTCTACGTCTGAGCTGTCCCAGTGAAGGTGACTGGACTTTTAATACTCAGGCAGAACTATACACAAAAGTCAAACTGAAGGGAATCTGTAGATCAATGAAAGATATAGCTTGATTTGTGAGCTCATAGTAGAAACAGCTGAGCATTTTTGCATCTGGAAACTGGTTGTAATTATAAATGCTATAACTTTGGATATTTTTTTGTTGTGGTTCTTTAATCTTTTAGTTTTCAACTAAATTTCTTTCATTAAACTGTGAGATGCCTATGCAAGGGCTGCCTTTATAATCTTTGTTACTACTTCAGATGGAGATCTAGTTTATGTGAATGATTTCTGCTGTGAAGATTTGTTGTATTTGCTGAGACATATGGTTTTCTACAACCTGCTTGGAATTTACAAAGATATTATTTTGGCTTAAGTTGACAACTACAGGATGTTTCAAGTAGCTGATTTCCACTCAAAATTATAGTCTCTAGCAAAGAGAGATTTTGAAAAATTTTCAAGCAATTACGTTTTTTAGTTCTGGTAACAGGAGTCCTGTTGCAAAGACTTTCATACATTCCTCCCCAGATTGATAAAGTGCTCTTGGGGACAAATTCATTATTTTGTTTAGGATCTAGAAATGAAAACCACTATGTTTGAAGAAATGTGTTACATTAATAGAAATAGTGAAAATACACATTTTTTCCAATTTACAAACACTTGCTAAGCACCCCTTTTTTCTTGAATACTCCCAAACTGGATATATGTCACATCACTATTTCTGAAGAATATCACCTTAACTAGTCTAGCAAAGCATTTGCTGAAGAGTGGCGTGTGAAATGTCTAATGTGAATGTCTATCCAGATAGTCAGGGCAGACTGGCTTCTCAGTTACTTATAGCGTTATTTGCTGAAGTCCTACAAGTCACTACAAGAGGAACATCTGCATTCCATAAGACCCTATCTTCAAATCTTGATTGTGTTGTTGCAACTCTACAACTTTATTGGATGTATCAGCTGGATTTTATGGTGTATATACTACTGCACGGTTTCTCAGATGTAGTCTTTAGATCAACACTTGCATATACACTGTCTCAGATTAGTATAGATGTTAGAAATTCAGTGTTCGTAAGTGCAAACTGTTCTGAGTTTTTATCTTTTGAGAGGCTCTTCAGGGCTTCCCTCATTGCATGCATCTTATACTGTTCATTGACATAGTTGCTTCCTAAACTTTAAGCGGTATATCTCAACTGTGTTGTAAAAAAATCATACAAAAATAATTACTTATGCAATTATCAAATCTAACCTAGATCTCACATAGAATAACAATATCACAATAACTGCACATTTCACACTATCAAGTACTTTAACTCTTTCAGGGTGAACACAGAAGTTGTTATTAAAAGCCAGTGCATAAAGCCTGTCCTATCTCATTTCTTTTTGCTTTTCGAGACCTTCATGTTTGTTAGCAACTAAACATATTATTTCCTAAATAAATGATTTTCTTAAATATATCCATGTGACAGATGAGTCAATAACAATAAAGGCAAAGAGAGTGTGTGAGATATATTTATAAGCACACTGCTTACTTTCCTCTTGCTCTGGCATGCCAAGCTTTTTCTCTGATGCAAGAAGCCCGACCTGGTAGGAGTTGCCGGAAAAGAGTTCATCATTAGAAATACTTTACTATGCATAGTTTTGTTCATCTTTGTGAAGAATATTTGGTCAATATTAAGGTACTGAGTCTGGCTGGGATGGAGTAAACTTTCTTCATAGCAGTGCTATGTTACTGCGCTTTGGATTTCTGGCTAAAAAAAGTACTGATTGTTCAAAAATTGCTGAAGAGTACTTGCACATCATCAGTGCTCTTTTTCCCCACCAAGCAGGCTGTTGATGGGCAAGAGCTTGGAGGGGATGTAGCTGGGATTGTTGACACAAATTGACCAGAGGGATATATTATGCCATATGATGTTGTGCTCAGTAATAAATGCTCAAGGAAAGGAGGAGGAAGGAAGGAAGTTTTTGGTTATGGTATTTGACTCTCAAGCAACTGTTACACGTGCTGAGGCCCTGCATGCCAGGAAGTGGATGGAAAGTGACCTGCACATGGGTAGTAGCAAATGCAAGCTTTTTTTGCTTTGCTTGTACATGCAGCTTTTGTTTCCCGAGTTAAATTGACGTTATCTTAATCCATGAGTGTTCACACCTTACTTCTATTTTCTCACCCTCCCATGGGAGAGGGAACAAGCTACTGGGGGAGGGGAGGGTGTATCTGGATGATAGCCAAGGCTAACACATGACAATTAACAATTCAAAAATGCTGATCTGTACTAATTTATGTTCTTGGTCAAATGATGTAACACAGTTACAGAATGAAGTTCTAGATTAATTGCTGACTCTCAAATAGGAAATGAGAAAAGTCTCAATCTCAAGTCTCAATTTTGACCAAGAAGGAGATAAAAGGTTAGTAAACAATCTTGACAATGAGAAATCCCATTCTATTGCTCTTTTCCAAAGCTACATAACTGACAAGGAACAAATAGGCACAGACCATCTTAAACACTTACAAGGCATTTTCTAAAAAAAGAGGAAGATTGGGGGTAGACTAGAACAACGATAAGTTCCAGTGGAAAGATTCTTAAAGAAACAGCTAATAAAAGCAGTGGTAAGTTTTAGGCAGTATATTTTCTAGTTTATTTTCTTCCTTAAATTAGTTTGCATTACTCCTACTATAATTAAACAGTTTTGCAATTCAGAAAATTGTCAATCACTTAAAAACAAACAAAAAAACCCTACAAGTTCTCAAAACTTGCATTGAATTGACCAGTTGAGTAATCATGATCAATTCATACATATACCTTGCAAAAAGTCTAGATATGAGAACTGTGAGCTTCCACATCTGTGCGAAATCCATTTGGGTAAAAACCAGATGAGAAAACCCATCTCACCTAATGGCAGTAGGGTATGAGCTTAACATGAACACGTACTGTAGGAGACAACTACTCCTAATCCTGTAATGAATGAAACAATGTCCATATTCTTACAATTCTTAAGGATTAGATAGTAAAAGAACATAAACATCTTTTTCATATGCCAGACTCCAAAGACTGTAGGTTCTACATTAAAATTCTTTGTAACAACAACAAGTCTTACTTTCCACATCATGTGTCTCCACTGCATTATTTCTTTGATTTCTCAAATATGCATTTTTGGCATGCTACCTTAAAATAGTGTATGAAGCCAAAGGTTCTTTGGCCTATGACCAGAATTTGACATGATGTGATGCAGGAGATTTATAAGAGCCATATGAAATGCTTAAAAAATACTTTTGGAAAATGAAGGCATGCCAAATCTGGTTATGATTGTTTTCACATTGGAATGTTGTGCATCCGTGGCAGGTATGTTACATAGAAAAGACATTGACAGAAAAATAATTTTCATTGTTTTTTCCTATTGGAAACATACTTAAAATATATCAGAAGCCAGAAAAATATTGATAAAAGAGTAAAACAGTTTTAAACAAGTTACCAGCAAAAACATACTTAATAGATTTTAACTGATTATTTGTGCTGTTCATGTAGACAATGGGATATTATGAAACACACATGGATGTGCTGCAGTAAGCCCACTCAATTCTTTACAAACACATTTAAAACTTTATTGGCTGAAAGGGTTGTAGAGATTTCTTTTGATTTTTATTTCTGCTATTTTCATATGCTGAGCATATGGTATGTCTCTTTCAAACACAGTTGACATTACAAATCAATAAAGGCTACTCTTTATTATGTCCAAGCATTATTTGTGAATGGCTTTAACTCTGTTTTTATTATCTCAACTGTTATGATCAGCTTCTGATCAATAAATACCAAGTCACGAGATTCATAAATCCCATCTGTCACGTGCCATTATTGGGCAGAGTTAGATAATATTTCTTCTTTTTCCCCCCTCCAGGCTTGTGGAACCTGTTCAATATAACGTAACCAGGCTACTTCACAAAACAGCTAGAAACTTCCCTTTTACCATTGTCCTAACCTGTGCAGCATGTCATATACAACAGATTATAATAATGCAATCTCAAAGTGTGAATTGGTTTAATTTATCAACAAGTTACCCTGATCTTAAAATGGATTTACCTTTCAAACTTAATGAAGGTACATTATCAGAAAACTGAGCGCGACTAATGCTTGGTAACTTCCAGCTTCACCAAGAGGTAATTTTTTCAAGATGCCTCCTTTAAGCCTCCTTCTCCCTAATTTTGATATCCTAATTCAAACTTCAGAAGCCAATACACTTGTGAGATAATTATTTTTTAATTACATAAAGCTATTCACAGGCTAGAGATAGTCATAGTACAGTATTTCTCACACAGGATGTAGACACTTTAAGTGCATATTCTTGTAACTTGACCATTGATTTTTATGGAATTCCTCTCTACAAAAATGCTTTCTATGAAGCTGAAAATGTTAGATATTATATCTTTTATAACTGTAATAAGATCATCCTACTCAAAAATAATAATAATAATAAATAAATAATAATAATAAACAAACAATAAAAAAACTTTGTTTTCTCAGGTCTGGAGATTTGACATTCTATTATTATCTGTATTTTCTCTTCACCTGTCTTTAATAAATCTTTGGAGCTAATCAAACCCAAGCTTACTACACTCTATCACATTCATACTTTTAACTTCATTTTTGTCGTTATTAAGATCTGACTCCTCCCTCCCCGGCAGCAAGTGTTACTTCCTCAAAAGTCATTTTCAGATGAACCTTTTGCAGCTATATATAATTTTGATAATCAAAGAATGAGTCCTATTTCATTGTATGCTTTTAACACATCCTCCCCTCCTTATGGAAGTTCAAAATGAAGCTGATTCCTAATGTCATTTTCCAAGCAATATCACGCAATGGTCCATGGCAGAGGCATAGCTCTACATCCTTTTCTTCCACTTAAGCACACCATCACACTGAACAAGTTTCCTTTCCATTTTACTTATTTTTATTTTTTGGTACAAATGGGCAAGTTATGTCTCATATTACTCACATAGTTCTGTTTAAATTGCCATGATCTTAGTACTAGAAACCGTTCAGTGATTTTTTTCATCCTTTTGAGTAGGACTTAACGGTGATCAAAAGCACTGACTGGGTTCCAAGTCAGAACAAGATCATATGACTAGAACTTTGCATAATTGTTGATAAGATGCAATGTTACTTTAAAATATTAATTTTAGATAAATTTCCGCTAGAATAATACTGTGTTCTATTAGTGAATATAATATTAAAGTAACAAAATGAAATTTTACTTTTTTTTTTTAATATTCAGTAGTCTTCTGAAAACACATGCATTAAAAATAAATAAATAAGCAGACAGACAAATAAATAAAACTGTCCCGTCTCATTCCAAAAAATCTTGGGCAATATTTGAATTATGAGGATAACGAGTTCTACACATCTAGAACATGAATGTGATAAAAATGTCAGTACAGAAAGTGTGACTAATGGAAAATAAAACAGCTTTTTTTTTTTTTTAATGGAAGTAGCTGAGATGACCTGGTAACTCCTCTGTTTAAATTTCAGAATTTTGCTGCACAGACTAGAACTTAATCACTGAAAAAGAAAATATCTGTATGTATGATTGTATGCATGATTTTAAAACCTGATATTTCATTACGCTTCTTTTTATATGTAAACATGTAACATAGTTTGGTCTTCCAAAAAAAAAGAGCCTGGTGTTTTCTACCTGGAAATTTAATTTTCTACTACTACTGTATTATACATATACAGTGCCAGGCGCTTTAAAACTACACTGATATTTTATACAAAGCAAAGGATTCCTCTCCACTTTTTTTTTCTCCCCCCTTTTGGAGGTGGGAACAGAAAACTGTCTTCATCTTTGAAGTGTGTTTTACCAGCTAAACAAAACTTTATGATCTATAATGTCATTTTGAATATGAGTTCATCTCAAGATCAATATCAGCAAAAGACGATTTCTCCAGACAACCTGAAAAATGAGGATGGTCCAGAAACCTCATTTTCATCACATCTGATAACAAAGGACATTTGCAGAAAGGGAAAGGGAAAGAATTTTCCCTTTTCCTAAGGGAAAGAGGAAAGAAATTTAGCCTTACCTTGTCCCTAGCCCTTTGTAGACATGCAGCTGAACCTAGAGGAGACCACAGAAAGTCTCCCCAGACTTTTCCCAATTAAGAATGATAACTTAAGAGACATTATTTATCTGTTTAAATAAATACTATCCATGAAGAAAGTTTGACAGTGAGCATAGCTGGCGAGTGACCCTCATTCATGTCTTCTACAAACTTCTAACTCAAAATTTTCACTAAAAGTTCATCATTCCTCACACTTCAACACTTACTATAGCCC
This sequence comes from Anser anser, assembly GCF_964211835.1. Taxonomy (NCBI): domain Eukaryota; kingdom Metazoa; phylum Chordata; class Aves; order Anseriformes; family Anatidae; genus Anser; species Anser anser. The sequence continues at coordinate 18,242,711 of NC_139728.1, read as the reverse complement.
CAAACTGTGCTTCTTTCCTGGAAATGTTGCCTATCCAAACCCTGCCTACAGATACCAGTATACTTACAGCACGTGTTAAAAATATCATCTCTTACCTTCATTTACATATGTAATTCTCTACTTTAGCTTGAATTTAATTCTATAAAAGATATTTTTTTTTTACACGTACCTTTGCTTTCACTATAAATCTCTCCCTAGAACATCTGCTTCCTGCTAAGACATCTGTCTACATTTCACTCAAAAAAGGATATAAAATTATAATATATAAACTAGGAAACTGTTCCTTGATACATTTCAAGATTAAAATTTTGGTAATATTTTGTGCTTTATTTGTTTTTAACTCTACTGTCAGAGACGGACACATATGACATTTCTGCTTAAAATTCAGAGCAGTGCATTTAGAAATAAGGTATAAGTTGTGAGCTTTAAAGAAAATAGGACTTTTTTCTTTAAAGATGAAGATCATTTCTATAACCCAGATCCAAAATAACTCAGAGGACAAATATTAAGGATTTGAAGTAGCTTTTGGTGAGCCGTAACGATTTTAAAATGGGGGCTATATAGTTCATATAGTCCACAGGGAAAAGTTGACATAAGCACACAAATACCACCAATTTTCATCGATTCTGACAGTACCAAAAACTTATTTGAAATTATATTTTGTTCTTAAGTCAGCTACTGTGGTCTAATGTAATTTGTTTCTACTACATAAGTTTGCTCTGCTAGCTAGTTAATCTTAGGGAATGTTCTATTCTTTTTATTTTTATTTTTTATGATAAACAGATTTTAAAAGGTTAGAAATGAAGAACATTTAACCTCCAGAGAAAGGTTATATAGTAATATGTGAGTTAGAGGATACATCTTTTATTAAAAATCTTTACCTTTGCTTTACAACTTTGGGGAAAATTTCAACCAAGAATCTCCCCATATGTCAAGCTACATTAGTCAGCATAATGCAATCACAGTTCAGACTGTTATAAAGAATTTTTCTGCTTAATATCATTGCTATTTCATTCAGGTTTCCCCAAAACGTAGAATGTATTTGGACGGTGGGGGAAATTCAGCTCTGTAAACCATTGAGATCTCCTTTTATCTCTAACATGAGTAGCACAGTAACATTACAAGCAGAGTAGGTCCTGAAATGAAATATTTTAGTAGGCTTTAGGAAGCTTATAAATATATCGTTGCTATTAAGCACAGTCCAGTGGTCTGATTTTTTTCCATGACTGCTCAACATACCATGATGATGTGTTACAATTTTGGTAGATTTCTGATTCTGAAAATTCTGTATTTTCCATGTTTATGGGCTTGTAGAAGTGACTTTGTCTCCTTCAACTCATCAACTACTCTCTCCTATGACATCCAAAAAGATGGTTTAGCACTTTGAAAGCACTTATCACAAATGTTGCCTTGTGGCAAACCTTTTGTCTTTGCATGCCATTATTCAGTTTTCTTTCCAGCTTTCTGAGCAGCTCTGTTCAACATGGTCTAATTCTAAACAAGTGCTGTACATGTACAGTGCAGTATTTGCCTTCCACTTCCCTACTTTCTTCATCAATTCAGTTCATCTTTCACAATGTGATGGCCATTTTCAAACTAAAGTTTCCATCTGTGACTGCTGCATTGCATTTGATTTAATCACCCTTAGAGTCATTTCAGTTCACTGTAAACTTCTGGTATTTCCCTAGTGATTTTTTTTTTTTCCTCTGATAAAGGTATTGCATTTCTTAAATATTTTACCTGTGATTATTTAAGTGAACTTCAAAACATACCAGTTCTTGGATCTTTAGGAAAGCTTCCAATCTTGAGCCTTCTTTGCATTACAGTATAGTAGAATGCCTTTCTCAACAATTGAACACTTTCACATGCTACATTATAGTTCCCCAAGAACTGTAAGGAAAAGTAGCTAAGTACTGAGAAGATATGAGTTACATAGCCTCTTTGCTCTACACTGAAGCCAAAGGAGCCTAATAATCTCAACTGAGAGAGTAGCTACAACTTTTGGTATCCATCTTGCTCAGACTATAGCAATCACTCTAAGAAGTAATGCAAATCATTACTTAAAGCTTGCCCACATGAAAATATAAACTAGTCACAGTGGTTAACAGAGTGGTCTTGAAATGCGTTTTTAAAGTTATTGATAGAGCTGTTGAACACCATAGGAAATATCAGCCAATGTGAAATGCAGAGAACTCAGAAGGATATTACTGTGTCAAGCAGACTAACGTGGAAGCTCAGTAATAGTCTTCAGGGTGTTAATACGAAACAAATAATTGGGTGGTCCTTTAGGGACCCAGGAGTTGGACTCGATGAGTCCCTTCCAACTTGGGATATTCTATGATTCTAAATGTTATTCTAACTTCATATCTTGAACAGACTTTTATCTGATATGTGCCTGCAACTTAAAAATAAATAAATAAATAAATAAATAAAAATGAATAAACTCCAAAATCTTTTAGGAAACTCTAAATGGGAAGCCTTTTTCCTCAGGACAAATAAAAAAAAATAATAAAATTCAAGAAGCATTTGGACAACACTCAGACATATGGTCTGATTTTTGGGTGGTCATGTGGGCAGCCAGGAGTTGGACTTGATGATCCCTGTGGGTTCCTTCCAACTCAGGATAGTATATGATTCTATGAAAATTCAGAGAAATGGATAACCGCTACAGGAACAAAGAAGAATTTTAGGTGAACATGCATTAAAAGAAAAAGCATTTAACAACTTAGTATACTTGATATAAGTTTTCAGATTTCACAAAATAGATTATTTTAATCAAAATTCATCTGGACATTAACAGCCTGTTTCTACTCTCACATCACTTTTACACTGACAGAACTCAATTAAGTTCAATGATTTCTGATTTACAATATAATAATTGAGAAGGATCAGATCCTGAGACTTTGATGTCTGTACTATCACAATAGAAAAAAGCATATGAATCCTCACAGTGAATCAGAAACTTTTAAAACAGATAGAGAGCTTAGTCCAGAAATAGCATCATGTTAACTCTTAAAAAAAAAAAAAAAAAGGCTATTACAACCATGTAGAGCATTGCAGAACTGTGGGTTTTTTCCTTTCTGTGTTACTTCTTGGTACGTAATTTTAATATCCTTCTCTCTTTGACAAGGTCAGGCCTGCTTTCTCTTTTAGGCAGCTCAGAAGACTCAAGTTATAGCTAATTGCTTTGATTATTGGTTCTGTAACCTCTAATTCCCTATGACCTTTTCCAAGCCCATTTTCAATTTAATGAGCCAAACTAGTAAAGTTTATACTGGCCTTTTGATGAGAGCTGCCAGAATGTTTAGACAAATTAAGTGTTCCACATACTGTGTTGCTTTCATATGAATTGAAACTGAGAGGTAATGTTACTTGTCTTTTAGGTTACATGTATGTACAGAACCATTGCTTTTCACAGGAAAAACAAAACAAAAAACTTTTTTTCTATACTACTTTCTGTAACTTTAAACTGGCTCTGTATATTCTTTACAGGCTGGTTCCTCAAAGATTAAAAAAAATAAAATTATGTTTGTATGAATCTTACAGTGTACTTCTGATTGTTTCCTTAACCCATTCTATATATATATATAAGGTACACTGATTTATAAAACAACTCCACTTGCGTGGACACTGCACCAAAGACAGAAACATACCTACAGAAGACATTAGCAAACTTTCTGCGTCCACTTCCAACAAAAAAATAGGTTGCTATATTAAAAGCACTTTTATTCTAGCTAATAGTTTGTACCACTCTAATTGTGCCTTCAGTGTTTTGTTTTTTTGTTTGTTTGGTTGGTTTTTTTGCTCTTTACTGCACTACTGCACTGCAGCTGTTAGGCTTTCCTGAAGGTTAAACACAACTGATACTGGATGGATAATATACAAAAGCATAGTGCCTTCCCCCCCCCCCTTTTTTTTTCCTGTGTGTGTGTGTAGATGTACAGAATCAGCATAAAGACTTCTTGTACACCAGAACTCAATGGGATGTCAAAAATAAGGAAATTGACCTTTGTGCTTATCATGGCCATATTATTTCATTCTGCACCTTTCCTGTCTCCCCATTTCTTTAAAGCTAGATTCAACAGACCTCTGTCCATCATTCTTTATTTCATGCCAATTGTGACTAAAGAGTATAGGAATAATATTTCTTTTTTCAGAATGTTCAGATAAAGCAAAATTCTTGCCAATGTTAATCTAAATATTAATTAGCATTACATTTAAAAGCCCGAAGATCTTTATATGGGCATCCATTCCACGATCTCTTATGTACACTACTGTCTTTCTCAGGTGCCTTTGAGGGATCTGAAACACTGTCAAAACCCTGAAGTGGTTCTGGGCCCCATCTGAAAATTTGACCCTGTAAGGACCTTAGGTACCTAACAACATATATCTTTCAGATACTTGATCCCTGAAGTATAATATAGATCCCTTCATCTCACGTTCCATCCTTTTCTTCATTGTAGTCTCCAGAAAGGTTCCTCTGTCTACTTCAGTTACAGATCTGCCCTTCAGAAACTAAGCCAGCTATAAATATATATAGTAAAATCTTTTATATGATAATCTTGTTACCAAAGTAGTTAGCTGCCTAATGGCCACCAAACAGAAGGACACAATTCTATCATCAAAAGCAAGGGGCTCAAATAGGTGCCCTTCTCCAACAGAGTTCACAGACCCTCTGAATGTTACTGCAGGAGATCATCATTCTCCATTTCTCCAGTAGCATGCAGGTCCAGATATAAATGGAGCATAACAGGCAGTCTGATTCCACAGCCTAGCACCTCAAACACTTAACTAGTTCTTAATAAAGAATAAAAATACAAAAAAAAAAAAAGAAAAGCTTTGATAGTAAAGTTTTACCTGTGTTGACAGGGTTATTAATAAAAATCAATTCCATTGAAAGCAAAGATAACAGTGTCCAACTATTTGTAATTCTTGCAAACATTGTGTGTTAATATTTTTTTCTTAATACTGGATTTAACATGAGGAATCTTTTCATAAGCATCATCTACATAACAATAGACTATTTTCATTTCAGTGTAAATCTTAACCTGTTTTTACCGGTCACCAATTCTAATAACAAAAATAATGAATGAATACTACTAGAAAACTCTTACAGCTGTTACCCACAGGCCTGTTTTGGCTTTGGATTACTCCAGCAAAATCAGCAAACTCAAAATAATGTAAAATCCCTGTCTGTGGAACCATGTCTTTAGGAGTACTTAGGTTTCCACCCCCCTAGCCTCATTTGCCATTATGAAATCTTAGATTCCAAAGTTCCAACTAAAGAGCTCAATGGCATTAAAAGAAAACCAATTTTAATATGAAAACATGTATCAAGAAAACCTGGATTTCTTTCTCTTAAACTATGTTCCTACGGCAGATGATGAAGACCTATTAGAAGAGTTGTTAAAACGAGAAATGTAACCATTTTTTTCTGTTGTTGCTGTTATTTTTAATATTAAAGATGGCATTATTTCCCTTTCAAATGAAACAAAAGACAAAGATCGGTTGCCATACTCACATCACCTCCCCTCAGTTCTGAGGAATGGTAAGGTGTTGATTCGTTTCAGAAAAAGCATTTTTCCCTTGGCTTGGAAAGCTGTACATTTGTGTGTGCTTTTATAAAACTGTCTCTCTGAAGTAAATTCCATCAACTCTATTATCTAGAAGAATGAGTGGTTGGGATACATAGAATGGCAGGAGGAAAAAAGGAAGAAAGTAATACAAGTACGTAATTACCACCTTCTGGACTGGACACCTTACAATCAACTTTAGTTTCTCTACACCATTATCCCTAGTAGTAACAATTTCAATTCCACAATATATTGACACCATTATCGAGAGAGCAAAAGGATGGGATGTTTCATTTTTAAATAAATATGGTAAAAAAAAATATGCAATAAACCCCTCTTCACCACTCTGAAGGATTCACCTAGTATATGTCAAATTGTAAACATGCGCTCTGGTCAAACTTGAGCATTTTACTAAAAATAACTATGGCCAGATGATCATTAGAAGCTTTTTCACTGAATGAAAGTTAAGACTAACAAAAGCGTGTTGTCACCATAAATTTCTCACTGTGTTGCCATCTTCTACAAACTACATGCATTATCTAGTTAGTGGCAGAAGAGACTTCTGAGTTTTGGTTCAGTAGTGTTTGTTTTTTGTTGTCGTTTTAAGATTGTAACTATTAAATTAGGTTTTAAAAGATTATATTGCTTTGGATATCTATATTAAAGAAAAAAAAAGTTCAAAATTCAAACTGAAGCTTAGTGCCTTGGTGAATGGGAGCCAGATCTGTGTATGTATTTCAAATTAATCCTAACCATTTTTTTAATTAATTTTCTTTAGTGAGGTACTGAAGATCTGTCTAACCTGTTTTATGGTAGTCATGTTGTACAGGGCATTAAGTAATCTGATCTAATGAAATCTTATCTCTGCTCATGGCAGGGTGGTTAGGCTAGATGATATTTAAAGGTCCCCTCCAACCCAACCTATTCCATTATTCTGTGTTGTGCTGCTCAACTTTTTTTTTATGTTAGAGCAATATTTTTCTCACTCCAAGATACACTACACACTGATAATCAAGGTAAGGAACTATCAGTGTATTTCCACATAAATTAAAACCAAATTGTATTTTGGAATGAAAGGCAATTTAATCTCTGTGATTATTGTACAATATCAAAAGTCAGAGTGGTACAAAATGCTCTCAAATGGTGATCTTAGAAAGAAAATTCAAGAGAGAGCTGTACCTACCTCTTGCATTAAAAGAAACACACAAGATCATTCCCAGAAAGGGGGCAAGAGATGAAGATGAGAGAATTCAGTCAACCTGGCATCAATTAGCACTGTATAAAATGCTACCATTAAACTGCATCTGCGAGGAACTACACAAGAAAACTTATTATTTTTGTTCATATTATTTAGTGTATTGTATAATTTATGAATGACTTTTGAAAAGGATGGGAGAGATTACTATTTTTCTAGGTGTTTGCAGAAAGGCAAAGAATGAATAGCATTACAGAAAACAACTGGCAGACCAGCATGATGACTACTCCCAATATACAAGCCTGTCCACTCTGCCATACCTCCTTAGGGAAGGAAAAAATGGAGAAGTAACTATGCACAGTCACCTTTTCTACACTTGACGTTATTCAGTCAGCATTAGACAGAGGTAATAAAGTGACTATATGATGTACTGAGAGCTCATCTGGCTCTACGGTGAGGCTGCCAGCATAGTGCTTTTGCCCTGAAGGGGCTGAAAATATTTGACATCAACAACTTGATCTACTGGGATTGTGACAGCAGGTCTATATCTTTTTAGTGCAGTGTGTCAAACTGAAGAAGATAGGGAAAGTAACATGGGACAAATGTTTTGACCTCACAGTGCTGTGCTGTGGTGATGAGATACAAGTGTTATCATTTTTCCTGCTAAGGCTTGCCAGGAGCAATACCTTCTGCTGTACATATGAGTGGCCCTGTTTATGTACATGTACTGTTATATACTTGCTGAGAAAGCCATTAGTATTAAGTTTTATTTTAAAATATCAGTCTATTCCTTTCAGAAATATACAAATTATTTAATTAATAGTAATAGCTTTTATTTTTATATCAGATAAAGGATATGTAAACTTAAAGATTTATTTATTTTTTGTAAGTAATCAAGAATCATTTGGCAAGGACCTTTAGATACACTAATTGCCGAAGGGGGGAAAAACAAAACAAAACAACAACAACAAACTCTGGTGCATAGTTCTCAAAAGAAAATCACAACGCTGTTTCCTTGACAATACACAACACAAGCCTATCTGATATCGTCTTCATTCCTCTATATTCCTATTCTTCCAGAGCACTGTAAGTCAAAATCCTGCATATTTCATTGTTATTCCCACTTCATCAGATTAAATAAAGCAGAAAATTTAGATTTAAAAAGCATTAGACAGGATGTATGTGAGTACAGGCTCCTTGATACTATTGAAGTGAAAATACTTTAAACAGAACTAAAATCATATTTTTAGTTTATATTGTAATGCCTTTGTTAACTTGTAGGCATATCAGTCAAAAATAAGAAAAGGGCATTTAAGAATCTTAGTAATACTGTCTAAAAGCTTTTTAATCATGACTATTGTACAAAGACAGTATAGGATGCATGATAGTAATTGGAATAAACAGCTAAAAAAATAACAATACTAACCTATTCTAAATACTTCTGTGAACATATGGTGTGTCACAATTGTACCCTACCATAGACTGTCTTGAGATGAAAAAAAATATGTATTTTAGAACTTTTTTAGAATTTGACAGTTGTTTTTTTTTGGTAGATTCTGATGAAATAAATTATTTTCAAAACTTTTTCTACATCAAATGTTATTCTATTATGTAACTATATTACCATAATTAATGTGATAAACTCTGAAACCTTAATCTGCTAACAGAAGAGAGTGAGATATGCACATATCATTTGGAGAATGGTATTAAAGACAAGCATTCACAAAAGAGAAGGACTGTTTAATATTAATAAAAATATGGTCCTTGGTTTTCTAGATTCATTTATTAAGGTGGTTCTACTGTTAATTTTAGTGTGAAATAATTTGTTAATTATGAGCATATAGCCAAACACTCTGTAATACTGACAGACTCTACATGCGACATGAATTTATTTTCTCTTTTTTTTTTCCTGCCTAAAATCACCATGAGAGCACTCAATAAGATCATTTGTGGTTTTCCAGCTTAAAAGCTGTTATATGGCTTGTCATAGACGAGAAACACCATAATAAAACATAATCAGTAAGACACATCTCATCATTAGCAACCAATGCTAAAAAAAAAAAAATATATAAATATTTTCCCCAGTTATTTAGTAACTTCTTCAGAGGTACTAAAGGAAGAACATATCCAGAGAAGGAAAACTTGAAGCCCAAGTTTAGTAGAATTTCTCTGTTTCTCTCAAATGAGAATCCCGTAATTAGATCCTATATTTGCAACTAACAACTTCTAATGCAGAAAAAAATTAATCTCATACTCTAATAGTGAAACAATGTGTAAGATTGCTTTTTATCACAGTGTCTATTGTTATATTTCTTGATAATGTGAAAAGATACATTTTTTCTTCCCATCTAACATGAGAGAGTTATTCTTGCTATTTACCATGTTTTCAGGTTGACATTTTATTTGCATGTTGCTTCTCCCCATTTGAGGCTTCACACCGATGATGGTCCTTTGAGAAAATTAAGTACTCCAAAGCACTACCTCTTTCAGTGTTTTGTTGAATTTAAATTAAGATTCCCCATAGTAAGTTGCAAAATTGTTCAAAATTGACTCTAGGCATCCTAAGAACCCTAAAGCTTCTAAGGGACTTGTTTAAAACTAAAAACTGAATATCTCCTGAAGGAAAACTACATGTCAGATTTATATTATAATGTGTTATTGTGCTTTTTGTTCTAATTGGGTTTGAAGCCAAAACGCTGTTGTTTTGAAAATGTTCCTGAAGTATTATTCTGTTATTATTTTCACATACAAAAATAAACAAACAGCATAACAAATAGAACAAGAACAGTAGCTATTTGGAAAAATTGTACATCCATTAGATATATTATTTAATTGTACAGTTTTATGTCACATACAAGTAATTAGTTTTAATATTTATGATTAAGCATAGTAACATCTTATACAATTACTTTAACTGAGTGTCTCATAGGACAGTGCTTTATTTTAAAATTTTTAGCTTAGCCTCAAAAAATAGATAAGGAATCTGATTAAGAAAACTTTATATGCCAATAAAGGGCACATAATTATCAGCACATTTATACCACTACTTTTCACTTTGGTACTGTTAAAATGCTATTATTTAATGCTAATCAACACAGTGAAAGCAGCTGAGACATGAGAAGTCTAAATGCACTGTTTGTTTTTTTTTTTTTAAATCAGAGAATCTTCTCAAGAACATTTGTGGACGTTTAAATCTTCTTTGATATACACTACAGTTGAGTATTTTTCTTCTGTACAGCACCTAAGTTATATTAGATTCAAATATAAATGTAGAGTTATTCATTCGGGATTAGAATTTTTGACGTAACAATATAAGGCTGCTGCATATTCTTAAAGGAACCACAATACAAATAATAAAAGTATTGTCACAGCTTCTTTTAATCATAGAAACTCTCTCATCTTTGAGATTTAATCTTTTGAGACTGAAAGTTGACCTAGCAACTACCTTATATTATTTTAGAACTTTTTTAAAACTTTTCCCTTTTAAAAATGACTCCTGGTTACCATTTAACATAAGCTCTCTATATGTAAAGGAGACTTACATGGGCAATGGAAACTTTTATAAAACAAAACAAACTAAACAAAATCTATATCTTTTAAAGTTACACCATCAGTACTTAAAGTGTCCATGGTCTTCTGAGTTGTAAAAATTACTAAAGCAACAGCTTGTCAGCCTGAAGTACACATCAGATATAATTAATAGCTCATTAGGTTTTCTGGAGATTAAAAAAGGAGGTTCTGTTCTTGTTCATCATAATTAATTAGAAAGTCACGTGTTTCTTTAATGGCTTTCATAAGCCGGATTTGGCCCTTAGGTTTGTTTTAATACAACCATAAATTGATGTAGTCATTTTCATCACAAAACTTCTCCTGCAACGACTTAGTTTCAAACCATCCTTTTTTTTTCCACTTTCTTGTGCCTCTCTAGGTCCACTCTACACAGCTAAATCAAACAGAAAAGTAGTATTTATGTGTACAAATATCCTGTTTAACATCATACTTGTATTAAGTTATTAAATATTTCCTCTGAAGTTTGTTTCTTGAAAGTTCAAAATTTAACAAAGCATATTTAAATACAGAAGCAGCTCCTTTCAGATTGAAGGACTAAGGCAACGCACACTCAGCTGATGTGAGAAATGGAGAGTTAACCACCTGGATTGTCAAGATGCTCTAGGTTTTACGTGTCTTCTATACGGAGACAGCTAGCTATGACATCAAGTCTGTATATACACCTGTACCATTAAACTGTAGGAAGAGCCTTAGTTAAACATTTCTTACCTTCTACTAAGAAAGTACTCCTACTCAGTAAGGTATGGTTCACATCAGATCCAGCTCATTCACTTAAATAAGTATGTGAGATTTGGGTATCCTCAACAAGTCTGAAATTCTGCCATGACAGACACAGTAATACTATGCCAGGCTTCGTTACTATGAGATATATCATAACACTCAGACATTAAATATACAAACAAGCACAAAATCACTGCACTCAAAATTCCAGTGCTGAAAACTATTGAGATTCTTGAAACAAACATTTAAATTGTAGTTTACTGAACAGATTAAAATTCTGTTCTCTCAATGTCTACATGTTTCTGCACTACAGGAAACAGATGGCCTTTAACATCAACGAACCTTTGCAAAGAAAAAGGAAAGGAGTTCAAATACAAGTCAAGTCAATGTGCATTTCAGGTTGCCCGTTTACACATAACTCCTTTACAAGCGTACATCTCAGACCATGTAGAAGGAATATCTATTCTACATTCACTCACACTTAAATTCTCAATAGGAAAACAATGGAAGAAGCTTACATACCACATATACCAAATAGAAATGTGCTTCTATAGGAAAAGCTACTTTAGATGAGATCAGTTTTGGTGCTGTCACCAATATCAGTTACTTCACAGCACAGCTGAAGGATCCATAGAGCAGATCATTGAAAACTTTTGAAAAGTAAATTATGTCTTCAAGGAAGAGCATTTCAGCTCATTGCATAGTAGCTGGCATTGATCCTGAAGATACTTTTTTCTTGGGCTATCAGTATTTTTTGCCAAGTTTATATAATTCAGTATGTTCTCATTTTTATTTTAACACCACACAGACTTCATTAGTACGGACAAATGTTTGAAATATAACATTTGTTCTTACTATAGTAGACACATACAATAGTGGGAAGATTGGGTGACATGAAAGTACAGGTATAAAAGGTCTACAAGCTTCATATATTAAGCAATTACCAGTGGGTCATACCATCCATTGATAATTACAACTGTTATTAACTGATAGGATATCCACACGTTTTCCATGTATTTAGGTATTTATTTTGAAAACACAAAATCATTAATGTGTTAGAGACAGAAAAAGGCTTTGAACGCATTTAGGTGAGTATAAGACAGGTTTTAACACAACTTATATATATGTATACATACATGGAGATGAAGAGACTTCTGTCTAATTTGGAACCTTCTATAAAATGTTTGTTATTTCATTTAACTACCTTGTCACCTTACATGCAGTTAGAATAAAGCATGATTTCTTACGATATTACTTTTAATTAAAGTACAAAATATTTCTCATTTAGAAGCTAAGCACAATAGGAAGAGGGAAGTTTACATGCTTGCAGTTTCAAGGAAAGATCAAGACATTGTTCCTCAGTATGACTCATAACCAGGAATTCATATCTAGATTCCTGTTAGGTCACACATCTGACTCATGTCCTCTCACGAGGTGTGGTTCAAAAGCTATCCTGAAAGTTGTAAGACACTAATATTCAAACATACCAAGGAGATTTTTCAGTCTCTTTGAAGTGACTAATGAGAATTATTTCAGCCATTACTTGCAGATATTTGCTCTCAAAGACAGAAGTCCATACTTACAAAGGTTTTAACAGCAGAAATACTGGGTAGGTACATTTACAAAACATTTTAGGCTGATCTATATTATGTGGTATAAAGACAAGGCAAGACTTCATGGCAACTTATATATATATATTTCTAATTAATTTTAAAGTCACTTTGAATTTCTAAGAAGCACCATTTTTTTAAAATTTTTTTTTTAATATTCTCCATTAAAACAAACCCAAAACACAGCCAGGGGCTTTGTGGTGCTTAGCTGCCTGCCATGGTTAACAGACAACAGGAGCTTACAACAAGAAGCAAAACAGGGAACAAACTAAAGGAAGAGCAATGATTATGTAGGGAGCAACAGATTTATAACTATGTAAAACCTGTAGAAATAGTCCTACTGTTTTTCATTTTGCTACGCTCAGAAAGTTTCCCTGAGAAACAAAACATTATCTCTCACAGCTTTAACTCTACATGTAACTCTCCACCCTGAACAGCCACTTCGTATGAAAGTTCAATTCTGTAAATTAGAATCTGGCACACACACAGTTAAACAAAGCTGCCTTACATGAAGTTTACTTACTTTCAACAATCTCACGTGAGGTTGTGTTTGATTTTCATTACCACAATGCAATCTGATAAATTGGAATTGTTTCTTGAAATTTAACCTTGGTTCCTGAATAGCCAAGGATGCAAGACATAAGTTTAAAATCAAGTCATAGAAGGAGAGAAAGTAAAATAGTAATGTCAATATTTTAACTACATTATGATACGACCAATCATTTTAACCAGCCTTTTGCAAACAGGATTTATTTTGTAAAGATTACCCAGAAAAACAGTTTTTCCTGAGCAGAGGCTATTTTTTATCATCTATCCCTGCATTTGAGTAAATAGGTACCTGGGCCACGAACTTCTTTGTGCTTTGTAGTACTTCGCATTCAAAGGTCAAACCAATTGATTAAAATAGCAACTAGCAAGTCCATATAATGTGGTTACATGGTGGCCCAATAGCCTCCATGCGCACCTCATTAGGTCTAATTGCATTGAAGTGAACTGTAATTCACTGTTAATCTAAAACAGCTGAGAGGATAGCGTTCTTCACACAAAGTGCAGTCAGGTAAGTAATTTCAAGCGTGCTTTGAGTCCCTGCAAATTACAGCAGAATTAAAAGAAAGCTTGCATATTACTGACAAAATGAAAAGGACAGTAATCAGTGGATCAGGCTGGAGAGGTGGAGGCTTAATACCTAAGTGCAATACACTTTTTCCTAGCAAAAATTTCAGGTATGTGCATGCATTAAACATCCAGAGGCTTGATAGAATAATATTCAACCCATTCTTTATGTGCTATAGGTAACCCCACCCTCACACCTCTATCTTCATACTACTAAACACCAAATATTGCTGCAGAGTGAATATGCAAGAATAGTGTGAACATACGCTTAAGACTCCCCTCTGTGTCATACAACAGCAACTTTATTGCCAGCTATCTGGATACCTTTCCCCAGATTATGGGAAACACACAAAAATCAAATCAAAATGATAAGCAACTCCTGAAAAACCAACTGGAAGAGAAATGACAACGATTTTAATTTTAAACCCAAAATCTAGCCTTTGCAGTAGAATAAGATCATTACAGCACTTACCTTCTACATGTCTGGCTTGCAGAGCAGAATCCATGCTTGAAGGTACAATGTAAGCTGTAGTGACAGCTTGCACCTCAAGGAGTGATCTACTTTGATGTGGAAGAGACAGCTAAAGAGAACATCTCCAAAACCTCACACCCAGAGAAACAAAGGCAGCTCTCAGAGGAAAATGCTTAGATGCTTACTGCGGCTTATGTCTGATTACTGTTGTGTGTGTCAGGTTAGGAATCACAGATTAGGTATCTTTATGCCAGGTGAATCTCATAATTTGAGCCCTTCCCCCGTCTGACCTCTTAAATCTAGCTTTGCATGTCTGAAACAGACAAAACAAGCTAAAAAGTCAAATGCTGTCACAGTCAACAATTATATGCAAGACAAAAAGAAAAAGGTAAGTTTAAACATGTAAAAATTTACCAGCCTGCATATTCACAACTCAACTCCTAACTGAATTGTTTGTTAAAGCACTCTTTTTTTTAACCACAGTGTGGGACCCCATATTGTAGAGTGGGTGTCTGCTGTGCAAAAGGACAAAAAACACTCATTTCCCAAACTGCAAATCAAAGCATCAGGCTGGAGAGAACAGAGAGACGTAAGTAGAGACAGGTACACAAAGAAAGCATGAAAGTAAGAAAGGCAACATCCATAGAACAACCCCAGCCTGATATTCTTTTTCATTTCTTTCATAGGCATTATAACAAGAGAGAGTTTTAAATATTTTAATTTAATGAGGTCACCTTTTAAATGTTTTCAGTAAGTTTCAAGTAAAGGGTCCACTCAGAGGAAGGCACAAAAGTGATGACACATGATAAACTTGTCAAAGCGAGAAGAAATAGTATTATGGCAATTGAGATATAAGAGGTTAAGAGCTTAGACAAGAACTTGAAATGTTTTCCTAACCATCCAAAGAATCATCTGAAAGATGCTACTCGTAAACGAACTACAGGACTAAGATGAAACTTAGCTATAAGGAGGTCTAAGGTGATGGTGATGAATCTGGGCCTCCATGAAAGGCCAGGTGGTAAAATATGCCTCAGGACAGGGAAGAATGTCTGATAAAGCATTCTGTTTTAGTCATGTACAGCTCTATCAGTCAAATCCATTAATTTAGAGCAGATCGTTATTGCAACCAAATATATCATTATGAAAGGATAGAAAAAAGTCCATAGGTGACATTCTTTAGATCTGGGATTCAGTAGTTTGGAGATGGTAGCTGAATAAGTTTGCATGTAGGACTACTGTGCTCTTTTAATTAAAAATTAATAAATATATATTACCTAGGAAATGGTCATCACACTTACTCTTGTACTAAGGCAGAGGGTGGAGAATACTTTTTTCTACTTTCTCCATTGCTTAGTAGTTTTTCTAAAATCAGGGGAGCAAAAGATGATGCTATGCAAAATATGTCTATCAATATGTTAATTATTACAATATTACAGTGTACTTTTTAGAAGCTGACCATATGTAATATCCTTCACTTTGGAAGGGGAGATTTGGCAGATTGGTAGATAAATTAAATTTGTAAGTGCCCACTCTGAAGCCATTTTCTCTTAAAGCCATAGGAAAATATTTCAATATACTATAATGCCACTATATGCCAAACAAATTGATTTTCTGCTCTACTTAGTTATTTATGATAATGAGATATCACTGTATTGGTAAGACCTTCTTCATCACTTATGGTGGGATATTTCTTGTGAGAAATTGAGACGAAACTGCAGAGATGACAGAACTTGTACTAAAAGTACCTGATAGCTTTCTGAGCTTCATTCAATTTTAAACCTCTAAACAAGAAAGTTAACTCCCAGACTTCATTTGATCCAGGATACAATCCTCCTCGGTCCGTGATTCTTTGCCTCAATCACACAAGTCATAAAACATCTTGAACTTTTCTCATTGCTTTCAATCAAAGTCAGCATAACTGTCTCACCTGATTTCTGATGAGATTGGTCACTCTGGAGGTCATCTGTGATGACCTATAAAGGGAATGAAAAGGAAGAGGTGAATAGAATTCATTTCATTAGTAGTGGAAGAAAAAAAAATCGTTACCAAAGGACTGACCACTACTGTCTGATGGAGGAAACAGATTCCTCCATGCAGCCCTCCCAAGTATGCTTTGATCCCATTTCTTTCAACATACCATCTTCACTGATCTTTCACCTAGGAGGAGTTTTTCTTGTCCCCTCAGTTAATATTTATGGGAAAAACAACATGGCTGTACATGTAAAGAATTAACCCTGAAAAGCTGCAGCTGCTAACAGAGGGATGTTTAAATGGTTAGCATTACTTTCTGAACCTACTGTTCCTTAACTATTATTTAAATTAGTGTCAATTGCATTACTTCACAAACTAATGCAAGTACAAAATTTGATAGCATGTAGAATATGCACCCAACTGACTGAAATTGCCATCTATCTAAACATGCTGCTACCACTGTTGCTGCATCATACTAGAGCTTCTCTGTAATTTTCTGTCCCAATCTTTAACATAAATATGCTTTAGTTGTTAAATGTCCCTGAAGACATTAAGTAACAAAATAGCTAAGTACGTAGTTACCAAGGTACTCCCCAGGTAGGATGTGCTCTGCATTAAGAACTGTGATTATAACCGCCGCATTCATGATTTTCTTTGTTGCTGATAAGCAAATTGCTAATATCCAGTAAGAATGCTTCATTAATAACTTTCTTTAATTATATATAGAATAATTACATGTTTATACAATGAACATATGATTATGTTAATATAGAATTTGCTGTTCCAGTCAGTGTAGAGCATTAAAGCACTATGACACTAGTCACACATATGATACTATGCAAAAATAATAATTTAACTTATTTAAACTGTACTTTGTGAAAAGTGGAAACATCTTATGTACAAACTGTGTCTCTATCTGAATTGTGCATTGGAGCGAATCACATCTCTCTTGCTTCCTATTCAGTCTCAGGAATTCAGAAACTTCTAGTTCTAGACTTCACTAAGTTGACTTTTTGGCCAACACTGAAGGTCAATGCCTGTCCTGTCTACACTTCAGAATCCCCATCTCTTCACCCACTTCTTCAACACCTTAATTTCACTTTGAAGGTTTGTTTTAAAGCTAGGAAAATCTACATGATATTTGACTAATGAAGTTTTGATCAGACGCAGAAGTTTACATACACTCTATAGTTGAGTGCTGTGTACTCATACGTAGAGAAGGCTGTTGCAACACATAACTAACACCCACACAAAATTAATAACACAAAAATATTGAGAGGGTGTTTATATATTAATAGAAAATACTGCAGTGTCCTAAAGACAAACAAATGCATGATTGGTTTGTGATTTACTTGCAAGTGCCTGCTTTTTATTGTCAAATGTAAATCTTTAAATTTTTTCCCTTTTCTGGGACAAGTTACAATTGTAATATCTTTTATTTTTCCTTTTCTTCCCTTAATATTAAAGAAAAAATACCCCTGAAATATCACTTGATTGATTGTAATGGCCAGCTGTTACAATCTCAATGGAAGTATAAGAACTGCTGCCTAAGGTGCACTGAAGAGTGCCAAGCCTCATAGCAACTCAGCTCATCCTAAAAAGCACCACAGTCTGGAGTGAAAACTGCAATTTTAAATTCTCCTAGAGACCCATTATTTGCAAACCATTGACACAAACAGCTCCAGTCCCCCCATCAGTGTATACCTGGGGAGCCCTTCATCCACAGAGCCCTGCATGCTCAATAAGTTTACATACTAGAAGTCCTTATGAAATTTTGGCTAAAGAGGTATTCTTACATATATTAAATGTTTTTTTCTCTATCATCTAAAAAGATCATAAATATATTAAAATCTACACTCAGTCCACCTTGATTTAGGATGTTTTCATTATAGAAAACAAGCTTGGTATCCAAAAAAATGTATTAAAAATAGGAAATCCAAGACAACTCTCCCTAGACTTCTAAGGTAGCTTTAAACAATAGCTTAACATATTTTTAAATGGTTAGAATTAAGGTAGAGAAATGAATCTAGAATTTTGACCTTCCCTGAAATTTTCATCCCAAACGATGTTTTTAAGTTGAGCTAGAAATGCTTGAGAAAAGGGGTATACATGTAGACACTGAAACATATTGCTGTACAATGGAACCTGATATGAGTGCCTATCATTTATACTAACCTTCTGTACAACTTAAAAACAAACAAGCAACAACAAAAAACACACACACAAAAACACACACACAAATACACACTTTTAAAGGACATATTTAACTTAATCTGATTAATTGATGATAACCACCATTTGCCATAAGCAGCTGATACTCAAGACTATCATCAGCCAGACTAGTCAATGTTCAGTATACTGAATATCTTGCTTTTTTAACCTTGCTTTTGTATTGAGTTTTTAAGTGTCTGCCTCTCTAGTTTATGTAAAATTAAAACAAAAACAAAACAAAAAAACAAAAAAAGAAGTACTGATATAGCATTACCTTTAAATTTACAGAAAATTCAAGATGGAGAAATTGAAGAAATTTGTTACTTTGTAGACTACAATTGTGCTCTTCACAGTTCTACTCAAAGATACTTTTATTGCAATATCTTTCCTAAGTATACCAAAATATCATATTTACTACATCAATTAATAGGATTTTCTTTCCTTTTTTTTTTTTTTTTTTCCCCTCCTTCAGTTTTATGGGGTTTTGCTGCTCCCTTCTGCTTTATATTGGGGAAAAATCCTTCAGTTTTATACTAAAAGAGTATTTTAGTTTTTATTTTTAACCTACTCTTTCTTTCAAAAAAAGTGAATGTGCTTGAATGGCAAAACACGCTAGACTTATTTAGACTCCAGTATATCAGAAGTAGAAGTATAGGCTTCTGCAACATACCCCAGAGTTAAGCTCAATTATGTTAATGGACCAGGCAAATATTACCTTCTGGTGTGAAGATTTTGTATGTTATTACATATTGCTTGAGTAATTTATCCATCCATTGCAATGGTTTAGTATTCCTAGTGGATCTACAAATGTTTTTCCTTATATTTATCAAAATCTCTCTTTTTTTTTTTTTTTGTCTTATCAGGTGCACTTTATCTTCTGAATGTTTTCCTAATAGAAGAAATGCTGGAGGACAGAGAACGTATCACAAAGAATCAATAGCCTTATTCATATTCACTGACACTCCAACTGCTGATTTCTTTACAGGGAAATTGGCTCTTTTCCCCTACAATTAGAAACTTCTCATACTATCAGCCAAGGCTGTTCCATGCAAATCTGAGAATGAGCAGGAAAGGTGGAAATATACCAACTCTATGATGGCAAATAACAAACGATAAGAGAAACAAGAACTCACACGGAGCCAAAACATTTCAGCCAAATCCAAATACACATTGCATATACGGTATTGCATATGCACGCACTCTGTAGCAGTTGCAGCTGCAGCTGTAGCAAAACACCTACTAAAATCCAACTGTGAACAAGTATTAACAGGCTCATTGCATCAATCCCATGGCAAAAGTGACACTGAGACATGAAGTGGTTGCTAATTATCCACCAGCCATTAATATATCTCCTGCTGCTGAGTCCTATCTCCTAACATTCCATCTGCGATGCTTTTTTACCTTATTTCCAATTCAGCTACTGAAAATTTCATATGTAAGATATATTTCTTGGTCAAAGCAAAATGCAGCTCTGAGGAGGCTTCAATCCACAGAATCATGTAACACAATAGGAAGAATATTCATTGTAAATCCTTAGCAAATATCTTCATCAAAAAACTATCAAAAGACTTCAGATGACAGCATGAAACCTTGCAGTTGCTTTTTCTGATTTTTTGTTTGTTTGTTTTTGTGACAGAACAAGAGAGGTCTTGTGAAATTATCACCAAAAGGAAATTTTCCTTGGCGAAACCACTTTTTCAACTGTAGAAATATTTCAAAACTATTATGTTCGATATTTATTCTCTAAGGATGAATTAAAAATATTTATTTATTTATTTTATTGTATACACAAAAAAGGATTTATTTGTAACACATAAAACATGGTGTTAACAACAGGTAAGTTTGTTGTAGCTTAAAGTATTTGTTGATACTTAATGGATTTTGCACAACATATTTAACATTTGTGCTGTGCTGGGAAAACAGAATAAGTATTAATCTCTTCCACCAATTAATTTGCTCAACAGTCAGCCACTACTAAATGGACTTTTGCACAGGTTTACAACACCATGTCTAATGAACTGGCACCCTCAGTAACCCGTACACAGAAAATATGCAAGTGATGATACAGGTTTTCTTTAAGGTTTTCTTGGAGCAAATGGAATAAATGTTCATGATACCTCAGCTCCGAGGTACAGCGAGAATGCAAGGGTTTCTGATCTGCATGGTCAAAATGGAACTGAGGCCAAGTTAATAACTAGCAGGGAGATTAAATCAGAGTTCAGAAACAAATGGGATGAACTTCATCAATTTTCTTTTTCAGAACTGCAAGTATGCTACAGCTAGAGGCCTGCTACATGAAGGAAGACTGAGCAGATGTTAGCATATGTAGTCCTTTCAAAGCTAACACATAGGAATGCAGCAGTTTCTTACAAATTCACAGTCACATTGTGTACTCCAAATTAGAGTTCACATTTTACATTGTTTATATTTGCATTGCTCATATTTGTATTATTGGAAATATTATGGTGGAATGCAGTGTTTTTTGTAAAAAGACAATTTAGTTTTTATCAATACTTTCCACTCCTCTAATTTCAGTTCAGACCTTCTGTTTAAAACTACTGCCAAGTCATTCACCTTCCATACCTTTCCTACTCATATTTCCCATACCTCCAGTAGTCAGTCATCTTGTTTCTTGGGAAAGTCTCCTTATCTGTCTCCAAATTTTTTAACACTACTTTTTCTTCTTTCTTTCTTTCACATCTTTCAAAGCCCTTTTTAATAGCATCCAGAATTTTGCCTTTTTTACATTAAAAATTGTGGAACATCCCATAAACACACTAAATGGCATTAATCAACTTCGATCATTTCTTCTTGAGCTTGTATGTATTTTTTCTGGACTATAGGGGAGGCCCAGAATACAGCCACGGCAATAGTGCTGACAATGCAAAAACAAGCAGACATTAAAAAGCATTTTTTATATTTGGGACTACAGTTTGAAAATATCAAGTTGGTAAGAAAAATACATTCCACTGACAAGAGCAATGAGCTATCAGCTCCAAAACAGGTAGTTTTCCCTAGCTGGGGTCTGAATACCATTCAGGTACAATATGCTAGATTAGCACTTAGAAATGTTACAAAAAGAAAACATATTATACATTATCAGTAAAAATATATCATTATATCAATATATAAATATATATAAATGATATATATGATATATATGTGATGTATATAATATATAAATATATCATTATATATTGATATCATATATAAGTAAAAATAATCATGAGTTTTACAGATTTTTTATGACTCTCCATAAGTAACAAGTCTATCCTCATAACCCACAGGTAGGGAAATATATTCTTAGTTCTATTTTACAGAGGCATAAAAATATTACAGGTATCAAGGAAGCCTGTTCTGGAGCCAATAAATAAAACCAGATTTTCTGAGTCCTTGCCTCCTGTCCAAATTACACAAAAGATTTAAATAAATCAGTCTACTACTGTAGCAGCAATCACCAGAAAATCAGAGAAGACACAGAATCAAATCAAGAACAGTATGGGTATTACTACAATGCAGGGTGAAGACATAAAATCTTTAGTGTCTTTCATGAGGTACACTTATAAAGGACCAAAGCCCAGGCTGTTCATTTTTACATGTTTACATTATACGATTTTGATAGACCTCTGATATTTTGATGAACTACTGAGCTGTTGTGTTCTACACACATATTCTACTCAGCTTTCTTCCAGATGATAATCTACTGGACACTATTTGAATTTTATATGAAAAAAGTCTATTGATACTAACTGATATGGTATGAGAATTTGGAGTGCTATTCTGAATGGAAGGACACCAAACATTCTCCACTCTCTTAGTAACCCCCTTCCCTAAAATTCACTTCATCTCCACTACTGTTGTTTCTGGGTTAATTTAAACAAAAGTTCTTATGTTTGGCCAAGAGAGGGAAACTGAAAATGACACTAAAAATGCCTCCATTTTGTCAGGCTAGGGAAGCCAATGCCACTGTTCCATTCAGAACCTAGAGGCACAACAACTAATGAATGCACTTACAGTACATTAGCAGATCTACAGCTGCAGAAAGACTGTTCAGATGAAGGGGGGTATTCACACTATCTCATATATCTAAGTGCAGATTCCTTTTGAAAAAAAAAAAAAATTTAGATTTTTTTTTATATCAAGAAACACTGGTGCTGTGACAACCTTCTGCTGTCATTGATCATTGTTTTCATGGGATTTGACAAACAAGGAGAAAAAAACCTTCATGAAGGTCTTTGCTAGAATCCTTCATATTTAGTTATAAAAACTTGCATGTATAGAAATAGGAAAAGTATTTCACACAGAGTGAGCTGGAATGTTTTTTGTAGCTGTGTGCAATACCTACCTTAACTTAGTAGTATAACAGGCATAATATACTTTTATAAAATCTGAAAGGCAATAAAAAAAAACAAACACGTTGAATATTGGTTGAGATGAAACTCACTGTCTGTGCCTAAATTGTGGAACAAACACATTCTGTGAGGTTCCCTGAGTGCTAGCCACCAGGGGCACTGTGAGCTCTAACAGGGCATACCAGGGCCCCATACTTGTGCACTCTCATTTCCTTTGGAGGGAAACCTGGGCTCCACCCATATGGGCAATCAGAGCCCCAGGACAGCACTGACTCCTCTGGAGCACACCTGTCTCAAAATGTGGAAAACAAACAAACAAAGCAATCATTACACTTTAGCACAGCAAACAGGTTCTATTTGATAACACCTTTGCTGTGTATAGACTATATTGCACACTATCACAATGACTGTATGTCACAATCCTATTGAAATAAGCTATTTCTAGTGTAAAAGCAATGTATTAAACTTAGCCTTTTGATACTCTGGTACGTATATTCATCGTGGGAAAATGATCTGTTGAATAGGAGGCTTTATGGGATGTGCTGTGGCTTGAATAGTTTTTTAAGAGTTTTTGAAATTAATTAAACTGGTAATTCTATCTAACACAATTCTATCTAACACATGCATTGTGGAAGTGTAATAGGAATCATTAACCTATAGTTTAGATATTAGACTAACTAATGCATTATACTTTTTAATAAAAAAATCTCTTTCATAGATGGAAACAATCAACATATATACAACCAGCTGAAAAGTATACTGTAGGCTAGATTTCATTCCCTCTCCTTCCAACTGCTTTACATCACTTGGGAGTTGTTTATGTTTTGTTTCTTTTTTTTTTTTTTTTAAATGATCTGAGACAAAATTTTTGATTACACTCTGTGACTTTATCCTTCCTGAGTAGAAATTCAGTGGGCACACACAAACCTAAACTTGGGATGAAGTCCCTTTGAAAACTTGCCCTCTTGTGTTTAAACACAGTTAGATACTGAAAATTAACATCATCACTAAATACGAGAAAACACTGAAGGGCATGACTTCAAACATTAGAAACTACATACTCACTATTTTCTTTTCTTCAATAGTTTCAATTACCTCATTAATATTTGTTTTCATGCTACAGAGAATATACTTTGGAACATCTGTTTGTTGAACTGGGTATCACTGAATCACAATTGGCCACTAATAGCTGCAACAAAGAAAATTATGGGAAGATTGTTTCTAAAGCACAAATGTTTGCAGTTGCTGTTTTCCAGCAGCGAATATGCTTTTGGAAAAAAGAAATAAACATTAAGAAGGGAAGCACTGTGGTCTCCCCGCTGTCAGTATCACATATTCCATGAATGGGAGCATCATTTTGTTACTATGTAGCTAAACAACTGCTTAAGTGATCGATAAAGACCATTATCTTAAATCATAGCATGAATTCCCAATATCATACATAAAATCAATAAAACACACAAAGAATAGGACTAAAAATTTCCACTAAAACATAGCCTGCTGCTTTGGAAAATAATATTTAGTAGGTTGGGTTTTTTTGTTTTACTAATTATGAGCTCAGTGGCAGTTTATTCTGCAGTAAATCTGCTGGTGTGAGATTAAACCTGTTATTGAACAGAGTTTTGAATCTACTGCAAGGCACTCATCACTGCTGGAGAGTGAACATTGCTGTTATCTCATTTAAAAGTTGGCCAGCAAAGCAGCCCATTTGTTTAAAATGCAATTAAGCTGGTGTCTTGAAGAGAAATTAGCAAGGAGTACTTCATTCTGGAGGCATAAGAGGTCTGTTCATAGACACATTAATCCTGTGATTTGGGACATCATTACAATTTGGGACTGTGTTCCGAAAGGATGTGCAGTATACACAAGCGCAAAAAAGAAAAGCTGTTCATTGGGATGGGTCAGTTCTGTTTCCTGAGCTACCAAGATTTTCTCCACTATTTCATGCACGTTGCACATGCTTGCTGTAGAAAAAAGGAAACCGTTTAATGAAAAAATATCACTGCTGAAATTAAATTATTGAACATTTAGCAGTTTACAGATCACTAATTCTCAAGTAGGTTTGGGTTACAAAGAAAGTGGAAGTCCATTTTGTAGCAATATACAGTGCGATTATTTCAGTCTTATGAATACATGACAAGTATTCTGCTGACACTTGATCAGGGATCTCATAGGCAGCTACCTCTACGTCAGCTTCTTATTACACTGTCATCCTCCTCAGACAAAAGAAAAATCTCAGTTGGCCAGGGTTAGCATTTGGTTTTTGCTCACTGCATCACTCTGTTCCTCAAGAGGGACCAGGACTTGACTCTGGTGGAATACTTATTCTTTATATTGCTGTGGCTTTACAGTCTCTTACCAAAACTTCGTCTAGCATTTTCAGAGAGCTGACAGCAGTGGGATGCTGGTAGCAGAATACAGTTAACATTTGCTGCTGCTGTGGACAGGGATTAATTGTTGAAATTGCCAGTTCAAAATAAACTCACTAATGTATTACTAGTTTCTTGTACCCCTCCGTGATCTGGCTTTGGGAAAAGTTGGTGAGACTCGGACCCTGGATGAACAATTTTTTGATCAGCATCATTCACTCTTTCATGGTCATAGAGCTTAAATCCAAGTCTAGTAACATCTGGAGCACAGCAGACCCTTACAACATGTGCAAACTGTCCTGAGCAGTGCTTTTCTAGTAAGTGCTGACTGGCAAACGCCCAACAACAACAAAGGAGTTGTATGCTACTGTGATTAAATAATATACATATATTAAAAAAAAAAAAAAATTAAAAAAAAATGAAGCAAATAAACACAAAAACAGGCTTTAGCCATCTTGTGATTTTGTCCTGCTGTCTCTGAACTGAATGAGACTGAGGAGCAAGCTCTGGGTGATGAGTAGCAACACACTTGGAAAGGACTCCACTGAACTTCTTCTTCTTTCTGTCTGTCATTACAAACTAACACTGGACTGTAAGCTGAGTTTTTAAAGCTCCAGATTTTCTGGTACTGAGAAGAGCTCCTGTGGGGATACTTCAAAGTTTTCAAAAGATAGGAGAGTCTGTGGAGAAGGCTATACCCTCTGTGTGCAGCCTACCAGGATGCCACCCAAAACAGATGTATGGTTTTAAACACTAGACTTAAATTCTACTTACAGGCAAAAATTAGTCTGTAGTGGCAACGAGGAAGTACACAGAATCAAATCACTGAAAACAACTGTTTTTTCTCTGCCAAGGGTGCCTTCAGCCCCAGCTGCATTAGTTCAAAGACAAAAGAGTCCGCAGCTGGGGCTCAAATTGAAAATGCTACTTTCAAATTACACCGGAGGCTTTAGGTCCCCAAGGTTTTTCATTCATTTAAATGAATAAATAAATAATAACAAAACAGAAAATAAAAATATTTTCCTTTTTTTCTACTACACTTTCCTCAGACATAATGATTCAGCTAATCTGAAATAGCAAACAAGTTCCAACAACATCCGTACAGGCTGGAGCCTTCATTAGTTAATCAGATCATTCCCTTTTTTGTATTCCATAATACAGTGCTTCTACTGATTTCTTTAACCTTTTGGTTTGGACACAATTAATGTAATCACACTTCTAACAATTTGGAGATGATTTCTTGCTAGCAAACTGCTACATACAGCGATGTACTTCCTATTTCTGGCTTGACTCTCAAACAGCCAACAGAAATGGGAGTTTGAAGTTAAGTTAATTTCTTTTTAATTATCTTTCCTTTCTTTCTAATTATCTTTTGATCACAGATAAGAGGAACAAATTACAGGAGTTTTTTCATTATTCACAAAAGCTGATGATGTCTGCACGTCTAGTATAACATATTGGTGATGCTTACTGTTTCTGCAAGATGCGTTGACAACATTTTGGGAGGAAAGTATCTACATTACCCTAATGCAAAATATCTTTTAAAACAGCACACGACTATAGAAGCACGCTATATCCATGAGATGACTGATTGATTTTTTGATTAGAGACAAGTCAGACAAAAATTATCTTCAGCCAACATTGGTTCTTTAATCTTTCCTTGATGCCCCATACAAACTCGCATAACGTGAAAGCTAGGGTTAGACATTATAAAGTTACCCTCAAGAAAACAGTGACATTCCCATCGAATTCCCTAATTCCTTGTTGTTTTTTTTTTGTTTGTTTTTGTTTTGTTTTTTAACAGAATTTAAGAATCTTTTCTTAAAGATCTTATTTAACCAGAGTTAGTCACCATCTCACTAGAGCAGCATGTCTCTGTGGTATGTTCTCTAGCATTTCGTCCAGTCTCTCTAACATGCCAAGCAATTTGGCTTCTACTTCTGCCTTTGGGAGACTATTCCACAATCTAATAGATCTCACTGTCAAGAAATTTTTCTGTGTTGCCAAGTCATTCCCAAGAGTGCCACTTTTATTTAAGGCAGGGGAACTGATTCTGGCAATAGCGTAGTTGCTCCTCTGATATTTTCAGTTACTGGGTGCAAGTAGCCAAACACCATCTGGTATCCAGCTGGTATAGTATATTTAGAGGCACCTAAAATCTTTCCAACCCTCCCTGGCTCATCTTTGCTTTTGGAATCAGCTTCTTAATCATTTTTAATCATCGTATTGTTTTGCTATCTGGAAAATTCCTTTGTATGTATACAATTATTGGAAGGAAGAATTTAATTATAGTTCAGAGACTATTATTATGAACAAAGCAGTGAGGCAGTTTTTTTTCCCCTCCACTTCAGTTTAATTATCTTTAACAAGTTTTAATTGTGTATCTTTTTTCAGTTTACAGCATGTAAAGTGTCTCATGAGATGAACAAATCTGTGAAAGTGGGGCAAGGTTAGTGGCCACACTTGTACACAAACATGAGCAACAGTAGATCTCTTACAAACATGAAAGAGAGAATCTATATGACAGTGTTAGCAGATAAAATGCTTTTAAGTATTCAGAAACCATGTTTCAAAGACACGTTTGTACAAGACTTTATGCAGTAAATTATTTTAGCTATAATTAGACTTAAGAAAAAGGTAGACAAGTTAGAGAGATTATCTTTTAAATGAACAAGGTAGTTAATTGCTACCCTAACTGAGGTCCAAATGTAGTCCCTCCCAGAGTACAACCCCTATTTAATATTTTTCTCAAGACTCACTAGAGTGGAAAATATGTCTTATCTGTGGCACACTGCCGCAATATAAAAACGGTACCTATTCTTCATGGCTTGATTCCCAAGTCCACTCAAATCAGTGGGAGTCTGCACTGACACAAGTAGGATTGCATTAGACCCCCAACGCATATCTAAATATTTTACAGTATTGTAATACAAATTGCAGTAGGAGACAGGGTAGAGCAGGGATCTGATACAAATCTTCAGTAAAGTCATTGGAGTGATATATCATGTAAAAGTAAATGTGTGCTCTGCGCATTTGCTATTTAAGTCACTGGGAGTTTTGCCTTAGAATGAGATAAAGGATATAAGGCCTCCTCAGCCTGCCTCAGCACGGCAGGCAGAAAGGTAACGTCTTTCATAACAAAAATAAATGACTTGTCTATTCCAGAGAATACAGGAAAGCAAATGTGGTCTCTATCATCTTCGAGATGCAAAATGAATATGCAAAACCAAGGTCAGCCACTACTGAGGAAGCAGCTTATTTCCCCATGTGAAACCACTTAAAACAAGAAAGAAAACCACCCATGGAAAACAAAATCTTGTCTTTCTGAGCACACACATCTTCCTGTGAAAAAAGTAAGTTTCAGTGGTTGGGAGCAAACAAATATACTTCTTCACAAATTATCCCAAAAAAGGACATTTTAAGTAAATATTTAGATCTCATCTGCCACATTAGCAAAGTCTCCAGCTGAAGTTCTTTTTCTCAGTTTTAATCTGTGCTGCTGTACGCACAAACTGCACTATCCCAACACCTGGGCTAGGACCTGCAGCACCCATATAAACTGGCCACCTGGCCCAGTTTGGAAGGCCTGATGAGATCAGTTTCTTTCAGTCCAAGATGAATCAAAGACATTGCTACAAGCAAAATCTGAATACAGATCCTGCTTTCCAGTGAAAAGGGCATGAATACTTGAAAATAAGATTTTCAGTAGACATTCTGCAATGGAAAACACTGACTGCAAGCTCAATATTCACATATCATGTTTGGTTTAGCTTATTCTTTGTATATATGAAAATACAAAAACATTTTTAAAAATGATGAAACCTTAAAAATTAAAACCCTCCATTAAAGTTAGAAAAACCCACTATAAGGGTTACTTGTATGGCTTTTACCCTCCTCATTATTGGCTTGTGTCCATTCTCAAGAGGGAGACTGGCACATTCAACGTACAGTCTGTATTGATGATCAGCACCCACAAGCTGAGCGAAATCTTCCATGAATTAACAGATAGGTTCCACAAAAATCTCTACAAAACATCTATGAACTAGATATTTTTTTTTCAGAGCTAAGTTTCAATGAATACTATTTTTTAGGATGAGGAAAGTGCTCCTTGACACAAACATATCACTATTTTGTATGTTTATTCCAAACTACACTGATTCCATATCGTCTTGGGTGACTCTCAGGAGCACTTAAACTCTCCCCCCTAACACTGCAGCTGAAATTGTGTTATCTGTAGCTTTCAGTCTCCAGCACTCTGAGACAGAGGCCTCTATTAAACATTTCTGCCTGAACTCTTAAATGTTAGCAAATAGACATGCAACTGAAAACAAATTCTTATAATAGAAACTATTAGGCAATCTTAACTACTGACAATGATACTAGATCTCCTATAAAAACAAACAAACAAACAAACAAAAACAGAAAGGAAACAGAAAAATATTATTAAGAAGAGAATGAAGAGCAAAGCAAATGGAAACACTAGCTGTGCACTGGCACACAGTAAAAACCATGCAATTGCTACAGCATTCATTTCAATGGGAGGAGAGAAAATCTGTCCCCATCAGAGCAGGACTGCAAATCTTGCAGCAACAACAAGGCCTGCTGGCAGCTCCCAGTTTTAGTGCTGTCACAAGATGGTGTTCCTCTCTCATCCCAAGTACCCTGTACTTAAAAAAATTAGTCATATTAGTACAATAGATATAGCTACCTGCCATTTTCATAGGCAGAAAAAAAAAAAAAGAGTACCTGATGGTCTGCTAGATGTATGACAGATGATTGCTCAACTGATTTCATCTCCTCATTCATTCCCATCAAAAACTACATGCCTTGTAAATGCAGCATCTCCTGCCAAGCACCACAGCAGTGAAATGAAGAAAACACTTGTTCGCTCTCTTGGCTGGAGGGAAGACATCAAGACAATTGGATACTGTGGTGATGGTGGTGTGAAAATATGCATTTAGTCAAGGCTCCAAAGCATAGGAGATACAGAAGGGAGGGGACACACAAACTTTGGGAAATTAAATATTTTACATGCTACTTAAGAAGCAGCAGATTCTGCTTCTTATATATTTATTTATGTATTATTATTACTATTTGTTTTGTCTCTGTTACAACTTCTGACAGCGCTTTCATTCTGGAGTCAGGCCCAAAGTAGAATCCTAGATCTCAACACTGTTGAATTTGGGAAAAATGAAGATGCACCTCTGAATATATCACAGCCCTGCCCCTACTCTTGACTAGAGTTCTTTATCCTACAGTGATCGTTGTCAGCAGCAAGGATCTGGAGTCTATATACGTCCTTTCATACTGCAGGGCCATCTTATGGTCATGATACCCACTGATGGGAAATAAGTTAATACATGATAGTCCATTCTCAGTTCTCAATGCTTAAAAGAACACAATGATTCTTAAAACAGATACAGCTGAGAGACATCTGAAATTTCTGAGTTGTTTCACACTGCCCACAGTCTACATACATATTTAAGTTTCACTACCTTTTGAAGTGCCAAAACCAAAATTTGTTGGCACTTATTGCCTCCCTGTGTCTCCTACTGTAGGACATGCACATTTCAGTTTCTATGGGAACTTTTTTCCTGTGAAACTACAGTCAATTTGCATTTCTTTAGCCACTTTACAACCAAGAAAATCTGATTAACAACCAAATAATTATTTTTTCTCACTATTATACATTCTATTCCATTTTTTTTCTCACCGGTATTTTCAGCTATCATGCCCATTTCATACTCTGAATACATTAAAACCTGAAGTTCTATTTCTGCCATGGTCACCTAGTAATCTTAAACAGGCAAGTCTTTTTCTTTGGAAGAACTTTGCTTCCAATGACCACAGTATACATTGCCCTGACTGCCTAGGACATCCGCCTTACTTATGGTTTGTTTCCTGACCTATTTCTATTAAGTACAGAGACTAGTTGAGGATTTATGCACTTTTCCTCACTGTCCATTTTGGAACTTCAAGTCTATGACTCAATAGCAATGCTTACTGTGTCATCCTCTGTGGTCAAAAATAAAAGATAGAGTTGTACTTACAGGGCAATATTTGCAATAATAGGCAGTCCTTCAATCTGTAAAGGTCTATTAGAGTTTCTACTAAAAGCTCCATATCATCAAATTTATTATTTGGAAACAAGAATTTATGATAGATCAAACATTTCAACCATGTCAAGGCCTCAATCAATCAATCGGATTAATAAATAAAAATCCTTCCATCTGTTTTTAAACTGACAGTAGAAAGGGAGTAGGGGAGAAAGCACCATTTGGGGACTGGATTTAAACATGTTTCTAACTGAATGTTTGTCTAGCACCAATAGTTCTGGTATTTCAAGGGGAAAAAAAAAAGGCCAAATACAAACATTTTGTGATGCTGCCTAGTAAGTTTCCAAGGACTGTAGTCCAAAAGTGTTCTGCTGTGTGGAGTCCTCTACAAACTGGACTGGCACAGGGTTTCTGTGGTTCCTAACAGCATATTATTGGTAAATGGTTCTCTACTGCTTATAACTTTTAAACTTATCTAATAAAAGTTTTAGTTAGAAAATGAAAGCATGAATGAATACAGAGACCAAGATAACTTGAGTGATTTTACACTGCTATAGCTCATGAATTGTGACATTTGGTATATCAAAAATAAGCTAAGGAAAGCGAGATTTGATAGGTAGGTGATAGCACAGGAATAGAAGTCAACTAAGTCATATTATGGAAGAGGATTGTACAATGTTTTTGAGAAGAGAGCAAGGGAAGTCTTGGCTGCAGTAGCATCGCTCAAAGAGATGTTGCTGCAGGGACAGGAATATTGCAAGGCAAGATCTCACTGGGATGAGAACATAAAACAGAAAAATAGAGCAAATGAACTCCTAGTAAAATAACCAGGTTGGGAATTACTTTGTTAAGACAGTTTCTGTCCTATTCATCAAACAGATTATTTGGGTTTGTACAGGGCAGAGCTATAAGTTCTACTGAAGTAGACCACAATGAATATGACTCATCTTTTAATGAATGCTTAGCGTTTAGTCTTTAATATGCCATACCACCATCTATGTGTTTTAGACAGATGTTATTTATAACACCAAGCATGGACACTGAATATCTCCTTACAGGAAAGCAGTTCATTAAGCTATCAAAAAAGCAGTCAAAGTACAATAAAATCATAGCTGTTGTGCTTTGTCAAAAAAAAAACAAACAACAACAAACAAACAAACAAAAAACAAACAAACAAAAAAACTCTTCATGTTGAAATTGCAGACTTAATGGTAACATGCAACCTGTGACTTTTGGTGACTTAAGCACAGAAGTTGAGCTTCCAATTGTTACAATCTCTAATCTTGCAGTGTGTGTAAAAGTTTTTGAGAAGATAATTCTGGAGTTTTCTTTGCTAAGTAGGCATTAAATATGCATATATTAAAGAAAATAAAAACACAACTAATTTCACTGACTAATATCTTCCTTTTGGTAATGATAAAAGATGATACGGCATTTATCTGGGGACTTCAGTACCACCAAAAATAAGGCCTGACTGACTCAGCTATAAGTTGGATGGTTGAATATTGCAGTTTCTTACACTCAGCAAGCCCAGTGGGGAAACTGCTTATTTACATCACAGATTTTCTCAAGATTGGCTTATCTCTGTTTTTCCCTTTCACTCTTTGTATATGAGATTTAGAATGAACATGAATAGAAGGATGCAAACTCAAATTTCCAGTCTGTAAGTGCCACAGCAATAGTCACTTAAAATAGCAGAGGCATTTGATAAGTGGTGGTAATTCTCAAGGGTGGTGTTAACCCACTAATAAAGTACACCTTATCATAAAATGACAGCACGTTACAGGTAAGATGAGCAGACCATAAAAACTAGCTCTGTAGGATATTTTCCATGCCTCTTCATGACCAGCTTAGCTATTTTTGACCTGTACTTGAACAACACAAGGCGATTAGAGCAAAAGGTAGCTCTTAGGACAAGGCAAGAAGTGGGATGAGAGATGGACATTTTCAGTGTCTTTTTGAGAGATTTGACTATAAAAAGGTTAGATCCAACATCCTGGAGTACTGTCTGTGTTGGTCTTCAGGAAAATCTGCATGCCTCATATGGGTGAGGGTTACACATACAGACAGAATCACAGAATCACAGAATCGTCTAGGTTGAAAGAGACCTCCAAGATCATCTAGTCCAACCTCAGCCCTAACACTAACAAATCCTACACTAAACCATATCACTAAGGGCTACATCTAAACGTCTTTTAAAGACCTCCAGGGATGGTGACTCAACCACCTCCCTGGGCAGTCCATTCCAATGCCTAACAACCCTTTCAGTAAAGAAGTTCTTCCTAATATCCAACCTAAACCTCCCCGGCGCAACTTTAGCCCATTCCCCCTCGTCCTGTCACCAGGCACGTGGGAGAACAGACCAACCCCCACCTCTCTACAGCCTCCTTTAAGGTACCTATAGAGAGGGATGAGGTCTCCCCTGAGCCTCCTCTTCTCGAGGCTAAACAACCCCAGCTCCCTCAGCCGTTCCGAGACTTGTTCTCCAGACCCCTCACCAGCTACGTTGCCCTTCTCTGGACTCTCTCAAGCACCTCCATGTCCTTCTTGTTGTGAGGGGCCCAAAACTGAACACAGTACTCGAGGTGCGGCCTCACCAGAGCTGAGTACAGGGGGACAATCACCTCCTTAGACCTGCTGGCCACACTGCTTCTTATGCAAGCCAGGATGCTGTTGGCCTTCTTGGCCACCTGAGCACACTGCTGGCTCATATTCAGCTGCCTATCAACCAATACTCCCAGGTCCTTCTCCGCCAGGCAGCTTTCCAACCACTCATCTCCCAGCCTGTAGCGCTGCTTGGGGTTGTTGTGCCCCAGGTGCAGGACCCGGCACTTGGCCTTGTTGAACTTCATGCAGTTGACCTCAGCCCATCCGTCCAGCCTATCCAAATCCTCCTGCAGAGCCTTCCTTCCCGCGAGCAGATCGACACATGCACCTAACTTGGTGTCATCTGCAAACTTACTGAGGGTGCACTCGATCCCCTCATCCAGGTCATCAATAAAGATATTAAAGAGGACCGGCCCCAGCACTGAGCCCTGGGGGACTCCACTAGTAACCGGCCTCCAACTGGATTTGGCTCCATTCACCACAACTCTTTGGGCCCCGCCATCCAGCCAGTTTTTAACCCAACAAAGCGTACGCCAGTCCAAGCCACGAGCAGCCAGTTTCTTGAGGAGAATGTTGTGGGAAACGGTGTCAAAAGCCTTACTGAAGTCAAAGTAAATCACATCCACAGCCTTCCCCTCATCCACCAAGCGCGTCACTTGGTCATAGAAGGAGACCAGGTTCATCAAGCAGGACCTGCCTTTCATAAACCCATGCTGACTGGGCCTGATCGCATGGTTGCCCTGCAAGTGCCGCGTGATGACACTCAAGATAATCTGCTCCATGAGCTTCCCTGGCACTGAGGTCAAGCTAACAGGCTTATAGTTCCCCAACATGTACTTCAGATGCATCTCATGGAATTCCAGAAGCAGTAGTAATTTTGTATTTCCAATTTTATAACATTTTACTCTGATATGAAACTTACATGCTTTTGGAAGATATTATGGCTGAATTGTCTTTGTATAATGGGATCCCAGGCACAATCAGCAATCTATATCTGAGCTTTATCAATAAATATTATATATTATACAACCTCTCATAATAGGTAAGACCCACATGTTCAATAAATATTCTGAGCAAGAATGTTTCCCAAAGCAACCAACATTATTTCCCTTTAATCAGAAATAGATCTATATTGAAAGACCTCTATGAACCTACTGTGTGAAAACAGACAGCTTGCTTACTTATCAAATTCTCAAATATCAAATATATTCTCTTGGAATACACACCACCAATAACAATAGTCCTGCATCTGCTTTCATACACAATATCGATTAGTATCACTGTACCTTATAATCTAGTATGATCCATATACATACGCTCAAACAATTTAATGTACATA
Source organism: Anser anser (assembly GCF_964211835.1). Taxonomy (NCBI): domain Eukaryota; kingdom Metazoa; phylum Chordata; class Aves; order Anseriformes; family Anatidae; genus Anser; species Anser anser. The sequence goes on along the minus strand of NC_139728.1, from coordinate 18,207,553 downwards.
ATCTCAAATATTGTCTGTTTTTGAAAAGGTAGATATACCCGCATTCACAATTTTCATTGATCTTTTATATTCTGAGTCAGATGATATAAAGAATTTTACATTTACACTCAAAAGTCTTAGCTGAAAAAAACATGGATTCAGGATGTACTCATTTTATATTCAGCATCTAACTGATGAGTTTCTATGTGATTATTCTTTCATTCTAGATAATAATTGTGTGCTTTCATTCTTTAAAAGTATGCAGGAAGGATTAAATCCACAAAATGATTTAGGTATCATAACATTAATCATACCACTATTGGTGGTATCTAGACACCTAAACATTAAAAATGGACCCAGCATTCAGAAAATATGAAAGAGAACCAAGAATGAGCTTCACAAACCTGACAAAGATGACACTTTAACCAGCTGATGGCAAACATGGAAAAGTGAGTATGGTCCTTTCTCGTGAAATTAAACCATTAACTCCAGATTACAAAATCATGACTTCACCCAGAATTTACAGTAATGAATGCTTGAGTGATATATGGGTTGCAGCTATGATGACTTTTTTTTCTCACAGTTTTAGATGAAGGAAAACAAGGTTTAAAAAAAAATAAAGAAAAAAAAAGAAAAAGAAATAAAGCTCACTGTCCCTCCATTTATTCTCTGAAATGTAATTGGTAGAGCATTTCCTTGGCGATCTTGAATAAAATACCTTTCACACTACATTTGAAGGAGGTACTTAAATTCAGGACGACAGCTCCACAATGAGCATCCTCAGCAGCTGAATATAAAGAACTTTCAGGCTAGTTATTAATAGAAGTCCTTGTTCAGTTTGAGCAAAGCAGGTTTGAACATGGGTGTCCTGTGCATCACAGATGAGGCTATAACACATTTCAAAGGGTACAGAAGAGGAAGGAAGGTAGGCAACCCTCAGTGAATTTTGTGTTTTATAAAAATGCAGTGAATCCAGCTCCAAGGACCGAGCAGGCAAGGGAATGCATCCTCTCTCAGTTCAGCCTGGGAACAAGGGATAAGCAGCCTAATGCCACTCGGCAGTTACGGCCACCAGAAGAAACTTAGGCATCATGGTGAGCCACAGCTTTAGGTTGGAAGTGGCACTGATACTATGAATTTAAACAAAATTGAGATGTCCAAACCTCTTTGGATTTAGCCCTGAAAATAATGAGAGTAGTGGTATTTTTAAGATTCAAAGGTTATGTGCAAAGACCTGCAACTGAGAGTCAAAAACACCCTTCTATTTAAAACAGTCTCAATTTCCAGAAATCAATATATAGAAATGAAAAGAATCAATACCTTCAAAATAGCCTTTGAGATGTAAGTGTTTGAACACCAATACAATGCACTTTTTAAAAAATAGCATACAGCTCTGTGGGAGGGCAGGAGAATAACAGGCTTCAAACTCCTTTAGACAACTGGAAGATTTAAGAGAGATCCCTCTTAATGCACTTGTAAAAAGGAAGTAAATTTATATGACAAAAAAAATAGAACTTTTAAGACTTATCAAAGTTTTTAAATTACCTTTGAGTCCTCTCCATAATATTTTATGAAGCTTTCTTTGAATTTTTTTGTCATGGCTTTGTGTCAGGTGTCTATGGCAAGGTGCTGCAGCGGGGGCTGCTGGCCAGTCTCTGTGAGGAGATGCCGGACACAGCTGGGTCCAGTCGGCTCTGCAGCGGGCCCACCAGAAGACAGAGCTGAGCTCATCAGCAAAGCTGGTGGCACCTCTGTGAAAACGTGTTTAAGAAAGAGCAAAATGCTCCAGAGGAGAGTGAGGAACAAGGAAAAAGGTGTAAGAAACAGCCTAGGAATGCTGAGGTAAGAGAAGGAGAAGTGGGTAGAGGTACTCCAGGCACCAGCACAGAGAATCCCCCTGCAGCCAAGGAGAGGCCCGCACCAGAGCAGATATCCACACTGCAGCCCGTGGAGGACCCCACAGCAAAGCAGGCTGTCCTGACAGGAACTGTGGCCCACAGAGAGCCCATGTTTGAGCAATTCTTGAAGCACTGCAGCCCATGGGAAGGGCCCACACTGGAATGGGGGAAAAGTGCGAGGAGGGAGCGGCAGAGAGGAGTAGTGATGGACTAAGCCTAATCCTCCTCTCCAGCTCCCTCATGCGCAGCTCTGGGTGTGGGGTGTGTAAAGGAGACAGCAATGAAAAAATGGATTTGAGCACAGGTAAACGCCAGGGGAAAGGTATTGTTTTAAATTGTCTCTGTTTCTCACTATCCAAATCTATTTTAATTAGCAATAAATTACGTGTATTTTCCTCAAGTCAAGCCTGTTCTGTCTCTGATGGTAACTGGTAAGTGATCTCTCTCTGTCTTTATCTTAACCCCATGAGCTTTCTCATCTTATTTTCTCCTCTGTCCTGTTGAGGAGGGGGAGTGAGAGCAGCTGGGTGAGCACCTGGACAGCCAGCCAAGTTCAACCCACCACAGCTTGTATAAAAGGCCTGATTTTTGCAGTTACATCAGCTGCACCTCTCCATGGGATTATTTTTATTGACTGTAGTAATTTCTCTAGCTAGATAATCATACAAAAGCAAAACTTCTGACTGTCTGTGCCTCTTTTGGCCTCTATATCCAGACTAATAACCTTTATTTATATTTCTTCAAAGTACTTTACATCTCTTGTATGTATTTCTGCTGTTGCAAAATATGTATAAGCTATGAGAGCATTTTTAAAGATATTGGCAAATCTGTCTCAATAACAAATTAGTTTTTTCTTTTCTTTCCTTTCTTCAAGATTAACCTTAATGTGGCAGTCTTCTAATACCTTTTTTATTATTGTTTATTATTATTTTTTTTATTTTTATTTTTTACCAGGTAAAGAAAAAGGACATCTGTACAGGACAAAGTTACTGGGGCTTTTGATATAGCAGTTGACTAATCTACAGTTATCTGAGTTTGAAGTCAGTACACACTTTCCCTGGAAAGTGGAATCTGGCACAAAGGCACAACCATATAATAAATAAAAACATTCATATTTAAGTTAATTCAGTTTCTTCTCAGGGAATTTGTAAAAAGCTATGAATAAAATAAAAAAGAATGGAGAAAATATGATTCTGTTTTATGTAGTTGATTGACAAATATTCTGCATCAGAGAGTTTACCTCAGATTCAGAAGCATTAAAGGTAAGCAATGCCTATTGCAGGTTCAAGCAAAAGCAGTGGTTTCATGGGATCTGTGAGCTTGCTCAGATTGACAGTCCATGTACACTGCACTATTCACCCCAATTCTTCTCTTTTAAACTTCTGTACCCTTGTATAGTGTCTATGTTTTAGAGTCTCACAAAGATTTACTCCCTTGTACATCAGAAAAAAAAAATATTTTAATAATTTTTGGTGGGAAAAAAAAAAAAAGAAGAAAAAAGTTGCTGGGGGCAAGTTCCTAGTGAAGCAATACCTCATCCTAAGAGTTTCTACTCAAAAGCCAGGCTCAGAGCTTGTTTCTCTCCAGGTTACAAGTTTCAACTGTCACAAAGCACAAGATTAACAGTTATAAAAACTTGAGAATGGTACTAAACACAGTGCTGGGAAGAGAGCCTTTCTACATTGCATACAGTAGTGCCCCAAGCTACTTAAATGCCAGACTGATATGCAACTAATGAGTATTTCTTTAGCATAGTTATGATTCTTTTCTTATAGGTGACGTATCCCATCCAGAAGCTGTCCTGTAAGAATGAGAAATCTTGACATTCTTTCTTTTGATGCTGAACTAACAGTCTTGATACATCAATACAATAAAATATCCTTACCTGATATTTTGTGTTACCTGGTGGCTTTGAACACCTATTTTAATTAAGAAGCAGCGGACACATTGAACATTTCAGTTCAACTCAGTTTGCCATGGATGAAATACTGAAGAATAATAATGGAAAGGTACAAACAACAATGTCAGTAGATCCTTACCTGTAACACCAACAAGATACTGGCAATCATCTACAAAACGTAGCGGGAGGAAAAAAGGCCTAATGAGACAGTAGGCCTGCTACCAAAAAATAAAGGAAGATTAGGTAGAAGGCAAATTTCCATGAACTGAGTAACAGAAATAAGGATTAAATCCCGCCTCACTGAAATCAGCAGCAAAACTCTTGGGGGTGGCTAATCAGATCTCACACCAAGCAAATTAAAAGAGGTCTATGCCACAGAAAGAGTAGAGAAAGTGAAAAAATAAAGTTTGCACCAGGATAGCAGAACCCAACACGAGACAGATTTGCCAATATTTCATTATGACATACTATTTTTGAATGCCAACTTATTACAGACTATAAAAACATCAAAAAGCCAGTGGATGTGGTGTTTTATACGGAACTCATCACTTTTACCCAAATGATTGCCATTTCTGTGAATCTAAAAATAAAATTTCACAATTTTCTGTCAGAATTTATTGTTTTGAGAAGAACACCATTTACTATTTGAATTAAAGGATTATTGTTTCACAGTACAGTTTCACTCCTTTCCCAGTCATTGACAGAGAACTGAAAATTCATTTTGCACGTACCCATTCATTTCATTCTTTTCTTTCCCTCCAGCTTTTAATCACCATCAGGAAAATCTCATCTCTCCATAGCAAACAAAGCAAAATTTTCATCTTCAAAACCTCAGAGAACCTAAATCATTTTTCATAAGGTTGAGAAGTAGAGAGAGATTCTGTCTGGACTGACTCTCCTATTTTTGCACCTGCATTATCCTCCTGGATTATCCTGCTGTCAGCTGCTTCTGCACAGAAAACATGCTATTATATATGCACACAACTGACTGAAGTCTCTTGCTTTTTCAAGCCATGCTCACCCACTTCAAAGTTGATACTGTGCCATCAGCACTATTTTAGTACAGGTTTCAAAAAGCATTTCATTATTTAGGATTCTGCAACAAGGACACCCTGTATGCTGTGGCAAGAGAGGTGTGGGATAGAAGGGAGTAAGAATAAATAGCTGACAATTGTAGAGAGCAGTGACAAAGGTTCCCACCTTTGTTTGCAGAGAAGTCTGCAGCTGAACGAATAACAGCAGTCCCCTTGTGGCACCACATTCATTTTAACATCAGTGAGGAACAGTTGGCATCTGTAAACTTTGTTTACCTGGACACCAGATCAAATTGATGGAATACTTCGTCTGTTAGAAATGTTGAGGATTACAGCAAAACTCTCCCTTTAACATGCACTTGCAAGTCTATTTCAGAACACAGAAAGGAGTTTTCCATAAATAGGGTATTATCTGAAAATAATGAGAAGGTAGCTGGTGTTTGCAGAAGCCAAAGATGTTAGTGAAAGTACCTAAAATTCTAGCAGAATACTAGGTATTGCAGCAAGGAAGAAATTGTAAAAAAGGAATAACCTACTGAAAAAAAAATAAAAAAAAATCCTGTGGGGCACAAATAGAAGATCTGACATTTTCTGACAGTTTAGCTAAATCCATTGTAATGAGAAAAGAAAGATTCTGTACGAAATCAATTCTGTTTGCAATACTTATCCTTGGATGTTGTGAAGAACCATTTCACATCTCAGAGATGACATCCTTTTCTGTAGGATCTAATCCAAAAATCATTTAAGTTAGTGGGCTGAAAATGACTCAACTCAACTAGGAATGATAGCATCTGCCATAAGATTTGTTTCACATCTCTACAGTTTCAAAAGCATCACAGACATATCTCCAGGAACAGGACAAGAGGAGAGGGAACTGTTCAAATAACCCCAAATCTTTGTTTAAATTTTCCACTGTTTGAAACCTTTCCCATCGTTTTCATGGTCATAAAAAATGTTCCATCCCATCACAGGACACAATGAAAAAGGAAGCAAAAATATCAGTTTTGCAATGTGCAATCTGCACAGTAAAGTTACATTATTATTGTTTTTAAGTTAATTCAAATATTTAATTTAAAATGTTTAAATAAAATAGAAGATACAATGGAAACATATAAACACATCACATGAAAGGGTTTACTTGAAAATGAATAGACTGGATTAAAGGAACTACGATGCTTACGGAAAAAAAAAGATGTAAAGAATAGAAAGCAAAAGCTACAATACTCAAGCCAAGACTTTTAGGGAAACAAATATACTGTGATGGAAGAGAATGTGAAGTTTTACATTTAAAGGTTTTAAACTATTTAATTTTGTATATTTAAGCAATGAGGAAATGGGAAACTTCCTGCACAGAACAATTTGGATGGCAGTTTGCTCCACTGAGAGATAGGAAGAACTAAGGCTATAAATACTGCCATGCTGACAGTTTTATGCACAGCTTTGTTACCAGGGTGAAGTCAAACAAATCAGAGGTGTACTTGTGAAAGAACTTACTAAAAAGATGTCTGGAAAATTAACATATTTAACATATTCACATGCTACTTAGTAAAAAATGCAGGAAGAGAAATTGTTTCTGGTTTTGAGACTTAAATAAGTAAAATTACAAAAAGCAACACAAACCAATACCATAACAGTACTGAAGCTGGTGCTGATTAAATTGCGGAATCATTTGCCAAGCACTATGTCAGACATCCCATAGCTTAAGATAACAGAGACTTGAAAAAAATTCCACGGGAAACGCTGTAGGAAATGGGCTGGAGGATGGCCAAAATGACTAACAAATCTTTACTGCCTACAATCCAAGTAAGAAATGAAAAGGAAGATAAAGGAGCATAAACAGTGTTCTCCCTTCCTTCTCTCATTTGAATGGCCAGCAGCCTCTCCCAGCAATGCTGCAATCACCACATCTCGCCTCTTGCCACCCCACCCAGGGAATTACTGCACTGCATGTGTGCTTCAGTGACCTCCATGGACAGTAGCAAACGCATTTCCTACAGCTGTGTGGGATTCAGTCCTAAGGGAAGGAATTTAAACCAAATCTTTTGCCCCATACCTTACTGCAAGGGCATGTCTTTGTACACTTCAAATATAGCAGAACTCTCTCCAGAACGGTTTTGCTTTTAAAAACTGATGGAGTGGGAGGAAGAGAAGAGGAGGGGAATCCATGGTGTGGGTTGCTTTTCACAAACCCTCGTTAACTGTGTTCCTTGATTAGTTGTTAAAATTCTTTATACACTCCATAAGGAGAGAGGGGATGGAAGCACAACTTTCTTGTTAGATAACTGCTGGAGGAAGGTCTGCCTACTACTTCATATGATAGCTTGTTGATTAGAGATCTTGCCCAGCAAATTGGAAATCCAGATTAAATTCCTTCTTCTGCTTTACTATATTCAGAATCACATCTCCTATTTCCCAAGAGACATGTAATCTACCATAGGCTGCTTGATGGCAAGACATCAGCAACATCTTTTGTTAAAGCTGCATCACTGTGCTGGGAAAAGAAACAGATTACTTGGGCCATAAACACAGAACTGAAAGAACAAGATTGTAGATTCGAACAGGTTAAGACAAGTGGTTATATTCATATAGTGAGCGACAGATCTAATTTCCTATCCTTATACTTAGAATAGCTTATTTTATATATTAATGATTTAACCATTTAGGAAATTTAGGGAGATACACACCTTATTTTGGTTTATTTTAAGCATTTTTGCTTATGCCTTTACTAATTCACTTGCCAGTTTTCCACCATCTGTGGCATTCACTTTTTGTTGTGTTGACCTCTGAAATGAAGCATTAGGTGAAAAGAGGAGCGGGATGTTTAATATCCAAGGTTACTCCTGGAATACATTTTCTTCATCAATAGCAAAGACATACACACCATGCATATTTCAAGCAAGAGAAACTTCAAAAATCTGTTTTCCAACATATTTTTACTTCCATACTCAATGAAATGTACACAACTGATGTGAAAGAAATACAGATACCCTGTTTCCCATTCTCTTTTAACTAACTCTAATAGAAATCATGAATACACCTAACAAAGTCAGGGAAATCATTGTGCTAAATAATAGTTTGAGGACAGAATCCATGTTTCAAACTTTTTTACACACTCCTTACTACTTGTACAGTTGACAAAACTCTCCAACAAAACTTGGAGAAAGACTACATTTGTTTAAGACACCTGTATTTCTTTTTTTGTTGTTTACTTTTTTTTTTTCTTTTCCAACTTCATGTTCAAAGACAAGACTGGCTTTTTATGGCTTAAATGCGGTTTACAATTTAAGTGCATTCATTGTTCTTTAAGTGTTTGAAAGTTTCTTTATAGGTAATAGTTTTACAGTAGCTAAAATGCCCAAACAAATACACAGAGTATTTACTCATGAAAATTTGATGACAATTTTTTCATATTTCTTGCAATCTGTACATGTTTTGTCTAATTATTTTTGGAAGTACATCTGCTTGGACACCTGCAGAATTACTGCAAGCTGTCATTTTTATTCGTGAAACATTATTTAAATTTTAGATTTGGCATCTAACAAAAACAAACAAAAATACTATTGGTTATTATAATACAGCAGCTATTATTTACTGAGTTTGACTCACTCTTACAGAATGATAGACAATGGACAAACTGGATCTTTATGTTAGAACTATGGAGCAGAGGAAAAATCACTGTGAATTAACATCTTTCTAGTATGATATATTTTATTCTGATTAAGCCCATGAAAAACTTATTGGCTCAGATAACTTGTAAACACTGACAATATGGGTTTTTTTTCCTCAAAGTACTGTCAAAAACTTCCACATTGGTCCCAGTAATATGAGTCTCAGTAACAGGCCCTGTTTGACAGACTAGGACACAGAAAGCCGTCAACCTAAGAGTAGACTGTAGATGATTGTTAAGGGGATTTGGTACTTCGTGTATTTTGCCTAATAGGGGAGCCTGTGCTCAGCATTTCCTGAAGCAAAAGAAGACAGATGAAATCTCTGGGCACTTCATTGCTGCTGCCTCTCAAAGATTTCCTGTCAAAACGGGCCTATAAGGGAAGAAAGGTTTTCAATAACTTTTTTTTTTTTTTTTTACCTGGCAGGATTTCCAGTCTTGCTATGAAAGAGTTTGAAGACACTGTCTTTGTAAAAACAGTGCTGCCAAACTACCATATCTAGTTGTGTTTAAAAATAAAAAAGCAATATGACTCACATTACCATAGCGTATACTGTAAAACTAGTTTTGATTGACACTCTATCCATATTTTATATGGTGCTTTTTTTCTTCCGTCAAATGGAGCAAGTGACCTTGATGTTAGTGTGCTTTGCAACTTAAACAGGGAAAGCATATTTGTTGTCAACTTCTTCAGGGATACAATTTTCAACAGAGTACGTAGGGAAAAGGAACACAAGTCCCATTATTAATAATCGGAGTTATTCATGTAATTCCCTGTTCACCTCATTGAGACTTCACCCTTTTATGTCAGCCTTCTTAGAAGGTTGCACCTATGTAAATTTTAACTGTACAGAATTAAAAGGCACAAAGAAAATGGCAATTCTTTTCAGTATCAACTCTAAATAAAAAATGTTGTACATGACTGAAAATCTAAAATCCCCCATGGAATTTTATCTTGGGCGCTACACACAAGTGAATTGGTTGCATTAGAAATAGCTACACATACATAGCAACTGCAAGTGTTTTCTCTTACTTCAGCATTAAAAATGAACACACAGAAATCTCATTTTGAAAACTATCTAGGAATTTATAAACTGTTTTGAGAAAAACAAGAGAAGATCCAAAATGGTCAAATCATACTCAACATGCAGCTTAAGTGTAAGAAACACTTCTGTCCTTTAAGCCAAACACTGTGGCAGGGTTGAGATAGGGACACTTGCCTTGCCTCCTGTTGAGCAGCCTTCACCTTCTTTAGCTTTGGGTTTGTAGTGGTTTCCTGTTAGCAAGGGGATACTTAACCTGCTCTCATGTGGGCTTTTCTCTTGGAACTGGGGCAGGAAATTCAGGTTTTGTAGGTTTGAGCTGATAAATTAACTTGATTTATTGCAGAGTATACGAAGGATTTCACTTTGTGGTCTGACAACCCCATGCGGTCTGAGAAAACCAAAGTGATGTACATTAACTATGTTGAAATGGACTGTGGAAGAAAATTTAATTTGCTGTAGAGTGGTTTGCTCCACAAAAGCTATTGAATAAGGAAAAAGTAGGGGAAAAGAAAACAAGCAATATAAGACTCAATGTATAGTATAGGTAAGGAAAATCAAAATCTGATTGGAAAAATAGTAACACTTTACTGCATTTTAAAAGGAGTAGGAGGAAGCATTTATCAAATGGTAATGAGGGATACTTTTTTTCCAGGAAATCAGAGCAGCAGATGCTATGGGGAAAGGAGAAAGGAGGGGAGAGGACACAGCACCAAAAGCAAGGACCAAGACCAAGAAAATTCAGTGAAATTGGGAAGAACAGCCTTTCAAAGTCAGTGGCTATCAGAAGGCTAAGGAAGACTTTCAGGGTAACACGGGTGTACTTGCATATTCAGACAGCCTGCCCAACATAGTTACACAGGTGAGTGACTGAAAGATTAGAGAAGACTCAAGATATGCAGTGACAAATGCATGAACAAGCTGTTCGGGAAACTGAGCATGAAACTTCAGTAGAGGTAGATGCAGCTTATGTACCACAGGCTTAGTAGACAGCAGACCTGTAAAGGAAATCATCATACCACCACTACATCAGAAGATATAGTAACTTAGAGATTTATTTGAAGGTGTTTCTCTTTTAATTTGTGCAGAAAAGATCTATGAGCCATACTGAAAACAGTATATAACTGCAGGGGAAAAGAGCCTACGTTAAAATTTTACAGAAGGTGTTAAAATACCTAAAGCAAATAGGAAATACAGAATTAAAGATGCCACATGTTTACAAACTCCCTCAACTCCCTCTCTCCCCTCCTCCGGGAAAAGAGGCCTTCAGGCTTAAAAATATTCCAGGACATCGCAAAGAAAGCAGATGCTTTTCTGCAGCCTGAGTCAAATAGAAATTAGTACTCATGCAAAAGGCTTAGCACAGTTTACCAATAGCTCTGTTGGCCTATTATTGCAATGCTTTGTCTTGGCAGGAAATCTGGGAATCATATTCCTTTAAGTAAGAATGTTTTGGAAACTACTGCATGGAATGTTTTTAAATGCAAACTTCAAACACATATATGAAAATATATAATCTTTTTGTTAAATTATTACAAAGTATTTCAGTAGCCTATTAAGTTATGGTTGACAGTAGGGCCATCCCTGAGCTGGATAAAGGTACTCTTCAGCTGCATGAGAGTTCTTGAGTCATGAAGTGAATCGTAGCAGTGGAGTGGGAGCTGTTAGCTCTCCCCTTCTTCATTCCCTCACAATTCCAATCTTTGACAGGTGTCTGTAAATATTTCTGGGGAAAAGACCTTAGCTGCAAGTTTTTTTCTTGCAGCAACTTTTCATCAGGTAAACCTCCTGTAATTCAGCATTCAGCTGCACAGGATTTTTTTTTTTTCACAATGCTGGAAAAGTTTTCTAAAAAACAAGTTAGTTCACCAGACTAGAAAGACAGAAAAGGGAAAGAAATGTCTTTAGAGGTACTGTTCAGTCTGTAGCAGGACTTCTGCTTTGAAACTTTAGATAAAGATGTAAAAACAGGCATTTCCTTAACAGACTGCTCGAATTTCACATGATGCTACCCTTGAAAGTAAAGGATTGATGCTTTGGAGCTAGACAGGCTTCTCTCACTGTGACTTGGCATGGAGCTAAAATTCATTTAGGCCAGAAGATATTAATTTTACTTGTGACATTTTCTTTGTCCAGCTTCAAGTGATTAAGTACTGAACAGTGTCTGATGAGCTACAGATGTATCTGTGAGAAGAAGTCACAAGGCAGGATGTTCTTTTTCTTGCAGAACATGATTGCAAGTAAAGGAGAACATTAGAAAAGGAACAAAAAAAAAAAAAAAAAAAAGAAGAGAAATCCCCTGTCCCTCTTCTCTCCAATCTATTTTCTGACCAATCAAAATTAACAGACAAAAATGTCTTTAAAGCCTTGTTTAAGGCTTTAATACAAGAGCTGTCTCATACATGCCCTAAAAGAAAGTTTGAATTAACAAATACAACCAAAACCAAACTTCTGTTCATGGCCAAGGGCAACCTGACCTTTGTTCTGCACATACGCCATAGTTAAAACAAAACATGAAAAAAGAACATTTCTTTCATCTCATATCATATTGTTTTATACAAAATATTGTATGGAAATGTAGGCTCTAATGAGACTCTTTTTTAAAAAACACCATTAGATTATTCAGGAAAACCAGATGATGCACTATAATTCATTTCTAAAACCATCTTCTCTGAGAAAGACAGACACATCTTTTTGAGGATTCCCTGCCCCCTTTATCAAGAATAGAAGCTTACACTTACAATCACAACTTCTATCATCCCAGAAAATGACATTGTCCTGTACAACTCTCACAATTTAATACCTTTCTCATTACCAAGGTTCTTCTTCCAGCAGCTATTTCCACATCATCTTGCAGTATAGAGAAAGTGACTAGAAGCCAATCACATCATTAAAAATTTCCGAGTTAAAACCTGCTGAGGTCTACAAGACTTGCTAGTGTACTGAATGTAGAAATAGAGAAAGCACAAGATGGGTTGTTACAAGCAACCTATGTCTTCTATCATCAAAAATCATATTATTCTTTTCAAGTATTGACATTGCTAAAGTTATTTTGAGTAGAGGCTCATAAAATTTGTAGCCAGTTAGTCACTCCATTAAGTTTTCAGAGCACTCTCTAGGACTAACAGTTCATCCATCTACAAATTACAAGCAATATTTTCTCAATAGTAAGGGTACAGGATACAGACACAGTAAGAAAGATGTCCAGGGCCGCACATCAGAACAAATGTATGAACAGTGAAGAGGAGCTGATGTAACCACAGTGATGTAGAAGCATTTTTGTCTGATGTTGTAGCCCTCTGATGGAGTTAGAGCCAGGGTTGTGCAAGCTAAATAACACCTCTGTTTAGAATTTAATTGCATGAAAATCTTAACATAGACTTAAAAAAAATAAAATAAAATAAAATAAAATAAAATAAAATAAAATAAAATAAAATAAAATAAAATAAAATAAAATAAAATAAAATAAATAAAATAAAATAAAATAAAATAAAATAAAATAAAAGGGCCCAGGTATTTTAACTTCAGAAAGTCCACAGCCCAGACAACTTACCATCTAAACACAAGGAAAGAAACAAAAGAAGAATATGACTGTGAATCACACAGGAACCATAATGTTCAAATATGCAGAAATCTGTTCTGCATACAATGATTGCAAGTTCAGTCCTTGTCCTAGAGAACAATATGCCAAACTATGCAAACATAATACTTTGCTTCTTACATTTGTGTAGGCTTTAAAGCACTTTGATGGTCTTGCTATATTGTTTTTATATAATTTCCAAGTATTGTTCTTATTCTGGCTTTGTTTTCCTTTCTTTGTCTTCACACTAGAGTCTCTGAAAATTCAGTTGGTGAATTTGTGGTGCCAAAAACACTGAGGCTGGTTTTAGAATAAAGTTAAACTTCAAACAAGTAAGAAAGGCAGAATGTGGCCTTGGCAGCCTTCTTAACAGAAATAATGAGCTTTAGGAAAAAAGAAAAAGAAAAAAAAATCACACAAAGAACCAAACAACCACTCCCCCTTAAACAGAAGTGGAACTGCAGCAGATAGCTGGGTTCAAATACTTATCACTTATTTTCACTTTTTACCATCTTCTGTCTCAATCATATTTTTCCTCCCATCTGAACCCATGTTTGACTGCTAAGTAAGACTAGGTAAGACTGTGGTGGTTTTACTCAGCTAGGCAGCTGAACTCCACCACATCTGCTCTCTCACTCCCCCTCCTCAAAGGGAAAGGGGGAGAAAATACAATGAAAAGGGCTCAAGAGTTGAAATAAGGACACGAGATCACTCAATAATTATCATCACAGTCAAAACAGACTCAGCATAGGGAAATTAGAGTAACTTATTACCTATTACTAACAAGCCAGAGCAGTGAGAAACTAAAAAATAAACTAAAGCACCTTCCCCCTATCCACCCTCTTCTACGTCTTCCCCCCAGGAGGCACAGTGGAATGGGGAAAGGGGGCTGTGGTCAGCCCGTAACACTGCGTATCTGCCACTCTCTGCCCCTGCTCAGCATGAGGTCCCTCCCACAGGATGCCATCCTTCACAAACTGATCCTGCAGGGGCTTCCCATAGGCAACAGCTCTTCAAGAACTGCTCCCACATAGCTCTATACCATGGGGTCCATCCGTCAGGAGCAAACTCCTCCAGCACGGGTCCCCCACGGGCGGCAGCTCCCCCCAGACCCCCTGCTCCTGCGTGGGCTCCTCTCCACGGGCTGCAGCTCCGGCCCGGGGCCTGCTCCTGCGGGGGCTCTCCATGGGCCGCAGCCTCCTTCAGGCCACATCCACCTGCTCCACCGGGGGCTCCTCCATGGGTGGGGCTACAGCATGGACATCTGCTCCATGTGGGACCCATGGGCTGCAGGGGGACAGCCTGCTCCACCAGGGGCCTCTCCACAGGCCGCAGGGGAACTGCTGCTCTGGAGCAGACTGGAACATCTCCTGCCCGCCTTCTGCACTGACCTTGGGGGCTGCAGGGCTGCTCCTCACTCCTCACTCTCCCAGCTATAGTAGTGCAGCATTTCTGTTTTTTTGTTTGTTCTTTGTTTTCCCTTTCTCTTAATTCTGCTCTCACAGAGGTGCAAATAACATCACTTATTGGCTTGGCTCTGGGCAGCAGCGGGTCCCTTTGGAGCAGGCTGAAACTGGCCGTTATCTGACATGGGGCAGCTGCTTGACTCTTCTCACAGAGGCCATCCCTGCAGCCCCCCACTACCAAAACCTTATAATGTAAACCCAACACAAGGTCATAAAGTAAATTTTCTTTAAAGGTCTTTCTAATGAAGTCATATACAAGCTGTTGCAGTTTTAACAAAAAAAAAAAAATAAAATAAAATAATAAAATAATGCTTTTATGTGTACTTATTATGAGGGTCTAAAATAAACATGAGATAAATATGTAGTAATCTTCACTACCAAATCAAACAGTTATTCTCACCAAGTTCTCCTGGAAACAGTGCTTTACTCTCGCAACTCCCTGGTGCAGCCAGCACAAAACAAATGATAAGTTTGGGGATACCAGGGCTCCCTCTTTAGCCTCTAATACCAATGTTCAATATAATATGCTTGAAGCATTACACCCAGTTGATGAAGTCATGTTTGTCTCTCTTTACATCACTACTACACTAACAGATCATCAGTGTATTTGGACTAAAATGTCCTTGCTAAACAGTGTAAATGCACTATGAATTATCAAATTCATACACGACAAAATCTATTGCTCATTTTACACTGCAAACAGAAACCATGCATCCTTTCTCATATGACTGGAAGCCATTATAACTATGACCTAATTCCAGTACTTTTCTGAAAAACTGAAACATTTCAACCTGTTACAGAAACTAACAAAATAGCTTCATGAATTTTCTCAAGAACATAACAAATCATAAAAACCACATTTCCCAAAGCCCTACTCTGAACAGCACGGGAGACAAACAGTGCCAGACTGGCACCTTTGACATCAGGGTACAGAAAGATGGAGGTGACAAGGTGGAGCAACTTTCTGAGTGAGCTGGCGGCTGTTACAACCCCATTAAACACCATCAATCTCCCCTTCAACTCCAGTACCTCAGTGGCCATTAAAATAAAGCCACAGAGGAACAGTCCCAGCTCTGGTATTTCTGGGATAGGCCCCCTGTAACAGCCGCCCCCTATAACAACCCAGCCAAGTGAGACAGCCTTTCATTAGGATATCACTGTAGCATATTGGGAAACTTTGTAGCCTTGTTTCACAACCAGGCAAAGTAAAGAAGTGCTCCTTCATTTACACCATTTTCCTGCCCCCAGTAACTTGTCAGCCTGTTTTCCTATTTCCACAAAATTTGATGAAGCAATACAGATACCGAGCTTCAAATGTTGTGTGACTAGGCTGCTGTTAAAAGAAAAAAAAATAGGGCGTCTGCTCTGGGAAAGACTGCAATATGAGCTCATCTTTCCATAGGCACCCGAGATTTCAGGGGACAGAAGGGACATTACACACGTCCTAATTTCAGGGAAATCTTATGTCTGAATTTGCTCCTTATTAGTCTTCACAGAATCCCATCACTAGATGCAGAGCTAGCTCACACCAGGTTTCATTAGTTCCACCTCTTGCAAACTACTTGTTTATTTTAATAAAACATGAATAACTGAAAACAGAAGCCTGCCTGCCAGTTATTTTTGTTTGTTTTGTTTACTTGCAGAGCTTTAGATAAAGCCATAATATTAAGCAGCAATTTTACCTGTGTTTTAAATCACCCTATCAACAGTGAAATTACATATGAGAGAGGCAGCTCAAATGACTGCTGATGCAGAATGACTTGAGCTTGCCGTCCCTGCCCAGGACTGGCGCAGGCTGCTGCTGCCCTAATCAAATTCTTCAAGTTATTCTAGATTCTTGCATGCAATATTGCAAAACTGAGTTTCCTAGTTAATGATATAAAGTAACACTGAATAAATACAAATAGTCTAATCTTCTTCTGCAGTCATATCCTCCCACACTGGTAAGTGTAATTAGGAAAATGCTACATTGCATGTCCTGAATTGTGAATGCAGCTGATAGTTAATCATTATATTTACATAGCTTATATGAAAAATATTTAAATTCATGAATGCTCCCACTTTTCTTTGCCATAACATTAATACCTGAACAGTGTCTGAATGTATAATGGTGTATTTGTAGCTTATTGATTCTTCTGCAATGTCCTTGTAAGAAAACTGTTGGACAATAAACTTCCAGGTGTAGAGAATATTTGAGATTAAAAAAAATAATAAAAAAAAAATCCTTTGATAAAAATGACATACAGTAGGAGGGAGAGAGGGGAAAGATACACTGTTCCAAGCTGATGTGAAAGCATGTTCACATAAACAAAAGATAAACTGTAATATATTAAAAGAAAATCTAGGGAAGTGCCTTTTATAAATCATATTTTGCAGAATGAATTGTGAATAATCTTTCATCTGTATTTAACATCCATAAAATACTGATTTCCACAAAAAAAAAAAAAACACAATCATAAAAAGATTTATATGAAGCATGGAATTTAATTCTGCCAACAATAACTGTCTTGTATCTGTTTTATCGAGAACAGACAAAACAGAAATGTATAACATATTTGAGAATATAAAAAAACAAGAACATTCTTTTAACAAATTACTCCTTGGAAGTTCAACTAGGAAGCAATATATGCTCACTAGTAATATCTCTGATAGGATTCATAAAATGATAGAATGAATGCACAGCATATTTATTTTTTTTTTAAACCTGAAGTTGGAAAGAGAAACTAATATTCATTAAGATCTGCTTTAGAAAACAGATCATTATCAAAACAAAAACAAAACAAAAAAAAACTTATTTTCTGGGTACCCAGAGAAGGGTACCATGGACTTGATTTTCAGAGAGTGAGCGTTCATATTTTTAAAGAACTAAATTAATGTACAAGTCAAAAACTAGATCCCCTCAATTCAAAAGACTAGCCTTTTCATGGAACAAAACTCAGAAAATGTGAGATACAAAACCAATTTCATACTGTTTCCTTTTTTCTATTTTTTTATTTTTTTTCATTTGTTTGTTCTTTGTCTGTAAATTTTAAAGTAGCAAATGAATTCATCAATTACTTTGCACCAAAGAAGGATTCATTGTCAAAAATATAATATGGGGAGACTGATAATAATATCTGTTACCTACATTTGAGCTGCAGCTTTTCTTGGTCAAAACTACGTTAAACACATGCTGGTGAATAGTTAAGTTGCAACTTGGTACATATTTTTTATCCATGATGAAGGAGCACCAGCTGATGCTATTTGAGGTACCAAAGGTAGGTACCAAAACATAAGCAACACGTTTCTTTCACAAAGTCAAAAGCTAAGCCTAATGTCAAAGGTTCTCTACATATTCTGTAAAGGTAGTTGCTGTGAACTGCCCTCTAGAGTAGTATAAGCTAGGTTTCACTGAAATTCTGCTAGGAAACCTAGTGTCTTTCAGTTGTCCGTATTAAGGTCATGTAAATACAACCTAATGCCCATTTGATTTTGGCATTCAAATTTAGATGTGTTCTAGAAATCCATATATAAATTCAACATTCAAATACAAGCATAAGGGAAAAAGTGCCCACTTGTAATACAGCTTGGCCGAACGTCTTCAGAAATGCTTCCTTCAGAAATACTGTAGCTTCTCATGAACAAAATCTTGAAATTACCTTCATGTCCCCCCTCTAGACCTATCTATTTGAATTTCTTTAGCTCTAATCTGTATTTATCAGATATTCCAAGTAGGGTTATTCATTATTCTGTGATGTACATTACACACATTCACTTCCTAAACACATTAAATGCATCCTTTCATGGCCAAAGTATATATTAAAATTTATTTCTGATAAAGAGTAAAATACTAGGTATGTTTTGGCAGTGATTAAATGTGATTAGTAAAGAATTTAAAACTTAAAGCACATAGGCACTGCTAGCAAACTTACCTACCCCCTGAATAGCTTAAAAGCTGATTTTTCAACAGTTTTAGGATTTACACAGTAAGATTACTGGAATTAAAATGGCAGATTTAAATCATGTCAACATATGTATGTTTTGTTCTATATTATTTCCTAGAAAGAGTACATGACAATCCAGTGTCTCATGCAAAATCAATTACTTTTTAGTTCAAGATCCTCAGTCACTGAAACAGGATATTATTTTGTGTCCTGAACAATATCTTGTTCCAGTTTCTAAGGAAACCAGCAGCAAAAACTAAGTTTACAATGCTGCATCCTCCAGAAAATGACTACAATGTCAGTCTCCAGGGTATCATTACCAAGTGCTATTTGCATTTAAATTTCTATAACCCTTAAGCAACTGGATTGTTTGTTTATATGCATGGTTATGATCTACTAGGTATCTAGGTGTTATTCCTTACTTCCCCATATGGGTTCACAGACTATTGGTGTTTAACCACTTATAAAGCTAGGTTCCCAATCAGCAATACCATTTATGAATTTTGTTTCGGAAATTTCCTTTTGCCACACTCAGTGAGATGTATGTTCAAGCCTCAGTATGTGCTTCATTAGTGGATGTCACTCAATCTGTTTCACACATGGGAAGAAATAGGCAAAGTCATGTTGCTCTGTGCTACAAATAGCCAGAGTCTAGAGGAAACGTCTCTCCACTGTGCACAGAAGGTTTTGGGGACTGGCCTAGGGGAACTAGGTTACATGTTCCTAAGGGAAGTCAAGGAAAACTCCAGATTTTTCTTGACAGACACTTGTCTCTTATGTCAGAAAAGCTCAACAAATGCTCTGATGAGTTACTGATGCCTTTATAGTTGAAAACTCTCCTGACAAACTACTCTGCTGACCAGAGATGACAAGGCCCTGACATCAAGTTTCTGTCTTCAGAACTGTTATAATATCTGTTCATGCAGGATGCAACAACAAAAAGATTCAGGGGCTGTAGTTTCCCACTGAAATCAACATAAATTTGTAATTTAGTAGAAAACTATCTTCCCTTCCATTGTGTTTTAAGGCTTTACATTTAACTTTGTAATTATTTTTCACAGAAAAAAAAAATCTATCATTAACTTCTACAGGCTCTAAATTTATTCTGTATTTAGTGATACAGAACTTAGTGAACAGGATAAAAAGAGCTTTTTCCAAACAAATCACTTTTATGACTAAACAATCACGCATCGAAAAAAAAACAAAGAATGTGATTATAAGAAGCAAGATTTCTGTTCTGAGTTGTAGACACATACTTACAAGTACACCCTTCCATAATAAAGCAAATTTAATTATGTAATGTTTTAACCTTGGTAGATGCAGTTATTGATTTAGATCAAATTTTGTTCCAGAAAATTATTTCAGCAAAGTAACTGCTAGTTGGTCTCTTTTATAATTCTGTGTTAATCTCTGTTCTCCCCACTCATGATGGGGATCAATCTTTTTGAGATCATTGCTCCTGAAATGTATACCACGGGAAATGTAAGAGAGATGACATTTCTTCTAGATACTTGCAAATACCTTGCCAGACAGTTCTCTATGTGGTTTCTTGTCCCATCTGTATACCTTAAGCCTGATCTGGAGAATGCCGTTCAACTGATGGAAGAAAGTAATTAAGCCTTCATGCTCATTCAAACTTGTGCAATCTCAGGAATGAAAGCTGGCCTTTGAACCCAACAGCATGGTGGCTTAACACCAGCAGATGCTGTAATACAGGGTTAACAACATTGGACAGTACATTCTTCTGAGACCTAACACGTGCTACAGCCACCAACCTTCTTTTCTTGTTTCCACTTTTACTTTCTCTGCTTACATGCATGGGGCATATCTGCAAATTTAGGACTATCAAAGGGAATAGGGAAAAACAGGAGAATGCTGCATGGAGGCATGTCCTACTTAGCCTAAAACCAGCGGGTTGGTATTGTCTGAATATCATCTTGGCATTTGGTGCCTGGTCCGTATCACTATAGTGAGCTGACTCCTGGGACTTCTTCCAGACTTTGAAATTGGGATTATTTTAATGATAATCATTTATCAAATCTTAAGCCTTGTTCTCCTCTTTACATAAATCCCAAACATGTGGGTTAACTACAAGACATTCCAAAGACCTTAACTATTGTCATAGATACAACTGCTTTATTACACACACACCTTTTTTTTTTTTTTTTGTGGTCCATATACATTGCTATTTGTGGGCTATTTGAGTGGGGAGAGAGGCCTTTAGGAGATTTTGTGAAGGGAAATCCTAAGACTGAAGAACTTTTATCACAAGACAGTGAGTTTTAAGTACCATACAGGCAGAGGAACGCTGTCCTATAGGGAAAGCTGTGTCTATCAAAAAGATCTATGGGGGACCAGGCAAGAGCTTCAATTTGAACCAAACGAGAAAGATCTTTTTTTTCTTTTCTCCAACTTTATTAAAATCTAAAATAAATGTACTGTAGTCCTCAAGCACCATTCAGTGGTAAAGAACCAAGAAACACACACTTAAAATGACCTCTGAAGCAAGTCCTAGTATGCATATGAAAAAGTTGCTTACTGTGTACTGACTGTGTTTAATATAATCATTTTTCTTATAGGGCTTGTCTCATGTGTTTTCAGTACAGCATACATGTGTTACTATGATAAACAGTGGGTTGACTGTAACATGTTAAAATCATTGAAGAATTAAAATGATTCATCACTTTGCAAGTCATTAGTCTGTAAAATGAAACTGAGATATTGTGTTCAAAAAAGAAAATGAGGCACAACATTATTTAATAAAAATGTAATTCATATAAGTAACCTTTAAATCACCAAGTTTTTTTGCACCATAAATTCTTTTTTCAGTGTGCAGAAATAAAAAAGGGAACTAAACTTATACATTACATTTATAGTCAGCTGTATTTTTTCTTGTAAGCTTTGCTTGTAATCATAAGAAGAACAGTGATGGTACTACGGTGTTTTTAAGACAAATGAGTAATAAATGAAAAAAGAAAAGTCAAAACCACTAAAAATGTTTTGAAGAACATTGGGGAAAAAAAAAAAAAAAGGAAAAAAGAAAAAGAATGCTTCAAGGCAATAAATACACATTCCCCATTGTTTGGATGCAATACAAGTACATCTTTAGTTAATTACATAGTGCCTTCAGTGATGCATTTGATGTTATATCTGTCTTTTATTGTAAATAATTAGGGTAGGATTACTTGCAAGATGGATTACTATTTCACAAGTGTTGAGTTCATTGGGCACTACTGTTGATTTTATACACTTGTTGCACAAGCTTGACAATAAAGTAATATCCCTATTATAGCGTAACCCTGAGTAGTGAACATCTCTTACGATGCAATGAGATCTTAAATCAGCCAGTGAGTTAAACAGAACCTGTAGCTTCTTCGCATTTCTTAAGCTCAGTTTTTCAATTAAAAGTGAAAGGCCACATATTGCACTAAAGCATTCTTTGACTTTAATGAGCATTTCTCACATTCAAGTCAAAGGTTGTGTATAGAGGATGATGTTTAACTAGTCTACTCTGAGAGCAGAGTGAGCGCTGATTCATTTGCCTACCAAATCAGAAGCAAAGGCAGAAGCTCTAGCAAAGTCACACCTTAACAATATTTTATACCTGTTGGACATTGATTCCCAAGGGTGCCCCAAGCACTGAGCCCCAGCATAAAGCCAGGCTGCTGGCTATCTCTGCAGCCCTGTCATTTCAGTTGTCCACACTTCCATCTGTATATTTTAGACATCAATGTCTTACCTCTCTTGTCAACTAAAACAGGATAATTCTTTCTGCCCAAATAAATGAGAAATAGAACAACACAGAAAAGAAAGGGTAACTACTGTTCTTTCCAAATCCCATAAGCCACACAGAGCCAACATATGCTACTGTTGGAATGACATGGGATGTTCTTGAAATGCTGCATGGTGTGCTGAAGGGTGTTGCTGAACACCACAAGTGAAACTGGAGGAGGAGAAATGCAAAAGTGAAGCAGAGTGAGGATATGTTTGGAAGTCTTCCTGAATTTCCAAACTACTATTTCTTGGATGGAGAAGTAAGACAAAAACACCATAACAGAAGTAAGGCAAGAAGCAGCTATTTAAGGGGTGAGAGGGCTACAAAGCTGCTCCATGATTTTGAATCACACCAAAAGTAATTGAGGTTGGGCAAAGAACGGAGAGGGCCTTTGACTGTCAAATCTTTCACTCTGAATTATTTTAACTTTCCCTTAGAAATGCCTCTAGAAACTTACAGTCACCAAAAGGCCAATAAAATTCTGATGAGATATAAAGCTAGGCAAAGTCTTGCTTTAATAGAAATAGAAAATAGGTTTGAGTATAGGAGTTAACAAGAGAGTATTACTTAAAATACAAAAGGAGAAGGGAAAAACTAAGGGCTTGGTAAATGGATGAGTATCTTCACAGAGGAAAATATATCAGCTGCTATAGGGTATCCCTTGAAATGGAAAGTTACGAAAAAGAATAATGACAACTGGAAAGACAGGTGATAAAGTGGAAATTCCAAGTAGCAGAAATGGAGAGGGAGCTTTTACACCAGTAGAGAGAGGGTTATTGGCAAGAAAAAGGTACTACAAAAAGAGGATAACTAGGAAAAAAAAGAAAAAAAAAAGAAAGAAAAGGAATTGTGTGGATAGAGATGGGAACAAGACTTCTCAGGGTTTAAAAAAATAAGGCTGTCTTAAACAAATGTGAAATGAAACCCCTGAGTATTCAGCACAGATAGCTTATTTCTGTGTCACAGCTGAGCCATCTATAGGAAATACTGTATCACCAGTATTTAAACTAATAGAAAAATAAAAAAAAAAAAGGAGAGTTTAATGTAAAAATAAAGAACAAGAGATCTTCACTGCAGAATGAAGACGTTCTTTATAATTCTCACTCCTCTTCATTTTTTCCACTTCTATTTTGTCAGCTTCAGTGTCATGCTCCTGTGGCAGAGGTAACACTAAAAAGGCAAAACTCCTTGAGGGGCTCCTTACAAATGCCTGACTATTTTACATATTCACGTCAGGGCAGAATTCAAGCTCAGAAAAACAAAACAAAATTGTTTAAAAGGCTTTTAAGATACTCCCTGAGAATGAGATCATTCATGAGAATTGATGCAATCATTACAAGTAATCAGCTCTTGCCAAAGATGGAAATAGATTAGTTCTGGAAGGAGGGACAGTGCTGAAGCCTGCATCCTGTTAAGAATATACAAGAGGAAAATGTCTCATACATATTTTGCATACATTTTTCCACTGTCTAATTGGGCTGGAGGAGTGAGATAACTCATAGCCTATTGTTCTTGCAAGCCACAAGCGTAAAGAGAGAAGGGAATTGTTAACAAGCTAATATTAGTCCAGTAACATGACTCGATCATTTTATTTCTGTCTGTTGGATGGATGTCACAAATTCTCATGTAGGAAATTGGCTCTTCCTTTTGCCACAAAGATTAGCTACAACCTGTGATACCAGTGCTTTGCTGGAAGGAATAGTACAGGAGCTTCACTGCTGTGTTATTATCTGGGATCTATTATGTTTTACATTTTTCAAAAATCTTTAAGCTAGATCTTTGACATTCAACTGCCTATAAAGACATACACCACCCGATGAGAGGCTTTGATGTGCATTTTGAGGATTAAATAATCTAGATGGAAGGCAATGTGTTTCCAGCCAAGAAGAAAACTATGGAGGAAATTTTGCCTCCTGCCGTTTAGCACTGCTGGCAGTCAATACCTTTTAGCCTACCCTCTAAATTTGATTTCATACATATTTACAGACTATTTTTCCTCTTACTACTAATTCTTTTGAGACCAAATTAAGAACAAAGATAGCAGGAACAGGCTTCATCAAATAAAAATGTAAATATGCTGCATCTCATTTTTGGATGAAGAAAGTTTATTTAAATATTTTCTCAAATGGAATATCTTTGCAGTATCATTATTGCTTGCAACTGGAAAAGTAATAGTCTTACAAGTCAGAGCAACCCATTGAGGCTTAAGCAAATTTATGCATTTAAATAATGTAGTTTACTTTTTTTAAGAAAGCCTAGAATTTTCTGCATTTTCAGATGAGACTACAAATAAAAATTTAATATAATATACACGAATATATTATAGACTATTAATATAATAATTATTTATTATTATTTAATTATTATATACTAAAATAACACAAAATAACAGAACATATAATAAAGAATATAAAATTTTACTTCCTGTATTTAAGTTCAATGAAAAAATATATACACTTTGTCTAACTGAATGTTCTGTTATTTTTTCCTGTTATTACTTCTATCTACAGTAAAAAAAAATATTCTAATGAATAATGGAAAACTGTTCACAAAAAAAAAAATGTTACAAACAATGGAAATCTACATTCTATCTGTCGTTTTTCAAAAGACAATTTTATTTTTCATGACAGGCTTCAGTAAAGTTCAGTACAAAATGTAAATTTACTCACAAAGTGAGAGAAGAGTGACTAGACATGTCATATACATGTTTGTCTGGCATGGTATCAATCATGAATGATTTTGACCTCCGCATTTCTCTTTATCTTAAGGCTTTTCCATCCAATCCTACCCAAAAACAATGCAGAAGCTTCCATATGGTGTTTTAGGACCAACCTAGCATGAGACCTTGTACATAATTCTGGTTTTAAGACACTGCTCCGTATCCTACCAGGTGTTAATTACATTCATTGTTCTTACAGAGCAATAGAGTGAGCCTGGTAAGGTTTCAAACCCTGTCTCTCTGCTTTAAGGGGTCTCTGCAGGCCAGTCTCTGCTTTAGGCTAGGCACCTAGGGATGCTGTAACCAGGTTTGCCAGACAGGCACACTGGTTCTGAGGAAGGTGGCATCTGCAGGCCAAGAGGGACAGGTAGGAGAAATGAAAAGGTTGCAATGAGAAGCCCACAGAGCTCCCTAGCCTGCATCAAACTTCAGCTCCCGTTGCATTCCCCAGCCTCTGAGGAGAGCACCCAAGCCAAACTCACTGAGCTAAGGATCTCAGGAGTCCTGTGGGAATCCATACATCCCCCTCACCTGCTGGTATTTCTGCACAGAATGTATCACGGCCCGCTACCTTGAATCATTTTCTTTTGACAAACTGAATCACAGATCTACTAGTTCTAAAGCATCGTATATTCACAAGCACAATATTAAACTGATACGTGTTTGTTATATGGTACATAGATATCTATCCTTTGCTAACATCTCATGGTATTTCTATATAGGGCAAGATAAAATCTACTTGAAAGAAGAGCAAATATGTTAACTGCTTTTCTCAAGAAAATTCACGCAGAGAAGAAGAAGAGATTAATCTTTTTCTAAGTGCTGGCAACATTTCAGAGCTGTATCTACAAAGAATTGTGACAAGTTCAGCAGTGACATTCTGTAGGATAGCGAGGATACCAAACATTAACTTAAAGAGCAAAACTTCCCTATTAAGTCTGTCTACATCAATCAGTAAAATTCATAATATTTAAATACAACTCCCTAAGCTGGTAGGTACATTCATTATCTGTAGGCCTATTCCTACAGTAAGAGACCCTAATATTCTTAGTTCAGGTCTGTCCCCTATGGTTTTACTTATTTTCTCTATTTCTTCAGGAAAAAAAGTCTGCAGCTCACTCTCTGCAACTACTGTGCCTACTGTTTACCCTACAGGTTGTAAGGAAATGATGAAATGGGCCCTGGGAAAATGCCCCTGCTTGGTTTCATTGGCAACTGTCATACAAACAGCTTGACATTTCTTAGCATGTCTGCTTAGTTTCAGATAAAATAAAAATAAAAATAAAAAATTAACTGTGCACAAATCTTCAGGAAATCTTCATTATTTTTTTTTGTGAAACACTAAGAACATGCGCTTCTAAGGTGTACTGGTAATAAACCAAGTCTAACAGACAAAAAACAATGATGTTCTGGTAATGAAAAACAGAACAGAAAGATTTAACAATGACCTTTGGAAAAAAACATATCTTACTGTATGTTTTTCTTCAAAGGTGTTTAATCATGATTTCTGCAGGTAAAATGCATTCACGACAATTCCTAGAATTATATTATCAAATTTTTGAGAATAAAAATAATGAATCTTTTTGTGTCATCTGCAAGATTATACTCAAGAGAGATGGTTAGCAAGTTCTCCTGTAATGATTATATAAACCAGAATTCTACAAATGAATGTTTTCACAATCTCAGAGGCTCCACCACTGTAATTAAAAGGTGAATTTTTCACTTTTGTTTTGTTATTCTTGTCTCCTGGGTCTGATTTATAACTTTTGTTACATAATTATATTCATTCATTTCTTTGTGCCATGTTGTATGTTATTTCAAAAGTAACATCCAGAGTGTCCTTGCTTTAAAATGTAGATTTAGCCTCTCTGGATAAAACTTGGTAGAACATCTGTGTTTGAAAGTATGAAAAATTACCACATTTTCTGAGTGAACCAGGCTGAGTGCTCACATTATACTGTCTCTAAGAGAAAATTAAAGTGCTGCTGATAGCTGAGGGACTGGATGGCTCAAGGGAATCATAGTGTGACACAGTCTTTCATCTGATGAAAACCAGCATGAATTTAGCCCATGCTGATAATGACCAAAAGTCATTATCATTTGTTCAGTAATTTATTTAAAATGAGTTAGGGGTCCAGCTCACTTCTTAGTGGTAAAGAGTCCAAATTAGAGCTGAGCAAATAATGAAGAAATGTCTTTGCAAAAAAAAGATTTCATTTTTTTAAATTAGTATGTTTAAACTTTTGTTTACTACCTTAATATTTTAACAAACAAGTCTAGGAGGAGGATTGTTTGTGAATTTAAAAGATGTATCAGCAAATGCTCATGGAAAGCAAATCCTGATTTAATGAAGACAAGCATTTGTACTGGAAAGAAAAAGATCCATTTCTTAGGATTCTTCCTATTCAATGAAATCCATTAAAATAGGTTCTGTGTGGTCTCTGCGCCTGGTCAAAACTAAACAAACAGCTTCAATTTGTGAATCAGATATGCACAAATGAAGTGTTTTCAACAAAACCACACAACGACAGTTATTTACAAAAAGTGTTCAAAGAAAACCATTTTACAAGTTAAAGTGTGAAAGAGAAAGAGAGACTCCATAAAAAATATGTGATGCCTTAATAACTTAATATTTTGGATCAGCTGAAACCTGTTGGAAGTGAGAATGAGGAATTTAAGCCTCTGCAGAAGCAGAACAAAAATCAGTGTGTGAAGTCGGTCTGACAGTATGGCCAGGAATAAAAATCACAGACTGGTGTAAATGAGACTACAAAATCTAGCAGAAGCATTTACAGGGCTCATGTTCCTAAAACAGGATGTATGAATAAATATGGTTATCTTGCAAAGGTACCTCCAAGTGAATGTATCAAGCACATGCTAGCAAGATTTGTAAGTTTAAGGTAATATATTTTGTGTAAGGCTGATATCCAAAAATCTGCAAAACTACAATACTCCCAGCAGGAATACTGGGGCAGGGGCACAGTAATTATATTATTTCATACTAATATTTATCATATGCTACTAGTGTCATAAGCATGTCTGTCATATATGAGTATCTCTAGCTGGGACGGAGGGTTGAAGACTATACTGCATGTAGGCAATTTATTCTCATGCTGGGATATTTTGCAAAAACAAGATCTGAAATGAATCTTGGGATCTGCTAAGCAGGTGTAGGGGGTAAGAGATTCTCAGAACCATTGAGCTTGCAAGGGACCATTGGAGATCACAGTGTCCAATACCCCTGCTGAAAGCAGGGTTAACTAGAGCAGGTAGCTCAGGGCCATCTGCATATAAGTCTTGAATATTTTCTCAACTTCTCTGGGCAACCTGTTCTGATGTTTAATCAAACTCACAGTAAAATTTTTGTTTTCTTGTTTTTAAGTGGTTGCACGAACCTTTCTGTATATCAGTTTGTGCCCACTTCCTCTTGTTGTTTCACTGGGCACCACTGAGAAGTGTTGCTCTGTCTTCTTCATGGACTCCCATCAAGTATTTATGCACAGTGATAAGACTCTCTCTTCTCTCTTTTTCAGGCTTCTCTTTTCAAGCCTTCTCTCTTTCAGGCTGAGCGATCCCAGCTCTCTCAACCTCTCCTCATATGACACGTTCCACTCTTAAATCATCTTTGCAGCCCTTCACTGGCCTCACCCCAGTAATTCCATTACTGTCCTGTACTGGAGAACCCAGAATTAAACCCAGCACTCCAGACATGTTTCCGCAAGACTGAGTAGAGGGAAAGGATCACCTCCCTCAATGTGCCAGCAATGTTCAGCTTGATGCAGCCCAGGAGGCTCTCAGCCTTCTTTCCACAAGGGTACATGGCTGGCTGGTGAACAACTTGGTGTCCACCAGGACCCACCCCAAGGCTGTGCTGTGAAGCTCCTTTCCAGCTGGTGACACCCAGCCTGTACTGGAGCATGGGGTTAATTCTTTTCCCAGGTGCAGGATCTGCATTCACCATAGCTGAATTTCATAAGGTCGGTTCATTTCTCCAGCCTGTCAAGGTCCCTCAGAATGACCACGCAACCTCCTCATGTATCAGCTGCTCCTCCCAGTTGTGAAGTCTGTAATGCAATTTTGTATTCTCTGCAACAGATCTCTCAATTTCCAAAAGAATGCAATCAAAATAGGGTGAAATGGGTCATAGAAAGTGAAGAATCAGCTTCTGAAAGCTGAGTGACTTTTGCTGCAAGCAGGAAACAAGCTATGTGGGTATAGCTACACAGCTGAGCTGATAGTTTTTCATGTGTAAACACGTGAAACAGACTCAAATTCCACTCCTGCTTTAATAACAGACATTATGGCTTATTATCTCAACCCTTAAAGACAGACAAGAAAGATGGTAGCAAAGAGGATAAACAACAGTGCTTTGTTTCACCTGTGTGCTACATTTTTGGCTAGACTTGTGTTTCCCGAGAACAGGACCTTGCAATATGCCAAACACACTCAAACACGGGTAAAATCATAGGCAACAGGGAGCATTTCCACCAATTATATTTCTGTGACTAACAATATGGCACAAGCCCTTTGAAGGTCTGGACAGACTGCTTTTCTTGACAGCCGATTCTCCTCACTTAAAATGACCACATTTAGTTGTAATTTGTAGTATTACTCCTGATTTACATCAGAAATTCTGAGAGGAGAATAACACCTGGAAGAGCTCACCATGAAAGGAGTCATAAGCTTATTTTTATCGTTGCTAAACAGAATGTCAGCAACAACAGTTCCAATCTGCAAATTGTACTGTTCACTATGTTCGTCTTCATGCCACAGGGAAAAATGATGCTTGAGGCAGAATGATTACACCACACTAGCCTTGAGCTAAAATGACATCATAAATAAACAGTGCAAGCAATAGTAATAATGACAACAATCAAGACAGATAAAAAAAAAAAAAAGGTAGAACTGTGGCAATGTCTTCAAAATTATACAAATAAAACTAGCTAATACATTTAAAGATCCATTGAGAATAATAAAGAGAAAAAATACCAAACAAAAATCTATTATAATGCTTGAAATTGTCCTTTTAACCTTTACTTAAATTAGCAAAAGTTGCATGTTCATACCCGATGGCAAAATATAGTCCTTTTCTAGAAAAACATGGAAGTGTGCATTAGTACAGAATATGTAATATTAAAAAATCCATCCATTATAAAAGATGTAAGGCATAACTGTGTTGCCAAGTATTGAGCTTAGCAAAGAAATATTAATTTTGCTTAAATTGGTCCAAAACCCTATAAAGCTATCCAATGAAAATTTTGTCCATTTGCAGACCAGTAGCTACAATAAAGCTACAATGTCTTCACTTGTTGAAAGTAATATCCATTTAAGTTCTGAACACAAGCATCCTCTAACAATAAACCAAATGAGCTCTCAATATAAAATGTCTTCCTTCTCTGAAAATCCGTATAGCAAATATAGCCCGAGGGAACTTTTAACAAAATGTTATAAAACTGAAAACTGACATTAATAGGAAGTACTGATATATCCTTAGTGACAATGAGTTCAATTCTCCTGCCACTGCATAATGGAAACACCAATTGGCTCCAATTTGCTTCGATTGGATTTGCTCCGATCAGTGACAGAAGAACGAGGCTCAGTCCTGCTGAGACATCATTATGAGAGACAGATTTAGCAGAAAGTATTGGCTACAGCTGAAATATGCGACTCTCTAACATTACTCAGGCTTTGGTTGAAATCCACGGGGGTGGATAGGACACTGTAATTGTGGTCAATGCATTCCTTAAAGTCAATGACTAGTTCACATTATGAGCTCCATTGGTGAGGTAAAGTGCATGACATTCCTACCTTCCCACCACGTGCACCAAACTCGAGTCTCCTTCTGCATAAGTTTATCCTGGCTCTTTATTCTCTCTCTCTCAATAAATAAATAAACAAATAAAATCCTGTCTTACATCTCATTAATTATTGTTGTTCCTTTTGCACAGCTTTCTTTTCTTCCTATCTAAATATACCTCCTTCTCTTTCTCATCCTCATCTCGCATCTTAGCCTCTCTGTTCACTGATCCTCACCAGATCTCCTTTACTCCTATACCATCCTCACAGCTGCTCCTGGTACTTTGTTGCATCCACTGACTCCTGAGGTCCTATGTAGCTGCCCTGATATAACAGTACCCTTTTGATCTGGTTCTTCTAAGGTAGCCACAACTCCTGGCTGTTGTGAAAGCAGACAGATGGCTCAAAACAAACCTTGGGTGCCAACAGCATCCTGCTAAGCCATCTCCTTATCAAGCTGACATGTGAACAGTAGGGAAGGTGAGGTGAAAGAGCTCTCTCAGAATGCCTGTCCAAAGCAGCCCAAATTCAGATTCTGTCCTCTCTATTTCTCCATCTTTTCCACAGTATGCCTGATTTTTTGCACGGGATGAAGAGGTTCTGCAGTCCTCCCTGTAAAAGCTGGGAACAGGAAATGCAATCTGTCCCCTTACGGTGATGTTCTGACCAAAGGAAATACATCACACCAAGACAAGGAGCAAGAAGGAATTTACACTGCACTAGAAATATGTGATGAATTTCCTACTGAATCCAACCTAATGTTACGATTGATTTTTTTCTTCAACTCAGGGTTGAAAGCCTATTATAATACTACTTATCAATACAGAACGTTAATTCACGCTTTGAATTAAGTGGCTAAAATGGGGATTTAATTTAGATTTACTAAGACAGCAATTGCATGTTAATTAAATAGCAATTGATTATTAAAATATTTTTACTGAGGTTTAACAGCTCCACTACATAAGAAGATTTGCTAATTTACTGTCCAAATTGTGTCTCTGGATGTACTGCAGTGAGTTCAGTGAGGTTGCACAGATGCAAATGAAAACAAAATTTGACTAAATAACTGTTTTCTCTTGAGTTAGCATTTATTTAACATACAGTAACTTACTGAATCTAAATCAAGTGCTTAGTTACAGATTTTTAGGATAGTTAAAATGTTAAGAAATATTATGTCATATGTTTTGAAGCTGTAAAGCATGATAGTAAATGTCTAACAGCATTTAAGTGCCAAAATAATCTTTAGTTCAGAAAAATATCAAATACCATTTATATCTCTGCACTTAAGTCTGGCATCAGACATCTACGGTATAATTTAATGTGATAAATAGCAACCCAGCAATAACAATGTGGGAATCTGAACTGCAAATCAAGGATGGAACTGGACTCTGTTCCCCTTCAGCAAAGAGTGGAGAGAACTCTTTCACGTTGTTGCATGATGTCCAGACATAACACTAAGCAGGTACCATCGTGATGAGCATAGCCTGGGTTCTCCGTCTGCATCTGAGTGTACCCAAAGGGAGATGCCATAATTTGCTCCTACAATATTCAGGACAAATTAACAAAATCGATGGAGATTTTTCACAAATCAGAATTGCAGGGTAAACCACTAGAGTTGTATTAATATCACCCTGTCAGAATCTAATCCTTTATGGATACTTATATATTTTTTCCAATCTCTGTTTCAGACATTGGCACCTTCAGGGAAGAGAAAAACATTTTGAAGCCATACCAAGCCACACAGTAAGAGCACAACTGATTTTTATCATTTTTATCCCTGTTTTAGATTCTTATCCAGTTCTTCCCTCTCAAGATAGTTCTCCTCTTGAAACAATGACCAACAAAAGTACTGATTTTTCCAAAGTGCCTTGGGTAAAATTCCCCTTTCTCAGTGCGATTTCTGAGATATATGTACACAAACGTTACTCTAAACAGTCATATTCAGTGATTATTCCTGATTTCAAAATTTTTAGCACCCCTGTTAATCCTCATTTTATCTGCTGTCTTTTAGCAGCTCCAACTCTTCCTGTTTTATAGAGCACTAGTACACATTTCAGCAAAAGTGCTTGTTGCCATTTTTTATTTCCACCCTTCACAAACCGGAAATATTTTTCTGAAGTGTGTTCTTAAAATCCTTGGACTTAAGTCTTGTGATCTCAGATAAATCATCATTTTATTCTCTGCATGGACTTCTTCTATTTCTCATTTTGTTTGAAAAGGTAGTTGTCAGGAAAAGGTGTCTGGCACTTAGCTTCACTGTTTTTTCCTCATTTTTCATGGGAGCCCCACTTTTCTCCCCTAGACACTCACATAGGCTTAAGCTCACTGATAGTAGAGTCAGAGCAATCCAGTCTAGGTACCCCTGGATGTCATCTCACCTAAAAGCTAAATCACGCTGTCACACCCAAGACAAAGCTGGATTTTAATTCAAATATACTTTCTTTCATCAAACACTATATCTGTGTCAGACAGCCATACCTTTATCCTTTCTCTTTCATGGAAAAATGCCCATGTGCAAGGAACTCAAAGCATTCCTGTCAGCATCGCTCCGTCTAAATTTTATCCACAGCTGAGCTGACTGACTGAAAAATCCCCTGGGCTCACCCCGAAGCCTAAGGACTTGCTCAGGGTCACAGCAAACATTTCCAACAGTCATGGACCAGGTTCTGGTAATGGCTGGAGGTTTGTTCATGGTTTGCTGAGTTACCAGGTTCTGCCTGAAACACAACCCTCCCTTCCCTTCAAGTCTTCCAGCTAAAGTTACAAATGAAACTCTCCTGCAGTAAGCACCACAGAGACTAATTCATAATCAAAGAATAAATGTTATTTTCTAGCCAGTAGCTTCCTTCCAAAAGAAAAGATGGAAAATTTAGCCATTTAATTTCTTAAAGTCAAATATTCTGTAATAACATTATACAAAAACATACACTTCAGTGTTTCTTCTGAACTTGTTGTGCTAGTACAAGACAGATACAAGAGATTCAATGCTTTATTCCCTGTACAAGTACTTAATTTACCTTCACTGAGGAAGGGGTTTAGGAAGGACTCACGTGCAGCAACAGAATGTTATGCTGTGATGTATGCTGTAATATTTGTTGTTGCTCCTACCTACTGGACACAATACTTGGTCTGCCTCGGAAATACAGATATTCAAAATAAAAAAAAAGTTGATGTTACCTTTACCTCTTTCTTGTTAATCTGTATTCACACTTGTATGACTGGTTTGTGTGTGAAATGGTTTCCAAGTTTTCAAGCAAAAAGCAGTTAAGAAACAAAATATTTATACTTTCCTAACTTGTGCTTCCTGCCTAGCTAGATACAATACAGATGCAAAGTCACTGGTCTGCAAGAGCCTTCCACAGATCTATAATAAAATAATTAAATTAGTGAGTTGTGTTTAGATCAGAGATTCTTGGCTGCCAGCTCCTAAGAACTCAGGGAATTCAGAACCACAGAAGGATCATTTGGAGTCCATTTGGCAGAAACGTCAGAAACTTGCTGCTCCTGGGAACATCCTTTTCCAATAACATTTATAGCTCTAGATGGAAGTGAAAAGCACCATATGTTAAGAGTTTCCTGCAAAGCTTCCTGGTAAGAGAGGAAATAAATTCAACTTGTCACATCTGCTCGTGGGCCAGTCAAGTAGGATTTTATCACAGCTTTAAGTGGTTTACAAAACTGTCCTGTTATCATCTGAAGGGAGCTTTCCTTTCAAGTTGTTTTTTTTTTTTCCCCCAATATGATTATTTATATAATCTCAATCATTCGATGATTTATTTGTCAGTGAACTTCACTAACATGTATTATTATTTATCTCTAAACAGCAAAGATTACTCAGTTATTCAGCTAACAGTAATAATTAAGTTGGGAGCCAATTTGCATGGTTCAGCTGAAAGAACTAAGCAGTTCCGTTCTGCCCTTCATTTTTTGACCCCAGCTATGTATACTGTATCAAATTTTCCATTACAAGCTACATTTAATTAAACAAAAGTCAAGCTTCTACCATCTTCAGCAATCCTGGGTCCTAAGCGCTGTAAATGCAATGCAAACAGCTGGCTTCAAATTCCCAGGGAGAGAGGGATCCCAAAGAAAATATTATGAACCAATATATAACGGCCCTGCAGTTGCTCAAGAAATCATTACTCTCTTTACAGAAAGCAGAAATTTATTACGTGAAGTGCAAAGATAGCACAAAATAAGGCAACAGTACTCTACAGCAGGAATTTTTGCAAAATTCACAGCACTGTCAAATTAGGCATAGCTACACTCAACACACATATTTTTTGGCATCTTGTCCTGTTCTCATTGAAGTCACTGGGAAGTTTGCCACTGACTAAACAAAGAGGAGGATTGGGCCCAAACTATTCAGCTATTTGCCAAAATAATCAAGTAACAGGAAATTGCCCCTCAAAAGGTAGACGTGTTTCAAAATTCCAGATGCCTACACGGAGCTGATCTAATTTACACACACTGGGCCATATTCAGTTCTCTGCGCCTCCATGCGGTTTGCTTTGATGTTAATGGGAATCTGATGCTGCTTAGGGGCAGTGCAGTACATGTCCCTTGGAGCCCATTCATTCCCCTCTAGCAGTAAAGAGTGAGCACAAAAGAGAGTGGAAGTAACACATCACATTACATCCAATATTCATGCAATTATTGAAGAACACTATGTATTACATTTGCAAAC
The DNA here is from genome assembly GCF_964211835.1 of Anser anser. NCBI lineage: Eukaryota > Metazoa > Chordata > Aves > Anseriformes > Anatidae > Anser > Anser anser. The sequence goes on along the minus strand of NC_139728.1, from coordinate 18,172,086 downwards.
TGTCCATAATAATTTAATTTTCTCTCCACAATTTATAATATGTTAATTAGGCATGAAATTGAATGCTTTTTAACATACAACTGATTATGCTATAATGTATCCAACAAAGATTGATTACTGAATAATAAATCAACATTTGCATAAATATTTATATAATTTATTTTAAAAAATCCACACTGTATAAACAGATAGCATGAGAAGAAAAATGTGCTATAATGGAAATTGTACTTTGCCTTTTAGAGACCTTTCTTCTCAAGACTCATAGAAAACTTTGATATACAGTAGAGAAACAAACTCTACTCCATACAACACAAAGCAATTCAGTCCTTCTTTAAATGTTATTAGAAATGCATAATATGGCTTTTTATTCTTAACGTACACTAAGAAGCAGAAAAATTGCCAGAATAAAAAATAAAATTGCATTTTAACTATATTTACCCAATGTGGAATTTCCACAAAAAGTTGCCTTGTTTTTGCTGATAACTGTGGCTAAAACTCCTCTTTCTGACCTTGTATGTATCATTAACATATCCGACCCTCACAAAATCTTACTACAGTCATTTCAACCTGGCTTGCTCTGTGACAAAGTGACAGATGTACTTATTACATTAACAGGGATTTAAGGGTGGATACAAGACACCAAGGAATAAGAATAGAAATCTAAAGATTTCTCCATTAACAGATACTGCCTAGAATTTGTTCAGATTTCCCACAGATTCTGCTTATACCCTGCCTGCCTGATAGCAAAACTTTTTTTATGGACTAGTTGTCCTTCAGGGACTTTCCAGCAGCAACAGCTCAGATCTATTCTGCATCCTCCATATACTGCCTGCTCCTAAGCTGACTGAAATAAATGGGAAGACTCCTTAAGATCTCATGAGCTTTCGACCAGCCTCACATTTTACGTCTTCTCATAAACCAAAGATCATTACAGGGTGGGCTCTGTCCTGCCCACGCTGAGTGGGAAAGGAGACCCAAATTTCAGGTCAGCAGGAAAGACAAATAAACTGCATGTAACTGGCTAAATGCCTCTAACCTTGGCTAACTTTGTTTCTAGTTGGTCTACTTAGAAATATCAAAAGATATTTAAAAATAGCTTGCTTACTCAGAAACTGCAGCCAGACTAATGGAATGAGTTTTTTTGAACACACTAACTTCTTGTTCACAAGCCAGGAGCAAGAAAGGGCTTGGGAGAAATCACATTGGCTAGAACACTGAATTGTCCTCTTTAAAGAAAAGTGAACTTAATGCCTAAGTTAAAATGACCAATTAAAAATAAATTTCAGTGATACAAAGAGGAAAAAGTTTAATGATAAAACCGTTATAAGAAAACAAAACTGCAACTGGTTCTTTTCCAGATAAAACTCACTCAGCTAGCCAGCAGCAAGTGCCAAGCAGACGTATTCCGCACAGCACAGACTATGCTACAGCACAGCTTTGGTTCAGTGCTGCAAGCTGCTGTGCACCTCCCATAAAAAAAAAAAAAAAAAAAAAAAAGGCTTTGCACAGAAACCAGTGGGGTTTTTTTAGCAACTCAGACTGTTACAGCATCAGATTTTTGTATATTAATGTTGGTTATGCTTGAAAAGTCTGTTTTCCTTGCCCAGAAATTCTGTGATAAATTTAAGTACAGTACGTTTTCAGGAAGTACTCATCAATAATGGAAGGACTTGGCATATCATATTTTAACAAACATTTTGAGATCATACTTCCCCTGGCTTCTGCAATTGTACATCTGAGAAAGGAGGTGCAAGACCCTGAGACAGACAGCCTGTAGGAGAGGTGGGGCTGATGGGGTGCCTCCTGAGTTCCTCCCAGGGAGCACACATAAAATTCCATAAAGCTGCATCTTCCAGGCAGTTTCTGCAGTTGTCATTTTTCCTTCCTCTTTTCTACATCTTCCCATTCTCTTTCTCAATTACCTTCTCATTTCTGTTTTCAGATTTCTCTACAAGCGAAGAACACCAGACCCTACAAGTTTGCTAAGCCACGCTCTGTCTCTTATTGTTGTTCTGTGTTTGACACCAGCTTCAAACTCCATTTCCTAAAATGCACCGATTTCTACAAGCTGCAATCCCCTAGGTGCAAACTGGTAACGTTACTCAATACACTGAAGTTCTTACAGCTTCTTTCCTGTGATCTCAGAATGGTTAGATGTAGTATTATTCCTTCTGCACATGGAAAATCAGAGACAAAAGAACATTAAATGACTTAGAGTATACACCCAATCAGTGACAAAGTTATATACTGATCACCCAACTAGCAATACATCTGATACCCCCTAAAGTAACCAGATCAATCTTTCCTTCCTAAAAAAAAAAAATATAATTGATTAATCATCTCATTCCTTCTGGTTCCATTTAAAATTTCTGTATATCTTCCTTACTTTTTTTTTTTTTTTTTAAAGGCTTTTTCCCCACTGTTGGAAATTGCTCTCACCAGACATTTCTTCTGCCCCACCATTTGATTTAGTGGTCTTTCAGCCAGGTACAAAAGGGACAGAGCACGCTGCCCTCAGTGTCACTCCTGCCATGTTCCACAGTTCTAACACTTATGCTTTCTACATCCACTTTTTACTACCATATTTTTTATATGCAGCACACTGTGAAAGTGATACAGGATGTTACATGAGGTGCACTGAAATGCTTTATTATTAAATATTTTAAATTAATCATGTGTGATAGTTAATTATTCATTCAAACAAACCATGAAAAATAGAGACTGCAGTAATTTCCTCTCTCCAGTATCAGATTGCTACTAAATGTATGGCACAATAAAACACTCAAATTAAAACTTCCTGATGTGACAACAAATTACTAAATATTCTGAACTGCTGAAAAATTAGAAGTATAACCCTTGCACGACATATTTATTATATTCATGTCCTACTAAAAACTGCATCTTATTTGGAAGAAAAGAATATTCATGACCTCTTCTACAGATTGGAAAGGAAGTTTCTTGATTTGCCTGAAACTTTTGAACAGCAACATAAGCAAACTTTAAGGAAGACACATCATGTGCAAACAGTCGGTGGTGCATGATGAAATGAAATAATTACATAGAGTGTAATTTCTTGAGACCAGTCTTTCCCACCTGAACAACTTGATTTTTATTATTTCTAATTATCAAAAGGGCCCTTCACCAACAGTGAGCAAAAGCCAAAGCTTATCATCCCAAAGAACTTGAAAGTGAAAATCTTATTACATCCTCGTGATGCGAGACCAGCACCGGTGGAACTGGCCTCAGTAGCAAGCAACTTGCAAGATGGGAAGAATTTGCAGGAATGAAATCTGGAAGGCTAAAGGAAAAACAAAACACACAAAAAAAATATCTCTAAAAGAGATGAAGGGTAAATTGCAAAGGAAAAATGCAGCTAATATGAGCCACAGCACGTATCTTGTAAACTCTCCAGTGCAATCTTATATTTACACACTCGCACCTGTCAGGCTTCACCTGAGTAACCCGCCCCACAAAACAACAGCCAAAACCATAAAAAAGAAAAACACACAGAAGATCAAAATAGGATAGAAAAGATGAGAGAAAACCCAGATCCCAATCTTATTTTTATGATTTTGTTGTAATTTTGTCTTAAGCACTCTGCTGTATAAGTTCACCTCTTATATAATTCAAAAATCCTTCACAATATGTAAACATAAGCCTTTTGACTGAACTTAATGATTCTATTTTGAGCTGCCCGGGCTCTGGCAGAGCTATCGTTATAGTATATATTCCTGAAGACTCAGTGTAACGATCAAAGCCCGCTCAAAGTACAGCGATCAATGAGGAGCCGTTTGTCTGTCAATCCTTCAGGAGAAGTAGGAGTGCCCGGCTCAGCAGAACAGCAGGAGAGCATGCTGCTGTCTGAGGGATTTGCAACTTGGTCATGGTCTCTCCAAGGTAATAATATTTTGTCAGTATTACTTCTTTTCTTACTATAAAAAGAAATCTGTCTTCTGTGAACCCATTTGTTAGATTGTAATTTACAGGTTTAACCTTTCATTAAAGACACTAATTTGACAAGTGAAGGAGTTCTTTTTGAGAGGTCTGTCCTTTCCTTTCCAAAGAGATTTTTTCACCTTGCCTATCAGTGTGGCCCAGGCTCTCTGGCTGATTGCTGCTTTCTCATGTCAGAAAGGGGTTGGAACAGGAGAGTGCCTAGACAAAGGTTTGCAGAGGTGCAAACAGATTACATAGAGAATTTTAATATTGGTCATTGGTCATCTCTTTACTACACTCATACTTCCTCTGTTCTTTCCTCTCTTTTCCCTCCAGTAAAAGCCTCTGCTCACCCCTCTCTTCCTGTTACTGAGATATTCTCAAAAACATCTTTGAATCTTTTCCCCTTGTATGTCCCTCTTCTATATTTTCCCCTGCTTTGATTCTCCTTTGTTTTCTTTTGTTTCATCTTCTCTCTAGTCAGGTCTCCTATTATTTGTTTCATCTTTTGTTGTTCTTTTCCCTCTACACAGTTGCTCTTCCTGTGAGCTGCTGACTTCACTCACTTTCTTTATCTTGAGTCCTGAAATTATTCTTGGGAAACCCTTTCTTCTCTCTTTTTTTTTTTTCCTAAACAGCTTTTCCAACCCTTCTCTGAAGCACATTAACACATGCAAATTACAGCATTTTGTTAATTTAATCTAGCACCTTTTTAGCATTATTCTTTTCTTGATCACCCCACTCCTTTCTGCATTTCTTAAAGCAAGGATAGACAGATTTTGCTGGTCAAGGTGGGGTAGACAGAAAACAGAAAAAGGATCATGCTCTTCTGAAGCTCTCACGATGCTTGCCATTTCCTTTTTTTACATCTGCTATCTAATTAATTGCTGAATACAACAGTTCCATTTAGAAGGGACTTACTAAAATCAAGTCCAACTGTCAGACTACTTTGGAGTGACCCAGAATTAAATCATCACTATAAGCATAAGCCAAACACATCTTAAACATGGACAGGCACAGGGCATCAATCATCTCCCTAGGAAGCCTATTCCAGTGTCTAACTACCCTCTTGGTGCAGAAGCTTTTCCTAATGTCTAGTCTGAACATCCCCCAATGTGGCTTTGAGCCATTCCCATCAACCTCGTCACTAGATACCAGGAAGAAGAGACAAGCATCTCTGTCTCCATTTCACCTCCTCAGGAAGCTGTAGACAGCAATGAGGACCTCTCATCGACCTCCTTCTCTCCAGCTTTATTGCTCTTTTCTGGTTACATTCAGGTACCTCAACGTCCTTTTAAAATTGTGGAGCCCAGAACTGCACAAAATACTCCAGGTGGGGCCATACCAATGCTAAATACAGTGGGATAATCACCTCTTTTGACCAGCTGGCTAAGATGGGTTTAACACACCCCTGAATTACTAAAACCTTTTACTTTAAACTTCCCAATGAGTCAGGTTACAGCCTTTTACTTCTCTCCATCATTCTGAGGCTCTCTTTTTTTTTTTTTAAATATAGTAATAATCTGGAAATATTTTTTGCACAGCCTATTTGCAAGTTCCCCTTTCCCTACCCCTTTTAGGTTTATTTATTTACTTATTTATTTATTTAACTTCTTAACTGTCAAAGCTGGAGACGGTTGAGTATTTGGAAAACGTTGCTCAACATCTCTATACTGGAAGGCTTGTGAGAGAAACAGAAGTGTAGACCTCCATTTCCTGATGAGTAGCACATAACATCCAAGAGTCACTAGGTTGCTTCAGCCATTATGATATGGGTGAAAATTGGCCAAAACATAAGAACTGTTTGGAAATATTCAGCATAAGTAGGTCCAGAGATGAAATGGTTTCCAACCTCCATGGTAAAGCTTGTTCTTATCTGCCAGGTTCAGTGAGCTCTGAGCTGCAACAGGTTGTTTCTTCTCAGATCACGAAGACTCGTGAATGTAGAGAGTACTACATGAAGAAAGATCAGTGGAGAGCCCTGAGGTGGTTATACAGATGAGACATAAGAAAATGAAACAGGAATGAAATGCAAACTGCCATGACAAAAAGGAAAATAGAAAGCAAAACAACAAAATGCCGAGTATCAGGCCAGGCTACCTCAGGGGATGGAGAGAAAAAAGAGAAGAGAGGTGGGAGGTATGACATCTTAGATCCCATCCCCAGGTAAATCTCCTCAGACTTCTCATAATGTGGGAAACACTACATAATTCTCCTCAAAACTGTTGACAGTAAAGCTACTTCTTCCTCTATTCTGTTGTGTTTTTCTAGACACTGACCTCTACAAGAGCACGTTTTTGTCTATGATTCATAAATGTATAATGTATATATGCATACAGCATCTTTATCCAAAAAAAAACGTAAGCAATTCTAAAGAGTAAACACTCAAATCTCCAGTTAGAGGCAATACTTTTTTCCTCTCTAATTATATACACAGGTGCTTTCAACTGAAAGTTTTCTCTCATACAAGGCAGCACAGAAAATTAGAAGCAAAGCCAGGAAAAGAGATGTGTCCTGCTATTAAAGACTTGCTCTGAGTACCATTCACCCTTTTCCTCAAAAGACATATTTTGAAGAGGAGATTCAAGCTGAAGTAGACACTAACAGAAATGGCAAGTAGCATTAGAGGCCTTGAAATGCAGATAGGTAGGAGACAAGGCAGATATTTCATCAATATTTATTTGATAATCGCTGGATGTAATTTTTCCTCAATACTAAAAGTATAGGCACTCTGAATCTTAACTGTGTGGTTCTCTGGCTGGGAAAGTGTTACCATTTTTCTTATAAATAAGGTATATGATAAAAGTTTTCTTTCAGTTCCGTGTTCTCTTCCAAAATCACACACATCCCACCAAAGTCATTGCCATTCACAAAAGGAATACTGCACATTCATGAAGAATCATGTAGGTGTACGTAAAAGGATAGAAATGTTTGTGTGAGTTTATATCTGTGTTAAGTTTCCCAAGCAGACAACCACAAATTAGCAAGTGGTCACAAGCCACTGCAAAACCAGAAGAGTTGCCATACAGCAAAACGCTACACAGACACATGTAAAGAATTCCAGAAAGTTGCTTCAACTAGATATCCAACAACCCCTTTTACCTCACTAGATTTTGTAGCTCAGTAGTCTAACAACATGGTTTGGAGACTTCAGTTGAGTCAACTTCTACAAGTTGAGCATGGTGTTGTGCATTTGAGTAAAGACAAGATTCTTTCCTTGAGCAGATTGAACTTCACACAATCCTAAACGACAGAATTATCGGTAAGAACAATCCTCAGTTAAATTAGTAAAGGGCCTTTATGGTTTACCCTGTCATTGCTCTCTTTTCTAAGGAGAATAAGGTTTTATTTTATTTTTATACGATCGATTAAGGGAAAGTTGTCTGGCGACAAGAATTCTCTAATTACTAAGTTTTCACAGTATTAAATACTTTAAGTTAAATCAACTAGCATTTAGCAAACTGCTGCTGCCTCCCTCTTCCCCCTTCCGTATACACACTTCTTTCCTCCTAAAAGCCCTCCACTGAATTAGCTGTTAGGTGCTAATTGCAAATGATTAAGCACTCACCAGTCTTACACTTCTTGCTTTAATATTAATGAGATGTATTAGCATGGAACATGGCTTGTATTAATATTATAAATGGAAGCCTGCATGGATCACTGCCTACTGTTTTGCATTACAACGAGCATGTAGCTAAAGAAAAAAGTCCAATTTAGACCAGAAAAAGCCTGGTACACCATATATTTCTGTTGGCAAGAAAGAAGTAAAAAGACTAAAGAAAATAAAGTTAACTACTATCTATTTATATAAACAGCATATCATTTTTTTTCCATAACCAGCAGCAGCAAACTTGTATAAAAATGATAAATTTCTCTCATCAGCCTCAAATAACTGGAATATATGAAGCTGAAGTTGAGTTTAAATTACTCCATTAAGCAGAGCCATGCCACAGAGAAACACCTTTCCTGCCTTGCTCTAAAGAGGTAACTTGAAGTTCTTTTTCCTGTATATCTCAGGTTCAAGGATTGTACCCTGTTCAAACATCTTATTTATGCTTTCCTATTCATGGGATACCAAAGCATATGCAGGTTTTTTGTTGTTGTTTTGTTTCATTTTTAAAGTCTGCATATAATGTAATTCTTTATCCTTCCTCCAAGGTAGCTCTCCCTTTGATTCAGCCACCATGGGCATGTAAAGCATAAGCGTGTTTAGCATGCACAACTTTTAACTAGCTTGCCTTGCATTAGTTATACAAAATAAGTCATGGCTGTTTATATTGAAACAAAAACATTAGAAATGAAAAACATTGTTCTCATTCCCCATTGCTTTGCGCAACTGAAACTGAACACATCTTTAAATGATAGGCAAATGAAAGCTCTCACCACACAAACTGCATCACTTCCAAACACAAACACCTTCTATGAAGCTTATGCGTTTCCTGGGAAGCCTAAAGAGTCACCATTAATGTAAAGTTCTTAACGCTAGTTATTGGAGAAGTATGATATGCACACTTCAAAAATAAATGACAGACTTCCCTCATCTAGATTTTTAAGATTTTCTATTGAAATTGGTTATATATAATGAATAAATTAATAAATAAATAAATAAGCTTGTAGAAGAAGGAAATGGAAGGGAAATTATTTATACAGTATTCTTTTTTTAAAAAGTTGAAAGGATTGATAAAAATGAGACTTTAGAAAGAAAGCCTCACAGCAAAAATGTGAAATCAGCAGCAGAATCCTGGGATAGTTTTGCCATTAACTAGAGAAATGAGTGTGAATATATACTTACAACAGGGACAGTGGGTACATGGCAACAATTGAGCAAGGACTGATATCAAGCTCTAGGTTATAACATCCAATATACATATTTCTACTGCTATTGGAAACAATGAAATACATCCACAAGCAGCAAAAGGAAAAACCTGTCCAGAGTATAAATGGAGAGACCAAGACTCTTTCTAGTACAGCAAGCAGCTCAGCCACATCACTTCATGTGATCACTCATCAACCAACTCCCATAGGTGACTGGTGCTCCACTAGCCCCTACTTATTTAAAACCTATGTCTGGATTAAGAAGCATCAATACAGAAGCATAGAAGAGTCAGAAAAGGCACGCACAGAAGTAGCAGATGCAGGCACAACACAGCCAAGGAGCGACGGAGGAAAGGCGAGCCATGGCTGCACCCTCATGGACCACCACCTCCTTTTCATGGGCTTCTCCTGTTGCTCCTGTCGCACCCCCAATCTCAGCACAGATCCCACACAAGGGCCTGCGCGCACACACCTCTGGTACTCAAGCTGAATCCCACCAGCTTCACTTGATGGTGTAGGCCAGCAGAGACGACATGTTTAGCACAAGACCAAGAGCAGACAGTAACTTCACAATATCCACCCATCGTTTGTTGCCCTAGGTAACTGACACACTGTTAGCTGGTAGCTAGTTACTTATTTTGTGGTTTTTATTTTTAGTTTTTATTTTAAAAATTTCAATCTTTAACATCTATTTCTGTTTCATATTACTTGTTTATTTTGCCTTAAAAACATGGAATGTGGGAATGAGACTGTTGGGATCTCATAGCTGCTGATCTCAGCTACAGGCTGGGTTAATTGGAACACAGTTTGCACATATGTTACCAAAGACACGTTTGTGAAATATCTCCTCTAGAAAAATATTCATTTCTCAACAATAAAATAAGTTTGAATCTTTTTTTTTTTTTTGAATCACAACTAGGTTTCATAGGGGATTATGAAGACATGCCCCCTAATTAATCTAATTGAATATTTTACTTTTTATTTTCTACTACATGTCATTACAGAAAAAAAAAAATATATATATATTTGCACCGTGCAACTTCACCAGTTAATGGTTTCTGCTTTTACCATTTTGAAGCATATTTTGCATAGCAAGACTTCTTTCACAATATTTCTTATTACCTATCATCCATTTGACAGATAGAGACCTCAGCTGGCTGAACTACCCACTGTCACTGAGGAAAGCTGTAGCATATTCAAGAGTTAACCCACTTCACTCAAACCCTACTGGCTTACTCTTCTGTCACGGAAGTTGACTTGTTCATCTAGGAGGGATGGAAACATACCTTACACATGTCCATCTACATTTTTTCTGAGACTGAGATCAATGAAAATTATCCATCTCTCTCTTAAAAGAAAGTGTTGTGCAGCTTTAGCTTATTCCTTAGTCCAGGAATGCACTATTAGTAGGACTACACTATTAGTAGGACTAAATTTATGCAATTATCCAAAGGAGGAACCTCAGGAAAAAATAGGGTCATCAAGTTAAGAACACTATCATAATACATAGATAGAAAGGTATCAAATTAAGGTTGTCCTCCAAGCCTTCAGTTTCAGCTCTTAATTTACAACCTTAATAATGCCTGATTTTTTTTTTATTTTATTTTTTTTTTAATGTGTAGCCTTGTTTTGACTGCATGTACATAGAACCATCATAGAAATTCAGCATTTGCCTGTATTTATCACACACTGTCACGGAAGTTTCATAGCCTTCTGTTCTTAGAACTGGAAATAAAACTATTACTAAGAATATAATTTGAAATAGAAACTACTTTCTATATGAACACTTAGACCGATCATTCCTTGGAGTAAACACAGATATTTCTGCTCTTGAACCAATGAACCTGATCAGCCTTTTCAAGTCAACTCCATATCTGATTATTATTCAGGCTAGCTTTAATTTCTAACACAGGACAGCAAAACACAACAGCAGGCTCCTGTCTCCAGTGAGGGCTGTCCTCTGGGAATTATGTACCTCTCACTAGCAGTGGCTAAATCCTCTTTGCAGCTGCAAGAAGACCATTTATTCTTCAGTGCCTTGTGTTACAAAGGCAGTAAGCAGACAATCCACATGCCCCTCCGTGGGTGCCATGGCTCACATGTACAAGACTTTTACCACAGCTCTTTCTTTTCCTTCATTTACATTCTCTGCTTTGCTGAAGTAATTTGGAATAATTGACAGTGGAATTTTGCTAACCTGAACTTTAGGATGGAATCCTTTTAGATTAGTGAATGTTCCTACTGCAAATTAGTGACTGCCAGCGCAAGCATTTATATTCTTCAGATATGCTACTGGGGGTTTTTCTCTGAAAATGAGTGTTTGGAAAAATGACAAAAAAGGAAAAATAACAATAAACAGTAAACACAAGAATTTTTGTGGTAGTAAGAGAAACAGAGGAAGCAGTTGGTATTTGGCTGCACACACTACTGAGTTCAAGGACTGTGCTGTTACTTTGTATTAAATTTCAGTTCCTGCTTGACATTCTCCTACACTTTCCCAAGGGACTTCCACTGTTTTTCCTTTTGTGGACAAAGGGTAGCTTTGCCACTAGACGGTAGAGGGGCTGGTATTGTATATAGCTTTACCAATTAGGTTTGCTACACCCACCTCTATGAATGCATCCCCACGGTGTAGGTGCTTGCATAAACTTACATCACAGCCCAGCAAAGACTCTTGCTACCGGCCTTCTAATCCAGGGGATGCCAGTCTCAGCAAATGTATTCTTCATTTTCAGTTATTTTACTCTCTTGTACAGAATTAGGACATCATTCTTATTAAAACATTTCACCTTCCAACAGTTAGTGGTTTTTTTGTTTATGTTTTCTTTTGCAATTGTGTAATAATGCTGAAATGCACCTCTTCTCCCCACAGTATATTTAATTCCTGTTTCAGGGCAGTGAACAATATTGAGTGGTCTAAAATCCCCCTTTTGTAGTACCAGCTACTTCCCCCAACTGAGGAATGACTGTGTTAGTGAAAGCATATCATGGTAACCTCAGGAAATTTTCATTCAGTTTTGTAAATTGTACAGCTTTGGAAATTTCCCATATAAATCACAAATCTTAAGTCTTAGGTATACAAACTATATCTTCTGCACTATACAAATCTGGATAGCAGGACAGTAGGAAAATAGAGACATTTGTCTTCTTTGCTGTTCGCACCACAGTGGAATTACTTATCTTTTCAGCTGCCTTAGCACTGCTGACTTCTCCAAACAGGTGGAGAAGTGGGAACAAAGTCTCTGTAATATTTGGTCTCTACAAATATATACTGTCTTGATCTTGCAAGAATCTGCAAGAAACTGCCAAGCTCCAGATCAGGAAAACGTTTCAACACTTGATAAGCTTTAATACTGTAAGTCACCCTAGCTGAAGTACATAGAATTACTGTACCTAAAATTAAGCACAATAAAGCAATTATTTGCTGGGAGAAACTCTTCTACACTTTTGAAGCTCATACTCTGAACTGAGTAAGTCTTGGCTGAGTCTCATGCTTAGGAATCGTGGAATGAGCCTCACATGCTTTACTTCCTTTTGTCTTCGGTCCATCAATTCTTTCCCTTAACAACTAGTACATTATTCAGTCACCTCTAATTGCCCCACATCAGGTCTGCGAGCCGTACAGCTTCAAAGAGGCAATGTGTTAAAAATGAGGCAGGCTGATCATCTGAGATCAAAAACATAAGAATTTGGGGAAGGAGGTGGAAAAAAAAAAAAAAAGGAAAGGGGAAAGGGGAATGAAAGCATGTGCTTACAATCCCTGGACAAGAACTGCTCTCTCAAAGACAATGTACTGTACATATGTTATTTATATGCCACCATTTTAATGGCTCTTCAATGAAAAACATCTTGTAACCATAGTAACTGCCACATTGCATGCTGTCTCTGAGCCTACTACATCACCATACTAGACACACACAGCTTTTCACACCAATAAGTCATGGGCATGTCTAGTATTTTACAAAAGACCATGTACATATTTTCTGTACCTTAACCTTTCTTGACATACACATTATGTTAATTTCTCAATATGAAAAAGAAAAAAAACTGTTCATGTTCTTTTTCTTATTGCTTTGGCAGAGAGCAACATGTGAGTATAATGGCAACTCCCAAAAGCAGGAAAAACTATTTTCAATCATTATTTTACCTCTCCTAGGATCTATAGCTATTTACAAGTTGAAGAAGAATTTGCTGAATTGTGCCTACGTACTCCACTTTTGCATTTCTGAAATGCTTGCTTGCAACAGGCATTCTCTGCTGCAGTCCATGGGCAAGGACCCACCGAGAGGTGCAGAGGTCTCTCTCCAGCCTCCACACCATTTATATATCATAAGATATCATACCATTTGCCTAAACCATCAAATAAGTAATGCCAGTTGCTCCAATTACTTCCATATTTCTATCCAATGCTATATTCTCTCTGTCATAACTATCTTAAAGATTTAGAACTACACAAAAAGTAGGCTGAATTTTCCCATTGGGTATGTGCACAATAAGAATTGCTTTGCCAATGAGCCTCAGGAAATGTTGGGTGTCTGTACACAATCTCCACAGGCAGAAATTCAGAATAAACTATGCAAGAGTGCCCACATACTGAATATAAAAGCAGCTCTGAAACCTGTGAACTAACATCCATTCAGTGTCTAACTGAAGAAAACACAGGTAAACATTGTGCTGTTTTTAATTTCATCAGTATAATATCCTCTGACTTTTTATTCACTCTAAATGGGCAAGTTTATCCATTATGAACACATTATCACATAATAGGATATCAAAGGATTATTAACCCTGAAGCCTACCTCTAGCAATTAAAATATCAGTATTGTTGTCTACATTTACAATACAATTATAAGTTCACCCACTTGGTGTTTCTCTATCATTATATTGTTTTCAAACATAGTAGCAGACATTGCAGCAGGACATTATTTAAAGATTTCTTGAGACAGGTAAGAATGTGAGTCGTCGTTGCCAGACTGAAGGCTCCTGCTTTGCTGTGCAACTTGTGTGATAAATGGATATAACCATTTTTCATAGCAAAAAAACTCACAAGACACAAGGAAGCCAAAATTCAAGCCAGCTTCTTGCCATGTCTCATTGTTAAAAGCCCCCAAAGACTCCTAATTTGGGGCTAGGTGAAAGGTGAGTTTGCTCTATAACCCAGGAGATTACCTAGAAGACGCTTCCACGGAGGACTGAGAAGTTCCACTGCTGGGACCAGGAGCAGTGCCACAGCTAGGCCAGTGCCGCATCCTTCCTATGCCTCTCTCCTAACAGAGTACAACAAGCAACAGAAAATACTTTTTGATCATGCGACATAGCCACACCAGTAACCAAAATTTAAGTTAAAAATGTGACTCATCTGGAGAAATATTGCTCTTTGAATATTCAGGGATAGCCTGCATTGTCGCTGATAGGGATAGAACTTAACTTAAAACTTTTTAATTGACTAGGAAGTCTGGAAGCCCTGAGGCCACGTATGCACACAGCACAACATACTGTTACTGCTTTCCCACCACAAATCACAAGCACTCTTGCAGTATTTTCCTCTTACTCATGAAATTGGAACTGAAAAAACAATGAATTTCTCACACTGTACGGAAATGAGCTCAGCCCCAAGACATACTGGGTGCTTTAAACCCTCACACCAGAAGTTGTTTCCGACCTGCCAATATATACTTGTTTATAATACTAAGCACTGGCTCTAATGGCTGGAGTCAGCATATCCATACATTCTAGGCCACACTGTTGTGCAAAACAGGATTTTTTGTTGTTTTTCAGACCAGATTGCAAGGAACTTCTTGTTATTTGTTGTGGAAAATCGCTTAGTCTGTTAATCAAAATATAGAGGTTGTGGTAGAATAGCTTAATATAACAAAGTTAACATGCCCACATAACCGATTTTTATCACCAAGTTTCTGACACAGAAAAGAGCTACAAAAAGGTAGAAAGTAAAATGTTTATATGCATCTGCAAGTTTTGCCAGTTTTGGAAACGGACAGATTAAATACCACTAAGGATTACAAAGGGGTTCAAACCTTTCTCTAGGCATAAAAGTCAAGAAGAACAAAACCAAAATTTCTCTCTTTTTTTAAATGCCGATAATACAATAGTTTTTCTTGTTCTAATGTCTTAAAGAACCCTGTTTTCCCCAAGTGTGGTGATGATTTCAAGCTGTTGTGTAATGTTATTTTTGATTCATCTCTGTGGTCCTCAAATTCTTAAACATTTTTCCACTTTGGTCTCCTTTGTAGCTATTTTTCACTAGCCTCCAAATTCCATTTTTACTGAGACAACTCTAAGAAGTTTATTGTACATCTAATTGTACAAGTACCAATGGTGTGCATCTTTGCCATTTAATATCTTTAAATCTATGCTTTTGACCACAAAAAAGAAGCCAGTTCTGCCTGCTCAGAAATCATCATCTGCACTGTTATTGATACCAGCAAGTAACGGTCCAGATTCTGCGACAGCAGAACGCAGAATCTGTTGAAGAGATGTGAAAGTGAAACAACTGGATGTCACTTGAATTTGATGTCTTTACATTTTCATTTTTTTCTGCATTGCGCAGGAGCAGTATGGCTTAAAAAAGTAATGAAAAAGACAAGTAAGAGACCACTATTTCCTGTAGTTTGGCCAGTTCTGTACATAGAGTCCGTCTACCTATAACCCAACAGTGGCATATGAGAGAAATAAAGAGTGTGGGAAAGAAACGGGAAAGGAAAATGTACATTGGTTATTTTAGAAGGCTCTTAAAAGCCACTAGCAAACTACCCAGAATAAAAAAAGTAAACCAGCTCCAAACCCTAATATGTTCTGAACCCAACTTGTAATAGAGGGTTTTCAGCACTGGAGAGAACGACTCAGTTGTTTAGCATCCAAGATCCATATGACTGAGACCTAACCATGAATTCTGTTACACAGCTTTGGCTAGATATGTTTCTAAAGTGTTTTCCATAGTTTATTGCATCAAAAAAAGTATACTTATGATTTCAAAATTGGATGAAACAGCACTTATTAAATCATGCACTCCTTACTTATTTGTATTTGAAATGTCATTTCCTAAATATTAATCTTCCCTTTCCAGGCCTCACTCATTATCACCTGAAATTCAGGACCAAAAGCAAGGAAGACTGAACACATGGTTACAAGAGAATGATTTTCCTAGCAAACACAGACATGTGAAAGCTTTCAGAACTTCTCTTCCAACTCTTGTGAGTTTTTAATGATTTGGATAGCGTGGGTAGTGGAAACAGATGCTATCGTCTCTACATTTTTGGCAGAGGATAAAGCAGCAAAGGCTAACATATTCATGCTGTTTGCAAACTGATGTATACCACAGATCATCTTTCCAAAATACATTTGGGCAGGACAGAAAATTTCCAGCTCTTGATGATATAAAATTATACCATTAATGTCTAAATATACCATTACTTCTTAAAAGAAAAGAAAATAACAAGCCCACCCCCCACCTACCCCCGGCAATACATAATCTGTCCTGTTCCCAAGTGGATAAAGGATACATATCTGGGTAGCCATTAAGATTCTTTCCTCCTCCCACAAGAAGAAAATCAGGCTTGCCAAGCACTTTAGGATTCTCAGATGGAAGACACTTTGTACTAGTGAATTCCATTATTTATTGCTACCATGCAGCACTCCATACATCCATAAGGCTTCCTGCAGTCTGAAGACTATATTAAGACCTACTGCAAGCAGATGCAACTCCACTGACATCAGCAGAGCTGCACTTACATCAGGCCTCAACATGGTCTAAACACAGCTGTGCATGGTTTGTACATTGCCTACTCTAACCAGAGAAGTCTTTGTAATTTAATAATAATTGTCTAGATTTGATCCAGAACTCAAGACACACAAGCTACTTGGAAAAGAAGACTAATGCAATGCAGAAGCCTGCCTTTGCTTCACCCTGTCCTAAAGCAGCTCAACTCGGAGCCTTAAAAATTTAACCTTCAAAAGATGACAATGCAATAAAACAGTTAAGTATTAGAGCTGATAAATGACTTTAAGCATTCCATTCTTCTGTATAATGCAGCACACATCACAGCCTCTGCACTGCATATGTATCCCTGCCCTCTGTATTATCCCCCCATTAACTAGTTGTAGGCTGTACTACTGAAACGCATCATGGAGCATATTTAATAAATAGAATTGGTCATCCAATGACCTGAAAATACTTTAGCTGCATTTCCAGAAGAGACTAAACTGCATTTAAAGTAGCAAATAAAGAGGAAGGCAATTCCACATTACATGCAACATTTTATCATCTGAGACCCTAACTCTGCAGACAGGTCACTGTGCTATATCTTCCCTCTGGTCAGTGAGACTAAATGGGTAGATATGCCTCAAAAGGGGATCTGGTTTCACAATGAGATTTTCTAAGCATTCCCATAGCACTGAGACTCAGGAGAGGCACCAATACACATTAAGTAAAAGGCCTCTCAGATAGCTTGGACAGATGATTACTTAAAAGTGACAAGAAAAAAGTCTATTGGGGGGGTATCATACATTAAATATATATATATATCTGTACTCCAGATTCACTACCTGAACATTTGATCTGACTTCAATCTCCTACTGGAGAGTACTTTGGAAAGCAAAGACCCTATACCTAGAATGAAGCTAATACAAATGACTGTTATATCACTGATTCTGAGAAGTAAATAATACTAATAGTGTCTTGAACTTTAAGAAAAAAGTTAAAACAAAACACAACAAAATAATTATTTTTCTCCACTGTGGGAAACAGAAGGCCACTAAAAAGAGGATGGTGTTTCTTTCCAACTGCCATGTCCAGTAACAGGCAATGAAGAACAAGATACTTGATATCATCTCTTTTTTATTGTTTTTATTGTGGTGAAAATATTGTGGTATGCTATCTTTTCATTTTGGTTTTAAAACGTGACAATTTGATTTTTCTGATTTTCTTATTTTTAGTGAAGTAATAACGTAAGATTTTATATAGCATCTTTTGAGAACAGTGTGTCACACATTTTGAAAAAACTCCAGGCAGTTTAAAACCAGACTTGCCTCATACCAGACTAATACATAAAGCAGGTGGCAGTAGAGAAAAAAAAAAAAGTCAAGTAAGGGAAAAAAAAATCATCTCAACTATGATTTTTAAGTTTTAAAACTAGTAGAAAATAAATCTTCCCGTCTCTTTTAAACTATAATGCTATTTCCATATACAGTATAGCACCAGAATTACGAGGCTAATTTATCATGGCATCCACAATCCTTCCCTGTTACAGGAAGAATCCTAAAATTCAGTTTCAGTGAATTTGATTAATAAATAAGATAAAAGCACATTCTAAATAAGAACAAGCACTATGCTATTGCAGTTAATTGCCAGAAGGAGACAATTATGCATTAAGGTGAGTTGTGGAATTCAATCTGCCCACCTTTCAGAATATCCTTTAAAGCAATACACAGTATTGCTTTGTTTTCCTTCTAATGAGTACCAGTGGTCGAACAGTTCAGAATCATGGTGGAATCTTCAGGTGCTCTGCAAGTCCAAATTACTGCACTTGTTTTGACAAGCAGCTACTTTGGCAGCTGGAGGCCTGGCGCTGCCGAGTTTTTCTCTTTAGAGAAAGCTGTTTTGGTAAAGAAGGTATGGATAAGATGGGGAATATAAGATCATTTTTTCTTTGGATTACTGTGTACCATACCTAATGCTTCTTATTCCATCTGTATGCTTGAGGCAATAAGCCCTACCAGTAAACCTTTCACCTTTCACATTTTCTATTCAAAGACTGTAAAGACAGATGGCAGTAAATGCCATCTTTATTGAATTATGATCCTTAGTACTTTACCAGAAATAAGCAAGTATTAATCAAAGTACAAAGGTTTGAAAAAGGTAGAGCCATGAGAGCTCTGGGAAGAAAACAGCTTGCCAGGCATGCTCTCATTTTTGAGAAAAAAAATAAATAAAGAAACATCACAGCATTTATATAACTTGCCAGATATCAAGCAGTGTTGGAGGAGGCATCTTTCAGACTCCCCATACAATGTTCAGAGTATCCTGTCTTTTGTTCTGTTCCATGTCTACATGTCTAGGTTTCTTTTCCTCAGTGAAAGCACAATGTTTAGATTTTAATTTCTTTTGATTTAACATTATTTCACTAAACTTTTTTTAGCTACATAAGGACATCCTTGGGCCCCTTATAGGTTTTGGTTCTTTTTCTTAACCTTACTGCCTCTTCTTGTGGTCTTGCTGGCTTCTTGTCATAACTTAACACTCCTGCGATTTGTTTTGGCCAAGGGACAAAATCAACACTAGACTTTCTCAGAGCAGAATGACATTCTTTGCACTGCAGGTTGGAGATGGGACAGCACAGTAACCTTGCACTCAGTGTAGATCCAAGAAACAGTCCGCTATTTGTCCCCTGTTTAGGGGGAGCCATGAGCTAGCAGACAATCTGGTAAACAAAAAAATATATATTTTTTTTGAGCTTTTCCCTTAGTACACTACAGTTCTGGAAATCAGTGAGATTTATTTTCCTTTTTTAAGAGTTATCTTCTTTTAATTGCCAAAAGACTATATTCTGTAATATAATAGAAATCCTGAGACAGACAGATTATGTGATGGAATACACCTATGTCCCACCTAGATCTAGCCACGATGACCAGGAACAATGACCAGGAACATGCTACTGGATTGCTACAGCCCTTTCAGCCCTCTCACTGCTTCCCATAACCCATAACCTGCATACAGTCCCAGCTAGCCCATAACACATCCACTGTTAGAGACACGGGAGCAAAACGTAAGAGCTGGCTATAGGTACAGGGGGTGACATACATGATCACACCTGCGAAGTATGTGTGGATGACCTTTTCCTATACTAACTTTCTTCTCTGAGTGTGGTTTAAATACTAACCAACCAGTAATTTGTTCATACACTTGCATGCAGAATACCTTGAATCAGTTATCAATTCAGTTGTACCAGACTTTTGAGGAAGAAGCTCTAACTTAAAAATTCTGTTTGGTTCAAGCTGGAGCCAAAAAGCTGTACACATACCCACAGATGAAAGCATTTTCTCTAGTGAACTCCCACTAGGTGTTTTCCAACAGCAATGCTCATTTAACAAATGCACCATGCAGGTGGAACCTGTTAGGAGCAACAGCACATTGGAACATAAACATCATGCAATTAATATTTATTGCTTACTAATACTCATTTTATTTACATTTTCATAGTCAGCCCCATGCTCCACAAAGCAGTATGGTAGGAAAGTAAAGTTTCCACTAGCAAAAATCAACGTGCGCTTTCTACTGTATAAAATGTCCTTAAACATTTAAATGCATGCATGTAAGATTATTTTTTGAATTAAAGAAAATAAAAATACCAACCAACTTATCAGTTGTCATAAAAAAAAGATGATGAATGACTCCAGATGATGAATATATAACATGCCAACATAAGGCAAATCATAGTTTGAACTCATAGCCAATTTGCTCCTGTACATGGCATTACTCCTGAGTAAACATGAGGTGAGCATTCTTACACCCCTAGTGAAAGTAAAGTGAATTACTTTGCAAATACAGGTGGGCACAATTACGCACAGCTTATGCACTGGGGTCAGAGCAGCTGGCAGGCTGATAATTACTCCCTAAGTTACCCCACAGTAATTCAGCAACACGTTTGCATTCTGAGTTTGAAGCACAAGCAGCTTAAGGCATCACAAAGCGTCTCCACTTATTAACAACTGGCAGTGGCTCGTAACACAGGAGTGCTTCGTTACAATTAAGGTTAGCTCTTTTTATAGGGAGCTATTGTAAGACCTGCAAAACACTTCAGTTTATAGGACCTGCAATTTTGAACATACATTTGATGCTTAAATAGCATCTTAACCTTCTTTATATCCTACCCTACTGAAGTACTATGTTAATTATTCCCCTCTCCTCCCTCGTGTAATACTCCAAGCTATTTTTTCCATAAAGAAATATATTGATTTACCCACTGTTTGTTACTGGTAGCCTCCTTCCCCTACATTTTTTGTGACATTTGTCTGGTATATTGGCATTTTAAGAAACTGTGGTTCTATTCCACAAAGCACTTTACTTAAATTTTGTTCTGCTGGTATCCATGAAGTAATGTACTTGTGTAAAAGCTTTGCTGAACTAAGGCATAACTATATACCATGAATCTAAATCCTAAATTTCAATTCTGTCTCCAGAAGCACAATAATTCACTGAAAGGCCAAAATAAATCTTATGTACATCCTACTCCAGTGCATTACGTATATATATAAATAATTTTATTTGAATTTTACAAAGAAAAATAAAGATACATTTAAAACAAATACATACAGAAAAAGAGACATTTAAGAATTAACATTAAGATATTACCCAAACCTTACCAGGACAGCTGTTCTTTTCAGCAGTAGGACTTTAAGTTCCTATTGCTTATGCAAGACACCAAATAGATCCAGAAGCAAAGAGTCCTTGGAAAACTTATCAGCTACACATTAGAAGTTAAATATTTCAGGGTGTAAAACAGAGAGACAATATTTCATTTATGTGTATAGCTTGTATTGCCTTTTTCCTTTCATGTTCCTATTGCACAGTTTCATATATATTTATAACAAAACGTTTGTTCTCTCACTCAACTATTATTTTACTAGTTTATATATATTTACAATTTTTCAAAGATATAGAAGAACCTAAAAAATATTAGAGAAATACTTAGGAAAATAATCAATTTTATTTATTAATACTTCTACCTTTTAAGTAGGTTATTGTAAGGACTTCAAATACAATTTTGACTTTAGAGCAATATTGGATATCAAATCACGCCAGGGACTTTTTGTATGCTTCTGTGCGAGATGACAAGTTCTTTCAGGTTACTAACAATTTTAACTGGTAAAGAATTTCTTTCCTAGAAGATTTTGCCAGATCTGTGCTAAATATAGAAAAAATAATAAACTTTCATTTCTTAAGTCATATTTCTGCATTTTAAGACATACTTATTTCAGAAGTTAGATAACACCATTCTATTAGCAAGATTTGCAAAGCTGTGATATGACAGTACTACACATGCAAATCTCTTCCATAAGGGTTTAGAATCTGTGATCTTTGTGTGTGTGTGTTTGTTTTTTTATGTTGTTTTTCTTCTTATTCTCCCAGGACATTTTTATCTGTTGGAGGACAATGGGTCAAGTTACAAAAACTCAGCAGTTATTCCAATATAAACTTCTCAGTTGTTTGCCATCTGCAGTTATTTGCCATCTGCAGTTATTTGCATTCAAAGCCAGGAGTATGGAAGACTACAATCTAGTCCACGAATAGCTTATGAGATAACTTACTTACACGCTCTCATGTCGGTGCTGCAGCAGTGAAAAATGTAGAAAAAAATCCAGCAATAAGAACTTGAACAAAACATTTTGAGAGGTCTATTTTTCCATTTCTCCTCCCATTAAAATCCCACACTGCTTATTACTAAATACAGAGTGCAAGAAATTTGATGCACAGTAATGTAAATTCAACTTTAATGATGCACTGAAAAATGTCTTATGGTTACCACAATCAGTGTCTTCCTGGATATAAGAGAATTTATAGGATTCTGAAATAAAGCCCTAAATCCATTATATTTTTCCTACAGAAAAGTAAAGGCTGATTGCTTAGGACAACTGTAACAGTATTTTGGTGAACTAAAGGCCCCACTTGTCATTAGTGGTCAGAAACTAAATTAGATCTCCCAATATATTTTTTCTTTATATATTCTAAACAATCTTCTTGCTATTTGACCCATGTAATTTCAGAAAATAGGCTGAACACTGGTAAGTTTGACAAAGCTGCAGTAAAACAGACTGCGCTACAGCTCTGTTTCTGATATATTCTTAGATTAAAATAGCTGGTAATTTACATCCAAAGATGTAAAATAAACAAAGCATGAGACATTCAAGTTGGAAGCACAACTCCTTCTGCAAAACTATGAATAACTTATTCACTAGCATCAACGGTAATTTCATCTAGATTGCAGTCTTTACATTGTAGGCACTGACGGGATATTAAATACAACAGTATTAACTTCTGCTTTTGTTATCAAGCAATACCTCTTACTCTTGAAATCGAAAACAATAGGGGAAAAAAAAGTAAAGAAAGAACAACATGACCAAAATTAACTCTGCACATCCAGAGGATATGTATAAGTGTTTGTGAGTCTATTGAAACACTTAAATGAAAAACACTGTAAGCCTTAAAAATACAGCTAGATTGTAGCCCTATGTATAAAGGAAGAATGACATTTCTGATGCAAAATATTAGACCATGCTGAGTGAAATGTATTACGCACTTGTTCCAGGTTGGAGATCCATAAAGACTGTTTATTTCTTACTACTTTCAGATACTTTCAAGAACTCATATTAAAGGGGAAAAGAGAGAGAGAAACATTGAGTATTCAATATTTTACTATCAGTCGCTTGGTTTCATTTCATGTTAATGCATATAGGCTCTGGTGCTTACAAAGACTTCCAAGGAACATTGGGCATTATTAGATTGATAACCAACTCATATCCCTTGCAGGTGGCTCATAAATACTTAACCATATGCAGATTACTTGGTAGAAGATAGTCTTCATTTGTGGTTTTAGGTCATACTAATGTGATTTTCTCTTTCAAACAGAACTAAATAGATGTGTCAGAAGGGGTAAAATTCTTAATGGAAGAGAACACAAATAGTTTCTGACCTGCTGTTAAGGTTAGAAATGTCACGGGTTGTTGTCATTACTGTGGAAGAGAGAGTTCTTCATCATTTCAAATGCATTTTCATATCCACAGGTAGTCAGATAAGTGACCATTACCACATGTAGCAAAAGGACAAACAGATGGGATACAGCTCATTCATTTTTGCTTCTCCTGTATGCTTCTATTGTTTTCTAAGTCTGCAGTCATATATTGATTGTATGATGGGAGTAGTTCACTCTTCTTCACTGAAAAGGCATTTATAAGTGCAACAGGAGGCATCATGTCTCTTGGAAAGACACTTTCTCCAAATTTAAACAAACTCCATATTCATTTGACTCCTGAGACAGTATCTGCCTGGCACACTAGTTATGAAGGCACAGTTCTGCAAGAGACTGAAGGCAGAATCAAAAGGAAGAGTTGAAAAAAATGCCTTTGATGATGTCTCTCCCCATTATTACTTTTAAGCAAGATGAAAAATAGAAGGAGGTTAAAATTTAATAGGTGAAACAGTGACATAATCAGTAAATTTATAACACTGACAAATCATATCAGGGTATCAATCATGACTCATGATATGATCAAGGCAACTGACCTGATGCATCATCTAAAATATTTTAAAGGAAACCTATCATGGCTGCTAAATCACAGCTTTAAAAAAAAAAAATCCCAGTCAATTACCATTTTCAACCATTGAATAAGATTTTACTCTTTTTTGTTTGTAATTTACACATCGTGCATCCTATTACATACACAGATACATAGCTTGAACAGGTAAAGTGACCTTTGTAGTGTCCAGTATTGGAATAAAAATAATCTATCTGCTTGCACATCTGCTTACAAAATTATAAAGCGGTGAAGCCAGGGGTGTGCACAGCTCATACCTATGGTTGTTTCTGCCTAAGGACAGACAAAAGTATCTCTAACTAGACAACTGGGTTCCTTTAGGCACTAGCAGCGTGTCTTCATTTAGTTTGATTTCAGTAAGTGAGCTTTCAACAGTAACTGCAGTGCAAGGTTGTAATTACGTCTCAGGAGTGGAAAGACTCCGAAGCCCTGATTCTGCAAAGACTTAGATGTGCTTAGCTTTCTGCACTGTGAGAAAAGCCATTCATCTCAATGAAACTGCTGCTCCCTGTGTACGCAAATGCACGCATAAGTCCTTATAGGACTGGGCTGTAGGTTGGGATTTTATTTCAATCAGTTAACTGTGTAAACTTGCCAAGTTCGATTAAAAATAATTTTATGAGCCCAGTAAAAATGAAAAATTGTCACCTCCGGCTGAGACTAATGCTGTGAACCTCTCACTGTTCTTGGCCCATGGGATAATTCTAGCCCAGAATGACAGTTTTCATACCACCTAAAAGACAGATCAATAAAGTAATACTTACATTGGTAAATATTATTTTTCAGAGAGAGTCCTTGTGCACTGTATTTATAGGCATTGAGGTTTGTTATGATCAGTTGTTTGATACGATCAAACTGGAGCTGCCATGGAAGAGCAGACAGTGAGGAACAGAGAATGACCAATCTGTTAGATCTGCACCAGATGTCTGAAGGAGCAGAGGAGAAGGCTGCATAAAGGAGGACCTAACTTTAATTCATATAGGATTCATCATTCTTAACTCGTTTTGGTGGATGAGAATGAGGAAAAATAGTCCATCTTTCCAGCAACATGGCAGATTTTTAAGACAGAAGGTTATTAGGGCAGCAAATTTGCCCTAGTACTCCTATTTTGTCTGTGCCAGAACCCTGGAAAGCTAGGTCTACTCTGCTACTGCATCACTTAGAGAAGTAATTTCAAACCCATGAAAGCCATAACTACCTCATCAGCCCCTTCCTGTATACATCAGGGGCTAAAGCTAGGTTCTCTCTTTCTTCAGGTTTGCCTCTTTACCTCAAATGGACTTCCCATCCCAAAGCACCTACACCTATTCTCCTTTTCCTTTAGAGAAATGAAGCAGTACTAGGCATCTGTAAGGTTCCCACATATGGAGTGTAATAGGAGTATTTGTGCATCAAAGTGTTTACTGGGAGAAGTGAGAAACCGCAGTACAGTGCCCATGACCCTATAGCTCGTGACACTACCAAAAAATAAGAAGAGTGCTCACATTTCAAACAAAGTCAGAAGATTCTGGCAATCGCTCTCATTCTCACTGCTGAGCTTCTGCCTAGGCCCTTCCTTGCTTAAATGCATCAGCAGAAGTACCACACACATCCTCTTGCCTTACCACAAATATAAATAACTCCATCCTTCCATGGAAACAAGCAGTTACATCCTTAGGTTTTAGGAGCTTTCTTATTATACCTGAAGAGTGGTGTCCAGTGGCCTGGGTTCCTCCATTCCAATACTACGTAATCTGGAGGAAACAAATTCTAGGAAAACTTTCTGCTACAGAAACTTGTGTTTCCCCAGATCAGCAGCCGACTTCCACCTTCAGACATAGGTCCCTCTTCACATGAACTACCCAGGTGTTACACTGGAAACTGCTTCTTTAGTAAACCTGCCATTCAAAGACCTCAAATATAACATCATAGCCACATGTAAGCAAACATGCTGTTAATCAAACATTGCACTGAAGGTGAACATACAAGCAGACTGATGCATACAAGATCTTTTTAATTGATTCTTTAGAGCCAATGATCTTTTCAAAAATATGCTAGTTTTGAAGTGGAAATTGCCTGGCAGTAGTACTTAAGTTGCAGCTGGGCCACTTATGTCCAATCCTTTATTGGTATTCAGCAATGTAGCTAAATTGGAAAGTATTATTCTAGCTTCCATGCTAGGCAGTGCTGTCATTGTGGTCACAGAGTCCCATTAAAAAGTTCAGTTTTCCCTTCATTATAATTTGCTGGGGAAGATTACATGGGGGAGGAGGGAGCATGAAAGGTGCCAAAAGTTTTGATGCTTCACCTCTGGAAGTCAATTTTGTTAATTCAGAATACAGATCTTGCAACTCTATGCAAGAAAAGGATAATTGCTCCTGTTTCCCTTCACCACACCATCATCCTCCATTATCCATGCTACTCTTTTCATTTTCTATTTTTAATTAACTTATTATTAGTTATAGAGAGAAGTAAAGAGAAGTTATACAGCACAATAAAAAAATAGCAAGTAAGGTAGTTACAAAGTGTAGTTTAAGGTATTGCACCACTACACAGTACTAAACTCCCAGCAGGAAATTTATTTAATATTCTCATGAAGAAACATATGAAATTAGGGGTTTAATACAAAAATTTCGTAGACCCTTACCTGTAGTTACCAATACACTGTCTTCACACACACTCCCTTTTGCGGCATCTCTAACTTTTTTTTTCCCCTTAAAAAATCTGAACTAGGTTATAAGGAAAACCTGAAGCTCTGCTAAAACACTCAAGTGGCTTGTCAGATGCTGACATTTTCTGTTTTACCTATCACCACCTGTAAGTACAAAGTTATTTTATGTTGGTCATGTAGAACAGATCTCCCTTGTATGTTTTCCTCCTTTTCTCTTCCTAGTTAATAATTTGGGGTAGGGATTTAAGTTAAATAGTTCTACACCTTGACCTCCATCTTCATGTGAACCATAGGTGGCAGAGACTGTATTAGAGTTGTCTCTAGGGTGTTATGCAAAAGACTTCAGTGAAGAAAATTGTGCTT
Source organism: Anser anser (assembly GCF_964211835.1). Taxonomy (NCBI): domain Eukaryota; kingdom Metazoa; phylum Chordata; class Aves; order Anseriformes; family Anatidae; genus Anser; species Anser anser. The sequence goes on along the minus strand of NC_139728.1, from coordinate 18,144,995 downwards.
TAGTGCTAGCATGCTGAGTATGCATTATAATGCTAACTGTTTTCAGCAAGGTGTTTTGTGGGAGTCAATGCTTTCAGATGCTGAATATTTGGTAGGAAGCGGAATTAATTTTTCATGTCAGGTTCATTAGCCAGGTCTATATGTTATTATTTTTTTTTTCTAAAGCTTATACACATGTCAAGCAACTTTCAGAAAATCTAAATCTCAGACTCTGAAACCAAATTCTTCTCTTTAAGGAATTGTCTAAACAATGCGATTCAATACAGATGTGCTGGGAAAAATATATCAGAGGAAAACATTGCCTCTTATAACCACAGAGATGGCATAAAACACTGAAATCTGTTAAAACCATTTCTGTTCTACTCAAGATCAGTCTAGTGGTATTGTTCCGAACCCTCAGTACAGCAATCTAAGACCTTACTTTAACATAAAGGAATATGGGGCTGGAGTCACTCTTCATAAAAAGAGAAACCCTTGTTGAGAGCTGGAACTGGCTTTTTGAGACAGAACTCACCATGCCCAATGTTACCACATCATAACTCCTTACTCCAGTAACAAGTGGGGGGCCAAGAAAAGCCAGCCGTTTCTTTCTAGTTATTCAACTTCAGTCTGTCATTAAGCCTCAATAAACCAAAACGGTGTGTCTCTGGGGCACAGAATGTGTCTTGGGATGTTCCAGTAGCAGAGCTCAGAACCACGGAATCCACCATTCAGCTTTAGATATTTCCTGATGATTTAATACAAATTATGCCAACACTTTCTATCTGTATCCATAAATAGAGACGTAACCTCCAGTCATATGGCCTGTCTGTGCACATGTATACATGCACACCCCCGTGCACACACACATATTGGACCAAGTACACCACCAAGCAGGAATTCAGCTGAACAGCAATCCATCACTGCATTGGGAATCATCATCAGTAGGATTTCAAATGTGCCAAGGGACAGTTCCTTAAATCTAGTTTAGTGTCTGTATCTTTTAGTTCTTTTCTGTCAATGCACTGATGATAATTAAAATAAATCACATATACTACCCATATAGCAGAGCTGTTAGCGCACCTCTATTCTGCCTGTTACCTCATTTGTAATTTTCGTTACTTCTGATTCCAAAACCTTTTACAGTGAAATTCAAGACAGGAAGACTTGGTTTGCTTTGGATAATGTTGATCTCACCCAGCTACAAGAAAAACAATTTTGTTTTTGCTCTTGAAGAATGTAACATTAAGCTAGTTGAAGGAGAGAAATAAAAGACTACTCCTTTTATATTTCTTCTGGAATCCAAAATTAGAGCTTTTTGCAATTCATAAATTTTCATACTTTAATAATAAAACATTATTAAAATGAGTTGCACATATAATTCCTCTTAATATTCCATTAGGCAACTGTGCTGAATGCAGTTTTATTTGCATGTGCTATTTACAACCCACATGTACCAATGTTCTCTCCAGTTCATTTAACACACATTTAGATAGGAGAAAAAACATTACAACTACAAGATGACTGTGTTTGGAGAACATATCCAACCTACCAACCCAGACCAAGTGTGGAAGCCTACCATAAAATGGTTTAAGCTGAGAATTTAATAGGAGGAAAATGACACAGGAAAAAAAAAAAAAAAGCTGAATTGTTTTAGACATCGATGATATATTTGTTCAGCTAGAGTACTGTGTTTTCATTTTGCCTTTGACTCTATGATTCTCATCATGCATTACCATTACCCTAGCAGACCTTCATTATAGCTGTCTGATCATAATCAAATCATGAAGTGGGCTTATAAACCACTGATACAGAATACTGGATTTTCACCACCATGCTTTGCTGATCAATACTACAAAAAAAAAAAAAAAAAAAAAAAGCTGCTCTTAATTCGTGTCCATGTCATTCATATTTCCAAGGAACATTCTATCTACCTGCCTTAAACTACTCTCTGCCTCTACACTATTTTCTTCTTCTCAGTTATTGTTTCCCCAATGTTTTCTGTCTGTTCAGAAAGCAATGTTTCCCCTGCTTTGTCCTGTCTGTTCCTGCAATATATCCCTTCAGTTACTTTTTTCTTTCAAAACGTGATTGCTAGTCCAGAACATTTGGGTGTTTTATATCTAACTGAACCACTTCCCAGCATACACATTTCAGAACTTGAGTCATTTTTAACCTTTGTTCAGCTCTAACTGCCAGGACATAAGTCTCAATACATATCAGTGTTTTATGTACCATTAAAATACCATACTATTAGCTTTCTTTATCTGAGTGAACCAACATGTTTGTTTGTTTTTATTTTTTATACAAGCTAGATTCCAGTTGAATGGTAGTATTTGCTCTCTTCTTACTAACTCCACAATACCCAGTATCCCAGAATAGCTCCCTATTCTGGGGTTTGGCTCAAGCACGTACTTCAATATTATATTATCATATTATTCTGTAATGACATACCAAGAAGAAGAAAACAACAAACCTTAGGTACTACAGTTAGCAGTAAAGGAATTAAAGGAATCTCCAACACCACAATGGGAGACATTGACTTAGTATTTTAGTTACCTTTTTTAAGTTTACTTTATAAATAGTTAAAACTGACTACTCCATTTTAGGAAGGCAGAGAGAGGTACTTATGCAGATGTATGCCAGTGACTCAGAACAAAGCTGCAAAGTAACTAAAACCACCCATTTTTAGGGACTTAAAACACCAATCATGATTGAGATATAAAAAAGTCACTTAACTTTCATTAAAATCATTGCAAATACTATGCATAACAATTTACTGTAGTTAGCTAAGACCCTGCAAAGCTGTCCTTAATAAATGAGGTTCATCTGTAGTAAATGGCTTGGTACAACACTGGCGTCTCTAATCAAATTTGGGACAGATGAGTTCCATAGATTCAGTTTATTTCATTAATTTACAACTGCTTAGTGCTCATGGTAGATGGTCAAATGATATTATTTGTGACAACACTAAATAAAATAAGCAAAAGAAAATGAGGCAGATGATGTATTACCGGGATAAATCATACCACAGAATGTAGGGAGATGAAAGCCTACAGCAGCAACACTTAGCACACTTCATTTGATTCTCATCCGTCAGCTTCAGTGCCAGTGGCTCAAACAAGAATGCATAGGTAAATGAACACAAAAATATGATTTACAGCACTTGAAAAAGAATCAGAGAAATAAATCAAAATTCTAGTGTTATTTTAGGCAGACGTTTATTCAGAATATGGGACTTTTATAGTCATATATTGCTAGTGAAAAAACATCACAGCACAAATGCAGCCTAAAATATATAAACCCCATCCATAGCTGAGCCTGTCTATGTAAGAGTGTGTGTGATAGCTGTTAGTAGGTAGCTGTATTCATCCCATCCTATTCATCTTATTCATTCCATCCATAGTGTGCAGTCACCTAAAACATCAACTGTGGCTCATGATGCTGAGACTTTTCTCACCTGCCTCAGTTTTCACACACATATGTTCCCTCTCCCAAAAAAAGCATTCTGAAGGGCTCCCAAGCTGTGTGCTGGTTGGCCATGACTCAGAGGGTGTGCAGGTAGGGATTTCACCATCTAGGGAGGTTTCTCAGCCCATGCACCAGCTCATGCATAGTATGGTGGCTGCCTCCTGGTCAGCGACACCTCCCATCAGTTGTAGTGAGTTGCCAGGCAGGGCAGCAGCTGTGCACCGTGCGACGGGCCGCTGCTGTGGGGAAGAGGCTGGGGTCCTTGCCAAGGGGTGAGGTACACGGTGAGGAATTGCGGCAAAGCTAACTGAGCAAGAGTCTTGCATAGAACACAAGAACAGAAAGACCTCAGTGTACACGAAATGGAATTTTTCAACAGCCTGTTTATCCTGGAGCAAACAACTTGTCTGCTGGCAAGAGTCCCATGCAGCAGTGCCCAGGAGGACAGCAACAACAGGTGCTGCCCTGACACGCAGAAAGAAGCAAGGGTCCCTTTGTGCAGGGGCCCGTCTGCCCCATACCTTGTTAGTGGCACCACAGCAGTATTTTACACTCTTGCCCTAGAAAAGTGCTTGGACATTTGTTCTACGATCCATGGGGAAGGTTTTCTCCATCTCTTCTGACACTTCTTAACTGTTGGGTCCTAGTAGCCTAATTAAGGGCTTAGAAACTTCAGTGAAACCACCAGGTCTAAGAGAAATCTTATGGGAAAACACAACCAGGTACATATTGCAGGCTTATTGTATGGGAAACAAAAAAATGAGCCTTCACATTTCACACTGTATTCAAGTCAATCCCATGTAGACTATCCTCAAGTAACCAATACAGTTCTGGAACTAGTTATATTTCACAGGTTTATCAGCATTACTACACTAAGCTTACAGTGGCGACTGTTTGTGCTTTCAATAATCAGAGCTCTTTCTCAAGGTTAACTAGTCCATGGCTGCAGCTTGAATGTTTGCTTTCCTTTTTTTCCTAATTGCATGTAGAACCAACCCATTGGAACGATTTCTGACCACCTACTGCTATATCACATAAGATTTGTATCCGGTACTTTTATTAACACGCTAAAAAGCGGCGGCAAAGAAAAGCTTTGATGATAATAATAAAAAAAACCCCTAAACCTTATTTCATACCTGCAACATCTTTCCCAGAATGATATTTTCCTAGTGTTTGCTCCACAAATGCGTTTTATATTACTGAAACTTAGATGGTAATACTGTTGCAAGTAGGGATGAAACATTAACAAATCTAGGCTACTAGAGCTGTATGAAGTTAAGATTATACATTTCAAAGGTTTAAATAGGTGTTTGCCTAAGAGCAGTAATCTCTATGGAAAACAAGTTTGAAAAAGAAAACACTAGTTGGATTTTCATTCTATTATCATTGAAATGGCATGGGGCTTTTTTGTTAATGACTGAATAAATCAGAACTTCAGCTTTATATTCACAACATTTTCTCCTAGTTATTTCATGTTTGATGCAAAACTGAACAGCAGCTGAAAAAATAACTCACTTTACAATAAAATGTAGAGTCTGCAAATTTAAGCAGTTTATGGTGAAACAACTCAGTTTTATTATACTGAAATAAGGGTAAATTTTACAAAATAGAAATAAAGAATTACAGAATGAATCTTGCAGCTTTTGGCATGAAAGCTATTAAATATCATTTTGAGCTTGAATGCATGTTTAACTTCTTCCCTTCCCTTCCCCTCTTGCCCTGAAGCAGGCAGACTCAGCACTGTGCAGTTGAGACATTAGGTTTATCTTGGGTCTTTATAATCCAGACAGCTTCCCGCAATCCTTCCCTAGCAGAAATGCAAAGTCTTTTCCTACTCACTATGAATTGGAGCAAATCTTAAAAATACAGTGCCTCCCACCATTAGTAACCCCTAACAGCTTTTTAAAGAATTGGGCATAAAACACACAAACCACATACACACACACACACGAACAAATGTAAAGCTCATGGCTGGCAAGTGAATTTCTTTTAGTTCTCCTCACACCCAGTATTATTTCCTACCAGCATAAAAATGTTGGAAATAAAATGTCTGATGTCTGTGATTCAGTATTCCTGCTGTCAGCTGAACCAGCAATTAAATGTTGCAGCCAATAAAAATAATCTCTATATACACAAGGAGTGGTAGAAGTAATTATGCAGTTGGTCAAACTTAGAGGATGTGCATAAAAAGAATCTGTGTGGTTAATGCAATCTGTGCTAGGCATCTGACAAATGTCTGCACACAAACTCTTAGAGCCTGATTCTCAGCTCCTTATTTCTCACAGCTATTCACACCTGCACAAGGCAGGTGTAAAGCCCATGCTCGGGTCTGGCTGTACTTCCATCCACACAGCACAGCTGGGAATGTCGATAAAAATCAGACCACAGTTCAAAGCACTGTCCTCCTCCCAGCTCATCTTCCAGTCCAACATGCTACTGGAAAGCTGCAAAAGCTATCGACTGTACTGCCGTAAAGCTGAACATATGCAAGAAGTTCAGAATATCCTTTAATGTCATTCTAATTGCTTTAATGAAACCTGTAATTAACTGAGAATCAATAAGTGTTTTGATGTTCTCGATAAAATATGGCCTGACCAATATACATAAGTGACTTGTCCATTCTATTCTTGGAGAAAGTATCTGAGACTCTTAACATTTACACTCCATATTAGTGACACACGGCCTTACTTCAGTTTCCAACCAACAGTTCTGAGGGAGGGGAGTTATTCCATTGGTTTAACCATTAACGTGATTTACAAATAATCCTTACACCGTGTTGTAACACAAGCCAACTCTGATCTTGTGCATTAATAGTTTGAATGATATCTCAAAAGCATGCAACTGACAACAGCAGCACCAGAAGGACTGGCTGACCCCAGGAGTTATCCTTCCTCGGTGCTGCACGGGGGCTGCCTCTGCGGGGCTGAGGCTGGATGGCAGCACCCGTGGCATGCTCTTGCTGTCACAAGGAGCGGATGAAATTGGAGGTTGGCCACAAAATTTCATGCTCTCCTGCACCTCCTTGGCATCCCAAGTTGCATCCTAATATGAAAGCAAGTTGCTAGGAGAGGAGGAAGGAAGTGGCAAACAGCAAAGCTCGATGGAAACCCTGTGAGTTTCATCACTGGGAGCCAAGGTGTGGAGTTGCATGCAAGCACAGAAACCCTCTGCTCGGAGCCAGGCAAGCCAGACAAACTTAAATTGATTATAGCTTCCAGAAGAATGACAAACCCTAAACAAACCACAGGCTGAGCCAATAACTCAAATTTATCTTTGTCAAAATATTTATCTCTGTCAATTCAGAAATTCTTCACACGGCTCGGTGTGGTAACCATTTTATTCATTGCTGCTGCCAGACTGGTGTGACCTATAGCTTGCTCATAAGCAACTGAGCACCAGGAATCAATATTCAAAAATCAGCGTCACGTGATACCTGCACATACATCCTTGGTATGGAAGAACATAAGTCCCAATCCATTACAAATGCCTACTGAGAATAAATTAACTTCGTGGCTTCTGTGAATGTCGTCTGTTTTCTTCATATTAATTCTCTAAGATATTCTAGGGCAAAAATTGATAAAAAAACAGCAATGACAGATTCATTATGAAAGTGAAAAGAATTTCATTTACAGGTTATAGAAGTTAAAGGTAACGGCTGTCCAAAAGAGAAAAAAAAAAAAAAAAAAAAGCAGTTGTAGGAGTGGGAGAACAGGGTACAATGTAAGGAAAAGGAAGGGAGTGAAAAATGAACAGTAAAGAAAATATTCATTAATTCTACTCACAATTTTGAAAGGGAGGGAGGAAGAGAACAGGCAGTTTGAAAATAAAGAGATCATAGGAAACTGTTATTGGCCTCAAGGGATGGAGAAGAAAGCAGATCAGGAAATGTTTACCTAGATAAGGGAGGTATGTAAAATGGCTGGTCAATTGCCCAGGAGAGGTTTCAATTACTTCTCAAAATTGAAGGACAGTGGGATTACAGAGAAAGTATTCATTTTCCTGGAGCTGAGACAGAGTCAACAGGTTTCAAAAGACATTCTGGAGCTTGTTTAAGGAATTAAACCACATAAAATTAATAAAATGGGTAAACATCTACAGTTTCATATTGAGAACTAAGTTTGAAGGACACATGGCTAAAGCCCCTCAAACTTAAGAGTACATAAATAGTAAAATTTTATCAGATAAAAATATGAAATATTTGTGCAGATTAAGTAACTTAAAGCAATTCAGAGGTCAAGTTTATTTTCAAGCCCAGTGAAATCAAGTGCATTTCAGCTACAAGATAGCTTGTAATTTGTACTCTGCTTTCATTTGTACTCATCCCTGATACAGTATTTTGCTTAAGGCAGAAGCAACACATTAACACTGAAAAACCTTTAATACCTTATACTCTTCAGCAACATTAAAGCTGTGCTACCAGTCTTTCAGTGCTAAAATAAATGAATGGAAGATGCCGCTGCTCAAACGGTCTCAGTCCTTTAAAGATTTAAGTGTGTAACTTCACGCTGTCTAGATAATCCCAATGGGCTCCTGAGAGCACCAACCCTTACAATACTACAAATAACATATTAACATCTTAACTAAAGGCCGTGATCTAAGATTAATTAGATGACCTAACACTAAAGGATTTAGGAGCATTCATGCGATGCAGCACCTGAGCCAAGGGGTGCTAAATTGCAGTGAAGGACCAGTAATTTCTTTCAGCTGTCCTAGTAAACATTCACAACAGTCTACATTTCATGGATATTTCTAAAACTCAGTTCAACATCTCCAGGAGATCCAAGTTATGTTCTCCTTCTTCACACATAGATACAATTAGTCCACTCTTTACTCACGCTCCTACCCTCCACACACACTCTTTGTCCCATTTTCACCCTGAATAAATCAGTCGTGTTCACACTTTCCAGAATTACACTATATTTGGACACAAATCAAACATGCAATATTTCTGCTGAAAATTACTGGCGATCCCAACTGGCAAGTTTTCCCTAATTATCAGCATCAGTTACTCTTTTCCCTTCCTTTTCCTATTTATTACCTCAAATAGCACTTTAAACGTTCATATTTTAACTTCAAATTGAGTAGTTACTAATTTATGTCCCCTATCCACAGCTTGGATAAATTGTATGCATTTCTCTCTAACTCTTCACCCTAAGAAAATTGTTTTGTTGTGGTCTTTGGCTGCACACTGGGTGAGCTGGCAAACACAAACAAATCCATCAAGGAGAAAAGATGAGCAGAAATTAAAAAAAATCAAGAACTATCAAATAACATTTTCTCTGGCTGGTGCACTGGTTCTCCATCTCTGGCAAAGGTCCTCATTTCATAAACTGTTCCAAGACCATTAGCTGAGGCATTGAGCTTCATTTTCAGTTCAGATGGGTACCTGGCTATTACAGGGAGAATGTTGCAGCATCTCCAGACCTAAACACCTGAGTGTTGGATCAGGAAAGGGTAATGAAATCCTATGATAGAAAAAATCAAGGAACCAAACCGTAAGTAAAGAAAGAATCCAGTTTCAAGTACTAAAAGAAGGTCAATTCTGCACTGATTTGAAATAATGCAACTGGTTTATTTGTTAAGTGTCCTTTTCCTTTCAAAGTTCAAGGTCAATTCCTTACTTGTTTAGGTAAAGTGATAAATTGTGTTCTCTTGGGTTGTGGTGTTACATTTGCAGCTGCTGGAAAAATCTTATCTTGTAATTTACAGCAAGCAGGCCTCAGTCTCCCTTTGCCTGAAATCCTGTAAAGTGTACTTAAATGGGAATGTCAGGGCTTTTCACTTGGCAGCTTAGGGGCCATATCCCTGCTGCAAAGGACAGTCAAGTAACACAGACAGTGAAATTATAAAAATTAACCCAGCTGGAGCCCACACTGGGCTCACTGCCAGAGCTGCAGAGGCACCCTGCCTGCACAAGAGCTACTGGCTGTGACTGCAGAGACATGGGGGCGACAGTAGTGTGGGACATCTTATGACAGGGTGAAGGTGAGGGGTGCCAAAGCATCCTGCAGTCACAGCAGAAAGCTACTTCAGGCCCTGCCTGTGGCAGTGGGAGGACCTGACCTGCGCCAAGCACAGTGTAGGAACACAGGGCTTCGGGCTGCAGGCAGCAACCCAGAAAAAGGCAGGACTTTGGGGCGGGCTGTCCTCTTACCTTTCTGTCTTGCCACTGTGTAGGGAATGGGGTGCAGGGCCCAATTCCCACTTTAAAATGTGCAGAATAAGGCAATTCTGGCCCATTTGTCCCTTTAGAAGAAAAAGAAAAAATCTGAAAGTGTATTATGTAATCAGTCCTGTGATGGTCAAAGATTTTTTTCAACTTAAAAAAAAAAAAAACAAAACAAACAAACAAAAAAAATGAAGTTAATTAAAGCACATTCAAAAGTTTTTCAGGACCCAGATAACTATTCTAAGCAGATCCAATCCTTATACCTGCCTAGAAATCTCCTCTTACATATGGAGGCATAACATGAGGGGCATATGCAATTTCTAATTTTTCAGTATTTTTTGTACATTGCATTTCTCAGAACGTAAACCACTTTTCCAGATGCAGCTGCACCACAGGCAGGAATGACTGACTTGCTCCTTCTGTGATGGAGTGTTTTTAGATATGCTGACTGAAACTCAGAGGATTGTGTCTGTTCCTGGTGTTCACTGAACACTTACACAAGATCGTCTGTTCATCATTGCACCACATTTTTATCCCCACCCCACCATTGCAGGAAAGTTTCTGCTTTTCAAAATGCTTATTCTTCCAAACATATTGCTTGCATACTTCCAGGCTGAAACTCATTTTGGTATTTACTGGGCATGGTTTGATTTTCTGTAGATGCTATTTCATTATTTCCTTGCCTTTCTTGTATGTGTTTCTTCCTTCCATTTTAGTATCCTCCTCAAATTGAATAAGAAAATGTATATTTATTCCCTCATCTCTTTGATGAATAAAGATGTTGAATGTGTTCTTGCAAGAATGAATGTCATCATATTACAAAAGCATAATCATACAAGTATCAGTAAAAAGAACATTTAACAGCTTTTAATGGGTACGAGAAATAGCTTATATAAAACAAACCATAGTTAAGAATATCTTGACCACAGCCACATAAGAACATACATTTTCCCTTACATCTAAATGGTATTCAGTAAAAGAAAACAGATTTTTCTTGAATTACAGACAGATTGTATTTACTCCTTCTCACCAGTTATGTTTTTTCTCACCAAAATGTTGCTTCCCCCACATTTTAATCCAAAAAAAGCCCAGCTGTTTATTGCAAGAACCTGTGACAGTGACTCTTATGCCAGTATACTTTTCACGGGCGACTAACATTGATTTTTACACTATAATTTTGACTTTTAAATTGGTCGTGATGTACTCCTCATAAAAATGAAGAGGAATACGGTCCTCATAAAAAGACAGAACATCTAAATAGGATTCAAGTGACAACAGAAAATCCAAACAAAAATATTCATGAGCTTAAATTAAAAAATAGACAGAGCTTAACAGGATGAAACCTGCCTCAGCGGATGAGACAGGCCACCCCATGGACTGCCCCTCATCCTGACCTCCAGTGCACACCCTGGCCTCATCCTTGCTCATCACTGAGAGGAGACTGCCTCACCCCTGCTGAGCAGCGGCTCTGCAGCAGGGACAGGGCTGGGCTGGCAGAGGGTGTTACCAACCACTCCTGCTAATGGCAGAGGGGAAAAAAAAAAAAAAACAACCAGAAGGAACAATGAAAGATGTTAAAACTATCCTATTCTAGCCAGTCTTTCCTTGCACGCAACAGATTTACAGTGCAGGGGGCGAGGACTGATGGTATGGGAGTGCAAATCCTTTTTAATAGTATGATGTATAAACAAAGTGAAAGGGAAGCCTGTGCTGCATTTGTCTCTTCTGTGAAAAGGTCAGAAGTTTGTTTCTGAAGGAGGAAGGTGGTTTTTTTCCTTTTTAACTCTGCAGTGCTAGTAGAATTATTAAAACGGTTAGACTATCTCGAAAAACATGGCCACGCAAATATCCAAATGTGTTAAGGAAGCAGGGAAACAAACTAAGGAATTAGCAGACACATTCAGAAGTTCATTTAGTTTAGAAGAGACCCCTGGGGACTGGAAAGTGGCTAACATTACAAAGTTATTTTAAAAGTGCCTGGAGACATAACAGGAAACCATAGACCGGTTAGCTTGATATAAAGTGGGGAGAAAGTCCTAGAATATCAAATGGGAAAACACTTGAAGAAGCACAGCTTGATTAAGGATTGACAGTATGAGTGTAGAGAGAAGAGAGAGATGTGGGTTCATGGCTCGCTAACTCACTGGGATTCTTTGAGGAAATTTCTGCCACAGTAGAGCCAGCAAATTCAGTAGGCACCACCTACATTCACTTTTACCTCTATTAAAGGGAGCATACGCTGTATTGCAGATGAGCATTAACTCTTTCCTTGGCCACACCAGAAAAAAACTTGATCATATCCAGACACACCAAAATGTTCCCTGACAAGAAATAGCCTCTGTCAAAAAGCTGCCTCTTCCACAAATAATTTTCTTACACATATTTTTTCTAAAGTAATTCCAATGAAGAATTTAATGACATTTCACCAGCTGTTTCTGGCAATATCAGTAGCAACACTTTATCAGAAATCCTTATTAAATGTTGTAAAACACATTGAAAAAATAGAGAAATTAAGAATTGGGCCCTATTTTTAAATCATCAAAATGGAAACAGCTTGAAGTTTGATTTCTTTGTACTTTACTTGAAAGTAAGCATATTCTCTTGATATGCTACAGTCTGTAGATAATGAACCAGGCAGAAAAGACAGCACTGAAAGTCTGCTTTGATTCATGGGCTAGACAGCACAATAATAGCAATGAATATGAAGCCATCTACCACTCAGTAAGCATTTCAAATCAGTTTCATGATTATAAATAATTGTTACCATATTTGTAAAACTGAACACTAAATTCCTCTTCTTGTTAAGGAGATAATTGTCCCATTCATGTGAACAGAAGTTATTCTCCTTCCTCTGCTCCTATTAAATAGCTGTTTCTTGTGCTAAGTTTTATTACATGAAACAAGAGAGCTGAGATACTGATCTGCAGTTAACTGAACTGAAATGTTACCCAAAAAATGAAATGCTGCTGCAAAGGAAACATTTGGCAAATATAGAAGTCAGATTGTGGTCACGCAGAAGCACTTTGTCATTAGAAATGTCTCATGCTATTCTGCTGCCTGCCCTTGAGGAACCAAAATTTATTTGGATATCTGGCTACAAGTTGTGAGCTCACAGCCCAGGACAACTGCCTATACGTTTCAGAGAACAGAGCTGGTTGATGAGACTTGCCATTTTCAAACAGAAATAGCCTGGATGTAACAGCAGATTCAACTAACACATGAGTTCACATGTCAGAAGTATCTCTGCATTACTGGCAGGAGGGCTGTAAAGTATCAGCTAAGCTTGTTTACCCAATGATGAATTTGGTGCTACTACCCTCACAATCAAGAGGTTCCACATTTTAGAAAAAGCATGTGGTGGAAGCTATTTTAAGTACTTATTTTACCAAATTTGAGTGACAAGGCAAGAGAAATCATTTACTGCAGGCCATGAAGTAGAAAATAAATATATTCAACTTGCATCATTGGCAAAGCTTGTCTGAACCCAGTTCTGGTAGCCAAAAGGTAGAATAAGCTTGACATAGCAGAACTACCCACTGAAAAATCCTCTTTTGCAGAAAACTGGATGAAATTATCAAACAAAAAGTAGCGACCCTAACAGAAGCTCAGCCAGTAAAGAAAGCCACATAAAGAGATCACGGGTTTTGAAACCAAAAGTTGAAACAACTGCAGGAGTTGGAAACAGCTGATTTAAAAGTCAGCTGAGAAGAATCCCGTTTCTGTTCTGTCTTCGAAAAAAAGGAAGTTGGACACTGAATTGGCTGCAATCTACTCTGGCCATCAACAATGTTAAATTAAAATCCAGTAAAATTACCCACATGACCAACAGCAGGTGTAACAACGCATGCTGAAATCTGAAGCTGTGTATGATTGTCTGCATGCCCTACACTGTAGCCCACCAACCTTACTTATGCTAGAAAAAGGCAATAAAAATTCAGCACAATCTGCGATAGCTTAATTCATGTGTCTCTAGCAGAGACAGAGAAAAAAGATTTAGATATCATCTAAAACATGGCATTCACAGCTACTGGTATTCATGCCTTTTCTCAGGCTTTTCTTATTCTTTCACCAGCCTGAGAAATATCTGGTTTCCTTTCAAAGAGCAAGTGTCATCACCTTCTCTATATACATCAACAGCAAATCTGCACATATGATATGGAGTGCCATGGTGTGCTTTGCAACAGTTTTTGCAGCCAAATATTTTCTGATTCATCCTCTGCATTTGCTCGCAGAAGTGTCAACATGGCTTTCTCCCTCTTCCCCTCCCTCCTTCTCTCTAAGAAAGGAACAAAGTTCTGGTAGAGGTCCTATTATTATTAACATATATCTGTTCTCAAAATAAGCCTACCAGGCATTTATTTTAAGAGATGATCTTCATGATGGACCAAAATTCACCTTTTCTTTCTTTTTTCCTTGCAGGAAAAAAAACATCACCCAATCCCAAATTTGATAAAATAATGGTAAATGTGTCTGGCTGTACCTGCCTCCAGATCTCTAGATGTCACTAAACGTTGCTGATAATAAGTAATTCTACCTCAGGCCAACCTCCTTGCAGCACTCAACCCAGTCCAGTCATTCCCAAAGACAGTTTGCTCATTCACCAGTTCCCATGGCAATAATTTTTTTCAGGTCCCAGCTCCATCCAGCACTGCACCCACCACAGAAAGCATGCTTCTATCCGTCCTTGTCCCCCTTATATCCAGAGCTGTAGCCAAACACCTTGCTATCCATAGCTTTTCCTGCCTGCAAGCAGTCACAAGCCTGCTTCCAGGTCTTATCACTGCCTGCAGGTTGACAAGGTCACAAACCTTCAAGCCAGCTCCTATCACTGCCTGCAGAATAACAGAGGCAGGAGATAGTTCCTGATTTCTGACTGCTCAGGCACACGAGATGCTAGAAGACAGAACCAGACACCCAGCTTTGTCCTGCACCTTCCTGAGATGATTCATATAGCTCAGCCTGAAAATCTGTTATGGTGATTGCTACTAGCTCTAGCCAAAACTGCAAATCTAAGGTGGATTCTCCCCTTCCCATCTCACCCTCAGCACAGACACAGTGTGGTGAGGCTAGCACCCCAGCATCTCACTAGCTGTTCTGAAGCAGTGAGACTACACACCCATTACACGTGTTTTACTGTCCCATAAGCAAGCAGTGTTAGTCAGTTGTCTAATTCTAAGGTCTCCTTCCAGTCCCCAAATACATTCCCACAGCTCAGCACCAAGTTACACAACACTACCTGAAAAGTCATGTAAGACTTGGGAGGTTTATCAGAGCTGGCTTAACTAGTTAAAGATCTTTTTGATTAGATGTTCAGCAACACAAAACTGATGAATGTATGCTGCTATTTGGCTGATAGCATTAGTAAAATTTTATTCTTGGTAAAGCAGTATATTATAGAGTGAATAAAACTTGCAGCTGCTACAATCAGATAACCACCTAGCTGAGGCTTCCGAGGACCTTTAAAATAAGAGCTATGGAAATACCACCTTTGCTCCCTCCCTTCTTTCACCCCGTCACACAACTCCGTGCTTTCTTCCAAGTCCCAGCACTAGCAGACTGCTTTCTCTGCACAGCTATCTTCTGGTTATAAACTTTACACTGAACAACTCTGAGAACAGCCAGATAGTCTTTCTAGATATAGCAAAAGGCACCCATCATAGCTATATGAAAAACAATCCCAAGGTTGCTGGGTCAGATTGTTTTTCAACTGCTATGTTGTAAATAAAGTAGTAAATCAAACGATATTCAAACAATGTAAAACACTGCATTTTTTAGACTGGCATGTCTCATAAACACCTTGTCCAATTCTTTTTTCTCACCATCCACTCTTAAATAAATAAGCTCTCCTGCAGCAGAGGGGAGCACTTGAGAAATGTCTTGGCTGTATAGTCAAGTTGAAACTGAAATCAGTCAGATTTATGGCGAAAAAAAAAAAAAAAGCTAATTACTAGTTTAAACATGGAAACAATTGTCTCATATAATATATTGTGATGAATCAGCAGAGCAGTCACAGGTCACCAGGGACAGTGTGAGGAATGAAGTTGTTTCTTCTATCAAGGGGTCACATGTCATCAAGAGACAGATTATTTGGAGGAGGCCAAACAATCCTGGAGCAGCTGCTAGAAGGAGCTGTCAACTCTGGAGTGGGGACAGACCTCCTTCAGAAAGGGACAGACACAGAGATCAGGGAGATGTGTCCTACTGCATGGTATTAGCAGGATTGGAGAGAAAGCCCTGTCCAGGACCCTGCACGCTGCGTACACGGTGCCATGGCACTTTTCTCAGGGCTGGGGCAGCCCCACGAGACATCCCGGCACCGTGACCCAGCTGGCAGAGCCTGCTCACCTTGCCTGGCAGAACGGACTGACAGAGGGTAACTAGGCCTTGACTGGCTCACGCCAGGCCAAGCCAGAAATTTATGAGTTGTAACTGTTCAATCTAGCAAAACAAAGTGCATTTACAGCTCTGCCAGGTCTATTTTATCATCTTTCCTTTAAGACATGTTCCTGGTAACTTACCAGAACCAAAAAGCTTGGTGGAGTTATGGGCCTACCAGCTGCTTCCCTTGATGCACAGTACACACAGGTGCTGACAAGTATGAGGAAAAAATACTGATATGTCCCACCAGTCCACTCTCCGCTGAGGAGAAGGGCTGCCTACTTTGCTGCACACAAACACCAATATAGTCACCAAGCATATTGAAATACAAATATCTTATTAAAAAAAAAAAAAAAAAGAGAGAGAGAGAGAGAGAGAGAGAGAGACCTTTCACGTGACGTTGCCAGTTTGTTTTCTCTCCAAAGCATTGTTTATGCTCCCGTCACCACCACTGCCACAGGCATTTATGTATAACCCATTCTACATTCATTTGGAAACTGAAACCTGTATTTGACATTGCAGGAGGACCGTTTTAGGGCTTTGTTTCAGAAGGCTGTTTGCTTTTTCCTGTTTGTAATTGAATGAAGCTTTGTCATTTGTCAATGTCCATCTTTTTCATTGTATTTTGTTGATTTCCAGTATTTGCTTCATTCACAGGTGTGGTGCTGAATTACAAACTGAAGTTCTCTGTTTTAAAACAAGGTTACTTTCTCAGTGAAGGCCATATTTTTAAATAATTGTTCCTGTAATCATGCAACATGAGACCCCACTAACGTCTAATAGAATCCTAACCTGCATGGACTGCAGAGACACATGAAGAGGGAATACTTGGGAGAACTGGAGAGGCTGATATCTTATAAAAAGGAGGGTGTTACCACGCCTGTTCATAAAAAGGCCTAATGACTGAAAAAGTCACATCCAGTCACAGAAGGTCCACAAAGGTCCTAACACTTGTGCTCACTTTCCCAGAAGCCACATATGCACCGCTGATGTTGCGAGTACAGTGTGAGGAGGAACACCCAAATGCTTGGACAGAGCTCAGCAAGCCTGCACAGGCTCTGTCCTTCGAGGTTCTCTGAAAATGAGTGTTTTCTTATATAAATGATGCACTTTCATAACTTCTGCACAATTTTAAGTTTGCATAGATTTAAAGACTTTGTGAAACTCAGCTCAAACTTTGGACTTCGTTTTCAGCTAAAAGTACGAAAAAGACTTTTTTTGTGACATAAGAGCTGCAGCAAGAGTTTATGGATCTCTGAAGAAGCTATGCAAGGAGTAATTGTATTTAACAAATTCTATTTGTATTCCTGTATTTAGTTCCTTAAATCTACCCTGAAATTATTCTTCGTCCACTCACTGTTATTTTTCTTGTTAGTTTCCTTGTCACATTAGCAGGAAATTCCCATGCCCCACACCAGTGCCACCAAGAAGAAAAACTGCACTCCTCATTCGATCTGTTACAGAGTAATCTCTCTCATATTAAAAACTCAGGGTATGTTTAAGTATGCTATTGGGGTATTGGTAGTTAAATAAGATATAGAAGCTTTAATATTTTGACAAATTTTCAGCAAAATTATTGTTTCACAAAAGAGTTTTTTTGATTGTATTTTTGTAGGTGGAGAAAGCTCACCAGCTTTACCATATCTCTCAGTAGAAAGCCCATCCACCTGTAAAGCAGAACCTTCCCTGACAGAAAAGGCAACTTAAGTGTGCTCAAAAATTATTTTTCAGAGGAAGACATGGGATTTTGGACAATAAATTAAACCAAAAATAAAATATTCTTAACAGCTTTTCTACTCAGTCAGTCACTGCTCTAATACAGTTAACCTTAAAACTCATACACTTTAAAGGTCAGCTATCGATGTTCTCCAAAATCCACAGCTCTGAAAGGCTACGTAAACACTAGAGCTAAAAACAAGGTTGGCAGGAGGGAACACCCCAAAATACATTCACATATATATGTATATCCCCCAAAAGGTGTCCCATAGAGAATTATTCCTAAATATTTCTAAAAGTGGGTAGAATTGTCCCTAAAATAATGAAGATGACTTGCTATACCACCAATCTGCACACATTAATACCATGTCTCAACACATGGAGTAGTTAAAAGGATTTCCACTTGTCTAGTTTTCTTGTGAATTGGCAGGAAAAATACAGAAGCTTGCAGGAACTAGCACCAATATGAATTAAACTTTGAAACCACACACCAAATACCTAGCACCACAAAGGTACCTCACATGACAATGAAGGTGAAGGTAAGTGATTTAGAAGAAGTGATATTCACTTAAAAACAGAAGTGGAGACACAAAAAAGTGATTAACACTAGCTGTTCCAGTAAAATGTAGGCTTGCTGGCATCTCCCTCCTTTCATAACTTTAAGTTTAGAGCAACACAGATTTCTGGAACAGACTAGTACAAGCTGAGGTACCAGTGCCTCACAATACAGCACTATCAATCTGTTTCACCTAGTTTCCCAAGTATTTAAACAAACGCAGAAAATTCAGGAGGGATGTTTAAATTAACCCTTACTGACTGCAACCAGCACCAGCTCCCAAATTTCAGAAGACCAGATCACCAGTGATTGCATCAAATTTCAAGAGTCTCTGGGACTTCATGTTGGTCCCTATCAGAGTTTTTCCATTTTCTCCCTGCCTCTCATTTACAGACACAGCATCTTCATATCAGCTCATTTCTCACAGCTACCCATATCTAAGGTTCTCCATTTCACTACTTCATTTGTTGAAAATAATCTTCCACACACATACTATCATATCTTCCAGTAAATACATTCAAAGGGTACATTTCTCTTTCGTTTGGCCTCAGCTCTACCAGTTTTCTGCAGCCTATCCATCCATCCATCCCCTCCTGATAAACACAATCCACAGATCCCAGGAGACATTCCCAATTGAGTTAGGGAGGAGAACTAAGCAAGCACAACCAACTTTACCAGCTTCAGCCTAGCTTCCTGCATCCAGCCTCTCTTTTCCATTCCTTACTGCTGTCCTTTTCTTCATCATTGGCTTCTACTAAAAAGAAAGCCTGGCTTAGCCAGCAAAGATCCTTATCTGACACTGATTGGCCAGATGCATTATTGTTGATGCAAAACAGTGTTGTGGGCAGAGAGGCAGCTAAACCCCATGCTACCACGGTTTGTCACATTTCCAGCAGGCAAGAGACTACGTGCGCTGCTGCCTTTTTCCACTTGTAAGAATAGAAGTAAAAGCTGGAACATACATGCCCTATTTTCTATCTGTGTAGTTCCTTTGTTTACATTTTTGTCTGTTTGTATTTTCTTCTCTTCAAGGAAAGAAGATTAGACATTAACATGGGCAGTAAAATCAGCCTCACCCCTTTACAATTAAATTTATATTTTTCCTCAGAAATGCCAATATCATTCCCATCATAATTTAAAAACAAACAAACAAACAAACAAACAAAAAAACACCGCTTTCTGCTGAAGGAAAAGTAGAACGAAAAGGTACTTTTATTTTTATCTGGTACTTACACTTCAAGTAGCACTGATACTATTACCATCATGAGTGAAGGATATAAGCAACACAAAGTTTTTGCAGAGAAAATCAGCATCTTCCTACTGATATAGTTGAGGAGAAAATAGAAGGCCCTTTTCAGACTTGAAATATAAGTAGCTCATGCGCACATTAAGAATAACTGTTTTGAATTAAAATTCAAATCTTGATTAAGTGGATGATCCTAGTCTGTCTAGCACCTGTGCCTGAAACAGGCTTTTAGGCATTTTTCATAGTCTTCTTCTTTTCCTCAGTCTTTTTTTAAAGAGGTGGAAAGAGGTTTAATGATAGTTACTTACTGTGGAACTAAGTGGGTAAAGATGCCTGTGCTAGAATCATTAAACCTTATTGTAATGCCCTATGTACAATATTCTTGTTTTTGACTATCGGGCTTATTTGTTCCACAGAAATTAACACATAGATTTCTGGTGAAAATTTAGTCTATTACAAAAATACAGGAGTTAAGCTGATGACTCTACTTTAGGAATAGCTTGCACAAAACCATATCACAGACTGGTGTTTGGTACAGTGTGCTACTGGAAACATCAGCTCTCTGAGGGGATGTCTAAGGTCTAGCACAGGACTCGATTTCTCCCCTGTGAATTTCAATATCAAAACTTCCATTGTTCTTGACTGTAGCACTATTGTCTGTTCTGGCACGTAGGCTAGTATACGAGCAGGTGACTCTGCTGTGCTCACCTACATTTTTTCATGCACTTTCAATCAGAAAGGCTGAACTACAAGAAGGAAACAGCTTAGGCATCATCTTTCTAGCAGTCCATAAACTGCCAAGTAAAATAGGAGGAGAGTTAAAAAGGAAATAAAACCCTCTGAGGAAGGAGATGGAGGGGACTGAGCAATTCTCTGAAGACATATTTTTATTGAAGTATACAGTTATTGATACAGTCTGGAGTATACAGCAACAAAATACATATGTGCTGTCTATGAACGAAAGTGATTCTTTGAAGGGATTTCTCTGCTGTTTTCAGAGAAGAGGATAAATTGACACAGATGCAAAAAAAAATTAAATTTCTGCTCCACCTCCACTGTGTAATTATGATATTACTGAAACAAGTTTTTATTTACATTTATTATTTACATTTATTTGACTAAAAAGTTTCAGTGTTTTTTTTTTTCAAATGATTTTATAGCACAGATTTTTCTGTGTAGTATTACATTCCTCTTCCTTACTTTACTTCTTTTCTTCCTTTGTCTATATTGTTTTGTCTCTTTTTGTTTCTCCTTTCCATTCTCTGTCTAACTTTCACTGCTATTATATTGTGAATATCATGCTATATTTTAATATCCCCAGCATCTGGGATTAAGTGACCATGGGATGATCTCAGTTTTCAACTACTATACACAAAACTAATTTCCTACAGATTTGTATCCTTTGTTTAATTCCTGTCTCATAAAACCTACAATAATCTCATTTTCCCCTTTAAACTTGAAAGCATGACTAAGGAAGAGATAGCAGTACTGAGACTACTCTGGATATGCAAGTACTAACCAGTCAGGCAGCTGATACCCAGACAAATTCACTGAGACCGAGTACTGTCTCCTTCCCCCTCAAGGAGAAAACCCTAGGAATTTTATTATTGGGATTACTATTATTATTCTATGTGTATAACTTTTTAGCTTTTGTGGTTAGAGAGAAAGCTTGAAGAAAAGGCAAATTAAAAGAACCACAAGCCATTATTTCTACAATATCAAACTCTGAAGAACAATTTCTGTATAAGTGGGATTCATAGTATCACTTAATTGCCAGACAGACATGCTTCTATGCATATAGATACAGATACCCTCTTTACTTGCCCTTTTGCCAGCTCTCACTACTGTGTTTGAAAGGACCTGGGGGAATCGGTCGATAGCCAGCTGAATATGAGCCAGCAGTGTGCTCATTTGGCCAAGAAGTGCAACAGCATCCTGGCTTGTATAAGAAATAGTGTGGCCAGTAGGACCAGGGAAGTGATTGTCCCTCTGTACTCAGCTCTAGTGAGGCCGCACCTCGAATACCATGCGTATCCAGAGAAGAGCGACACAGCTGGTGAAGGGTCTAGATAATAAATCTTACGAGGAACGGCTGAGGGATCTGTGGTTATTTAGCCTAGAGAAAAGGAAGCTCAAGGGAGACCTTCTTACTCTCTACAGCTACCTGTAAGGAGGTTGTAGCAAGGTGGGGGTTTCTTCTCCCAAAAAACAAGCAATAAGGCAAGAGGTAGAGGTAATGGACTCAAGTTACACCAGGGGAGGTTTAGGTTGGATATTAGGAAAAATTTCTTCACTGAAAGGGTTGTGAAGCATAGGAACAGGCCGCCCAGAGAACTGGTTGAGTCTCCATCCCTGGAGATATCTAAAAGACCTGTAGATGTGGTGCTTAGTGGCACATGGTTTAGTGGTAGACTTGGCAGTGCTAGGTTAACAGTTGGACTTGATAACCTAAAAGGTACTATCCAACCTAAATGTTTCTATGATTCTATAAACAATAAAGCAGCCACAGGGCTAGTGAGTGATAAGTAGGAGCTAGGTCTACAAGTATCCTTTCTCCACCCTTTTTGTCAGTTGGTATGTTTGTCCATCTGCAGAGCAAAGCATAGTGATGTGTCTCAGGTGAACAGCAGCTCTAACATGGAACATAGGATATAAATACATCCGTTTATCAAGTCCTTTTGATATTCTAAGAAGAATGGTGATAAATATATTCATACATAAAATAAACTATTGATTATTGTTGTAGCTATGAAGGTTAGTTTCGCAGTACAAATAATACTTAAAAACTCAGTAGTACACTTTGATTCTCAGAAACACAAAACCAAAACAAAACAAAACCCTGCATGAAGCTGAGATTCCCCTATCCTGTGGAAAGCACAGTGTAATACAAGTTTTACTTGTTCCACTGCATAGATTTTCGACAATGAATTAATTACATCTCACATAAATGATAGCAGAATTCACAAGGGAAATCAAGTAGTCCTTAATTTGTTGACTTTCTCCACTGATGATAGCACATTCCGGTGCTATCGTAATTCTCATCGTGAGTCTGTAAGCATTTTCCAAGTCAGAACAGCCCTCAGCCCTGTCTTGGTCTAAGCAGAGAAAGTGGGGGGTTGTTTGAGACTGAAAATTATTGTGAAAATGAAGAAAAAACTGCAGAAGATAATTCCAAACAAAGAACATAGGGAGACAATAATAGTAATAATCTTCTCTCATTTTTAACACCTTTCACCTTGAAATTTTCTAAAGCTCTTTCAAAATTATATATATAGGAGTAGCTTTACCAGCTGCTGAAAAACAGTGGTATCTGAGAAGGAACACAGCTAACTGCAGGAGAAGAAAGGATTTGCTGTTTTCTTCCACTGCAATGTTCCTTTCTCTTTCCACTACAAATATAACATACAGAACACCTTTTTTGAAATGTATTTCAAGGTTGTCATCCCATTCTCTAAACTCACTTTCAAGACCTTTCAACATTCTTCACAAGTATTTTACCATCCAACATTAACTTAAAAATAAAATCACTTTTCCCTTCCCGTACATGCACTGACATCGTAGTGCAGAAACAACTTCCACAGTGCAGCCACACCATCTCTCACCTGGAATCTCTCCTCATCTTCCACAGTGGCTGCCTGCAGTGGTAGAGTCCTCCAGTGGTTTGAGGCATGTTGGCTTCCCTGGAGGCTGCCCTGTGCTCTGTGGTCTAAAAACATTTTTACTGGTAGATATAACTTGCCAGCTTTTCAGGGCAGGACCAACTTCCCATCTTGGTGTTCTAAGCAGCTCATTCTAACATCCTACAGGATGTGGCACGAACCTAGCAAATACAAAAACACCAGGTAATTAATATAAAACAACACCAAGCTAATGTTTATTTATATCCAATATTGGAGCGTATCAATATATTTCTTCATTTAAAAAACAAACAAACAAACAAAACATTTCACAAAAGACATTCTTGTCATTCAGTCATTTGTTAAAAAGTAAAAGAGTTAATTTATGGAATTAATTATTTTGTACAAGGTCTACAATCATCCCTTTTGAACAGAACTATTAACATTTTATTTATATTCTTTTACTTGCATTCAGACCTCAGTCAAGGATCAGGTACCCACTTTGCCCTCTCAGCAAATAAAGAGACAATACCTGCTATAAATATGTGCCAAGTAATTACTTTGTTTAGGGACTTTCTCTTTTTTCCAGAGTGCCTTTGTAAAAGCAGAGCCTGCCAAAGACACTAACTTGGATTTTCCCTAAAGCCACCCAACACTTTCTGAAATTGCATTTGCTTCACAATTAGAAAATTCATCATTTGTTCTTTTTCAAACTCATATCCAAGGACACATCTACTTTCCCATGTACTTTAACCATGCAGAGACCATAAAGTCAGCACACCAAGAAATATTTCATTATCAAACCAGTGAAAGCAGAAATGAGATGAAGAGTGTCATACATGAGGCCTCACCTCCTACTCTGTCATAAAAATTTGGGAGCTTTATCAAATTCCATCAGGCAGACAGTAATGCAGGACATAAAATACACAGAATCATTAGCCAAACTAGTAAGTATTGAAAGAAAAATGTTTTATACTTTTTCAGGGTCATTCTCAGATGGAGGATCGTTGCATGAACGAATCACAATCCAGAGAAACAAGTGAAAACTTTCTCCCTTGCAAAATGCCTGTAATGCTCATCTCACCCACAGCGCTGTACAGGATCATGTCTCAGGTTATAAGTTTGCAATGAGAGAACAAAGGGAAATTTCAAAGTTCTTTCACTTGGCCATAAACTTTTTGGAGAGGTTATAGATCTTCTAGCAGAAACCGCAATGCTCCCTCTGGAATATGACCTGCCAGTTTCTACAGTAGAAGAAAGACCAGCAATGAAAATGTCCCAATTTCCCATTCTTTCCAGCAGAGGCTTTTCACAGCTTTCCTTGTGTAATTGCACATAAATTATGTACTTCCTTCAAAGTCAAGCTGTCCAAAAGACCACATTAACAGCTCCTGCATCTTTTCTTTCACTTGCTGTGTTCTTCTTTGGACCAACATTCACCCATTCACCTCCTAACGTGATGACTGCATAATGCTCCTTCCTTGTTCTTTTTTTTTTTTTTTTTTTTGGTTTGATTCCATCTCTGTTCCCGATGACTAGGTTTCCTCTTCATTAATTATTCTGAATTAATGGTAAGTGCTTATTGTGTTGTACCCAGTATCTATCATCAACAGTCAAGTAATAGCAGGAATCCTGACTTCTCAAACTCACCTCTTACAAGATACAAGAAAGCAGAAGTCTGAATAAATTTGTTTGAAACTATGCCCACGTGCAGCAGCTCATGGTGCAGACCATAAAGACTGAAGTCTTGCTACAATCAGTTGCAGGCATGTACCGTTTCATAGTAAAATCTGAATTAATTTAACCTTGCTTTTGATGTATGACAGAGTGCTGTAAATTTGAGCTTTTCTTTCTTTTGACTGCTGACTGCTTTTGAATTAAGAATTTGTGGTACAAGCAATTTTCACTGAGTTCTGTCCATCATGGTTTCTTAGGTGAAACAGCAAGAAAAGAAAAACTCTGCTCTTCCCATCCTAGCTTAAATTTGGAGATTTTTCTCCTAGCCAGTTGCCAGGGCTAAAAAAGCTCCGTCAGCATCAGCTTAGAATTTTCCAGAATTTCCTCCAGTGCAAAAGGATGTCTGCTACAGCAGACCTACTGAGATAGGAGTTTCTCTGCTGGGCCAACATCTCTACTATACGCAAATTGGTACCACAAAAGGAGGAAGACCATCCAATCTCACTATTCCAGACTCCACCATTTATAATGAAGGGACATATGCCATAGACAGTAAAAGCTAAGGGACTTACTTAATTTACATGCAGTCAAGAACGCAAGACAGACTTCATCCCAAGCTATTTATGAGTTTAAGTCTGGGAGTTTGGAATTAAATATTACTTTGGAAATAAGAGCATAACCTGAAAATAATAGATGAGAGATTCTAGTACAGAAAAATCAATGATAGTTACCACACAATTATGCTTTCAGGAAAAATGAGCCCTCCTTCTCCTGCCGCATGTAATCAACTGTTAGATACATAGCAAACACAACATAGCTACCCAATATCAATATTAATTAGAGCTGAGGAAGCAGCTCTTAACAAAGAATTCATTTCATGAGTTCCACATATTTTGCAAATGTCACTGCTCTCCTAAATTTATAATTTTTCACTATTTTACAGAATATATACTTTCATGCCAGCTAACTAGTGTTGGAATTGTTACTTAATTAATTGTGGTTTGTCACAGAGATCATTTAAAAACATCTTCTCTTTTAATTTTGCTTTGTATATTTTAAATAATTCTCACAGAAAACAAGTTTTAAATGAGTTTATTGGGAGAACGGGAGCTTTCAGGATTAAAATGAACATTCTGTGAACATCTGCACATACATATTTTGAGTGATTGGGGAAAATGCACAAAGAACAGAATGATATGACTAAAAACAATGCTCTAAAATGCTGTGGAACATTTTGAGGAAATTTTGATTGCATTTAATAGTACCAATTTTAACCATATTCTGATGAACAAAAATTAAACTGTCAAAGAAAGGAAATACCTGCAAAACAGTGTTTCCCAACTGTTTTGCTGAGAAACACAAGGTCTTTCACAACCTCTGAAGTCCTGCCAGTGAATCGTAGATGTCGCTGAGAAGCCTGAGTCAGAGAAGCTCCTTATCTTCAGGCAAGTTCTTGGTCCCTATCATTTGCTAATAGACAACATATCCCCATGAGATTCACACTACAGATTTTGTAACTGAATTGAACATTGCTGTCTAATTATGCTGAAACCAATGCAGTAATTTCAGTCAGGACTTGGAAATCCATTAAAGCCTTATGTTGCATTAAATTTCCTAGCAGACCTCATTCAGTAGAGAATTTGTATTTCTCTTCTCCTCTTGCTCAGTGCCTGGCCTCTCCCCATACTTGGACTGCAGAGTCCGATGAATGTGGAAAGTCCTGAAGACTTCCCAAAAAAGTGTCCGTTGGACTTTCAGATGGGAAAAACTGAAGGAGGGAATGGGAATATAGTATCTAAGACTTCCACTGGTTTCAAAGAAAAAGTCAAACACACAGCAGCCAATTGTGCCAGAGCACAAACACTTTAGAAGTATAAAGTCTTGCAATCACAGTTCACTTTGCCAAGTATTTGACTTGTTCCAAGATTTAAATAAAAATATCAATACTGATGATGTTTTGTATTCTGTTTACATTTGAGAATACTCAGCAGCATTTTGGGATTTAGAAAAACTAGTTTTCAACCAGTTTTTATTTTGAATAAGAATATTCTACATCACTCAGCAGAGACTTTTCCTGTGCTATCGATAAAGTTTTTCAGAAAAGACAACTACCATTTATAAAAAATGGACTCAAATATACGTATTCTTCTCAACTCCTCACATCTTAAAGCATTCTGCAATTTATTTCCCCACTTTCATCTACTGAGATTCAGAGCAGCCATGGTGTGATTATATGTTTTTCAAGAATAGCTGATGAATACCTGAAAACTCTCCCACTGTGGGACATTCTGTTTTCTCAGGAATAAAAAAAGCAGCCAGAATGACACATTTTCTCTTTCTAAAAATAAACTGAAAGGCCAGAGAAATCAATGAAAAAAAATGCTGCTAAAACAGCACAAAACACAGAATACCAATTACATTTCGGCAATGTGACTAGTGAGATAGCCAGCTAATTACCTGATTCTGATAAACTTTATAACAAATAATAATCATATGGGTAACGCTTAATTCCTGCCTAACACTTCCATTTTCATAATGAAAAATCATAAAATATACCATACTACCTCTCTGTCTAAGTGAGATGTTGGTTATATGTCATTAGCCATTAAGAAAACTTACAGATGGATTTTGCTTTGGGAACAAGTTGATCTTTTCCCCATCTTGCCTTATGTGAGAAGGTGATTTAATTCACCTAGCATTCTCCACAAGGATTTCCTGTATTCCCCTGATCTGACAGTTCTGCATCCTACCTTGCACTCTCCTGGAGGTAGAAAGGAAAGGATCTGTCTGTAACCCCCGCTTATCTGCACAGGAATTCACCTCCACATACAAGGACTCCCTCCTAATTTGATAATCACCAAATATTACAGGATGAAGAGGTAAATTCAACCAACACGCGTTTTTCTGGGGAGATGACAGTAAGGGTGAGTTCATCCTTTTGCAGGTCCCAGTGCACTCCTCTGATTCGTAAACTCAAATATGTAGGAATAGTTTCACCTTGTTGGAGGATTTTTCAGGGCACTGTGGATATCATCACAGGTCTCCTGACTTTACCTCTACAGAGATGTTGCAGTGCTGGAGTTGCAATGCTGACGTTTAAAAAACTCTGGTTATCACGTACACTGTGTGCCCCCTCAAGAGGCATCACATTAATTCTTCTGAAGAATTCCTCTCTAATAGGCATTGTTTAACCACTAACCCAGAGGCAAAGAAACTACCCAAAATGGGGGAGGGAGAATATTGGCAGGTTTAAAGACAAAAATGGCTTGAAACCTAAGGTCAAGTAGAACTTCTGGAAACTTCAATTATTATAGGTTTCTAGATGTTATTAAAATTCAATCTAACACAAGATGCAGAAAGGACATGTAATGTAAAGCTGTACTTTTAAAGTATGAAAACACTTTATAAATAATATAGTCCCATCATTGCTTTGCATCCCTATGTCTGTATCCATTTTCTCTCTTTGTAAATTTTTTTGGCATGTTCGTACAGCAGATAGATTACACACTGGGATCCTGGTCTACGGCTGGAACATCTGGGTGTTTAATTAACACAACTAATACTATGGCTCCTTGGATATCCAAAGCATACAGCAATTTATTTCTGTCTGTCTTATAAACTGAGATTTCACTGAGCTGGCAATAACAAGTAAGAGTAGATATTACTAATCCATATACTTTTTTTTCTATGACAGAGATTCCAAACAACAACCATGCATGAAAGGTAAGAAACTTCAGTAGAAATCTTGCCCTGCACAGTAAACAAACAGCTGTTTATCATTGGCCTAATTACCAAGTTAATGAGATACTAATTTCTATATTCATAAACTATGCATGAGCAAGCATGAGTGTATGCAAAACAGAGCCTAGTGACAAATTTAATAAATAAAATAACAAGGTATTGGTAAATAAACATTAATGATCTTTAAAGCTAAGAATCAGGTTATGTTTTATGGGAAGCTTGCATAAGAAAGACATAATTCTAGCAAGTCTGGGTGTTTGTTTTTAACAGCATCAAACAAGTAATTCATTTAGAAAGGAAAAATATGTACAAATACAAACTTGGAATAACTGGGATGGCAGCAGGACTGAAAAGAGGTTTCAAAGTTACAACACAGAATCAAAATCAGTGAAATTAATCATATGCAGGTGCTGCAAGACAAGCAAAATTTTCTAGGATGTCTCCTATAAGTACAAGCAGTAATTCTGCCCTCCTTTACAATGTCAGAGTTGTGGTGCTTCACTAGAAAAGCTGGAGGAATTAGAGAGAATCCAGAGTAAAACAACAAAAATGTTAAGGATGTCTGGAAATCGTAAACTTTGAAGAAAGATTGAAAAAAAAAATGAATTTTTCCATTTAGAGAGTAAATATCTAAAAAGTGTGTAGTAAATACTTCAAATACATAAAATATTGCAATGAGAAGTATGACTAATTTTCTCCACACTTCCCTGAGGAGTTATGAACACTCACTGACAGCAGTGGGGACTTAATATGTTAGGAAATCTTTCTCAATAGTCAAGCCCTGGACATTTAGGCACTGGAACAGCTTATCTGTGAAAGCTCTGAAACCCTTGCAACTGGCAGGATTTTAAGAAGCAGCACGACAACCACATCTCAAGAGATTTTCACTTTACAGGAGGAGGATGAGATTGAATAGATGACTTTTGCACTTCCTTTCCAGAACTTCACTTCCATTATTAGCCATTTTTTGCTGATTTTGTATATATGAAAAGCGGAGTGAAATAGCTCCCTAACACCTCTCTTCTACAAAAATTGAAATCTACCAGCTTCCTCAACCATGCATCCTTGTGTCCCTCACCTCTGAGGAGGCAGTGTATTTCTAGGAGTACTGTGTCTCTGAGACAGTTTGCTCCCTGAAAATATACATGCTTGCATGAGCTGTGTCACAGGGACAGCAGAGATCAATTCAGAAATTTTCTCTTGCTGACTGGTGCAGGCGTTTCAACAGGATGATCAATGTATTTAGACAACCGTATTGGAGAGCATGAAAAATGAACAACCTGAAATCAAATGGTTTGAGAGCTCAGGATCATCTCAATTCAGTGTTCACCCTGGCAAAAACATGACAAACAGCAGCTTTTAAAAATAGTCACCGTTTCGGCTCCCCCCAAATTTTTTCAAAAATAATAAATGATGAACTGACACAAACATTACAAATCCCAGCCCATCAATGTGAACGTAATGGTAGCTGGCTACCATGTGCCTAAAAATAGTTTGGAGTTCTAGAAAATACGGATTGGGATGGTTTCATCTTTTTTCCTTGTTCATTTTAATATTGATTGGCAACTATGGCTCCTGTTTATGTGGAGATGGTAACTGCCCCCAAAAATACTTAAAAATGAGATTTTACTTGCATTGAAGATGATTGGTTTGACCCAATTTTCTCTGGAAAATCCAGAGCTAGGCATCCTCCCTTATTAGCCTTTATCCAGGCTTTAGTCTCCTCCTCTAGGAAAAAGGAAATTCAATTCCCTCTTCTGCTCACATGGGAAAAGAGAGTAAGTCTGTCTCTCACGTTGTGCGGAGGAGTTACTGAAATATCAGTAGAAAAGCTCATCACCTCAGTAATCTATTTCTGTTTTCTTTGTTTGCCTTTTTTGTTGTTTGTTTTTTTGTTTGGTTGGTTGGTTGATTGGTTGTTTTTTATTTATTTATTTATTTATTTATTAAACATTTATTTGGTTTGGCTGCTAAACTGAAGAAAAAAAAAACATTACGAGTACAGATATATTAACTATGCAGGTCATCAATTCCTGCATACTTCTCTATCTACTTACAAGTAGCTGGACTTTTTGAAAAGTTGTGTGTCTAATGGTAGTTAATAATGGTATGTTGGTAGCTTCTTCGTAGGTACAGCTGAAGCTAGCTCTGCATTATAAACCTTTTTTCTCCCTGCCAAATTCTCCCCCTATTATAAGGATGTTGCATCTTGGAAAAATTCTGGAAATCAGTCACGTTTGTTTTTCTAACCATCACGATCATTTCAGTCACAACACTATTTAAAGAATGACTCAGATGATAATGACTTTTCTTTCTAAAAATTTAGAATCTGGCTTTCAGTACATATTTTGACTCAGATGAAAGGATTGAGATGCAAATTCCTTATACTACATAACAGTTTACACATTTGTTGCACTTTGTGTATCTGAGAAGTCCCACAGATTTCTCAACATGTCAAAGTTCTCATGTCAAACTACTAATCTTTATTTCGTTAAGATTTTACTTATGGAAAAAATAAATAGGAAAGTTCCTAGGCTTTATAGTTCATGCCTACATTTATGTAATATTTAGTCAAGCAGGTAAAAATTGGATAAACATCAATAAGCTATTCCAAATATTTAATTTTTCCTTTCAAACTCCTGGACATTTTTATCTTAAGTGAAAAAAATCATATGGAAACACTTTTTAGATTCCTATCATGATGTTAGACAGAAAGACTTTCTAATTTTTAATGTTCAGTTCTGGTTTCAATGACATGGTGTTCATTCTATATTTTTGGATGCATGAAAGCCTGGTTTTCAGCTATATCAGAGCTTTCTTGACATAATTTACTTCAAAGTATTTAGTTGGAGAAAATGGAAGATATGCTGATCTCCTCTGGTTATTGCAGCTGTCTGGATCTCGGGGACTTCTGCTTTTTTCTTTTCCCTTTCAGAAGCTCTCTAACTCAAAGCTTTTATAAAATAAAATAAAATAAAATAAAATAAAATAAAATAAATAAAATAAAATAAAATAAAATAAAATAAAATAATAGTATTTTTCTGTGGTTGTTGGTTGGTTCTGTCATTCTTTAGGCTGGCTACTAGTGATCATAAATTGCCTTTCTTGCCTCATTCCCTTTAAAGCTTTAACTTAATTTAATATAATCATTCTTCAGCTTCATTGAGGTTCTAAACTTTAACATCACTGATGACAATAATATTCACTTTCTTTTCTTTTTCATTGATTGGGCTCTCAACTCTAAATAAACTGCTGAAATTACAAGGACAATATAATTTTAGATTGAAATTCCCCCCAAACTATTTACAACCTCGTTCAACAGTTAGTATATTCCTGACCTAATTCTTCTTCTAGCTACTAAGATAACAGAAATTTAACAGCAGTCACATTTTCCACGTATTTCCATTTGTCATATGTTTTCCAAAGTTAATTTCATCGTTTTGTGTCTCACCTGAGATTTTCTGGGGAGTGGGCATCATCTCCCACTCTGCAACAATAGATCTCTTTTTTACTCCAGCTATTTGTTATTCAGCCTCTAAGCCTCCTGCCTCAGCTTAGCAGTGTGAAGCGTTCTGCACAGCCTCACTAAATTCTCCTAGCGATTATACTGCTTTTGGTTTCTTTTAAGAAAATCAGGCCCACCACTGACCTAGCATCACTTCCTCACCTTGCTTTCAATCAGTCAGTCTGCTGCCATTTTTTATACCCTAGATGAAGCTGCTTCCAGTCTTTTCCCTATAAAAAACAGTGCAGTAATCTACACCAGAACCTTACATATAGAAATTTAATAGTGACTGTTAGTCATTGTGTATTGTCTTTTATTTATTTTGTATATAATTGTTTGTAATATTGGAAGAGGTGGCCTTTGACTCCATTTCATAAGGCCCACAGCCATGTGCATTGTTCTGAAATTGCTGGGTGTCACCAGAAGGCAGATGCAGCCCCCTGGGGGGGGTCTGAACCCCACTGCACCCTTCCCATGGGTAGCTTGTGTGATTTGGCTCAGGGCACCTTCCAGGCAGAGCATCTAGCATTCAAGCACCCAGTGCCAGCTTCCCTGCACTACAATTTCTATCCTGCTACGCAGAAGTCCACATACTTGTTGTGAACCAGGACAGAAACTGTGGTGATGTTTTGACATGCTAAGAGGTGTTTGCACTGTAGCAGAAGAGGAAAAGATGAAGAGATGGAGACAGGTCTTCCCTCACCTCAAAGAGTCAGCAGTGGATAATGTTAAAGCATGGATCAACATGCAATCTGCCACAAGTGTCTGGTGGCTTATTCAGACCTTGCCAAGGAAAAAAGCATTTCCACCCCCTGCTTTAAGTGAAGTGTTGATATAAAACCAATTGTCAAAACCTCATCATCCAACCATCTGATATTGATCCTTTCATGTCAGCCAGTGCTCTGGATTCTCTGAAAAATCAGCACACCATTGCTAACAATTGATCCAACAGAGTACAAAACTACCACGCCAGCCTCTGTCTTAAGACCTATCTTTTTTAAAATATATGGGAATAAAAATTTAACTCCTTGCCTTGCTCAAGTTCTTATAACCTACCTAGTGCTTGCTACTTCTCTTATCCAGCAAAAACTGCCCCGTCTTCCCCTAAAAATCACATAAAATTAATTCACAGACAGTATCCAGATTTTAAGTCTGAGAATTTTATAGAAGAAAGTTAAAAAAAAAAAAAAGAGTAATGCAGCTCAATTCTCAAAATCCTCTGTCATAGTAGCACAACCCAGGAGAATGAACAGAATATGAGTTCTCACTCTTAACCTCCTGACAAAATAAGTTAATCTTGATTGCCCTGTTGTTCAGAATCATAATTAGTGGGTATTTGAAGGGAGGCCTAATTCAGAGAGCCCAGGATGGCACCTTTCAAAGTGTATGTATTTTCTGCTTTGGCACACAGGAGGATCCATGTACTCATTGTCTTTTGATGGCTGTTTAGCTGCGACATTAAAGATCCTCTTTTCTCTCTGCTTGCCACCTTTTGTTTATCTCTAAATACAGCAGTAGATTTTTCATAGCCTCCTGGATGTGAAATAGACTTCTCTGCTACTCTCTCCCTGTGCGGTAATCTTGTTTCACTAACAATACAATAATTTAAAGTTATACTGGAAAATCCCATTAAATACCTTGACAGTTGAGAACAGACAACATTATGCTACTAAAAAGTCCCTGTAAAAGACTTAAAATCTCCCTGAGATGTGACAATAACTATCAGTCATTGTTAATTTAGTAATTTTCTCTTTAGTTTTATGTTCAGGTTTACTGCCAATCCTTATCAAGCTGCATTTGAAAGCCTGTTTAATTTTCTAAATTCAGAGAGGAGTCCACAAAATAGAAAGAATATTATCTGCAAATTAAAGTGAACCACAGAGAAGGTATAATAATATTAACAGGTTAGCTAAGGCATTACGTTGGGAAAATGACTAAGTATTCTGCATTAAGTGAGGGGAGAGTGAGATAAGCTGGCGATGTGATTTGGTTGTGACTGAATGAAGCAGCCTGAAGTTGTAAATCTGCAGAATTGCAGGTTTTTCTTCCTCTAGCACAGAAGGTTTGGAAGCACATCTACAGGATCAATTTCCATACAACGGGAAGCTGCTTTGAGAAAACATCGGCATAAAAATGTGTCGGACTGGAAAACAAAAGGAAAAAATAATTAAAAATAAAAATAACAAGAACAACCCTTGGGGGTAAAATTTCGCTCTCTTGATTCATCTTTGGAGTTTAATGGACAGAGAAGATGCTTGAAATCGTAGGCTGAGACTGTGCCACAGATGCATCTACCAGCCACGTCTGTAAGTACCATTTTACTGGGCCTTTCATTTGGAAGAAAAAGATGCTCCTACAGGATGCTAAAATCTTAGAGGGCCCAGTTATCCTAAATTATGTGTACAAAGGGCTCCCAGTGAAGCTAGTGGGAGCTACAGGTGCTCAACATTTCTGAAAGTCAGTTCACTTTTAGTTAAACATGAATT
Organism: Anser anser; assembly: GCF_964211835.1. Taxonomy (NCBI): domain Eukaryota; kingdom Metazoa; phylum Chordata; class Aves; order Anseriformes; family Anatidae; genus Anser; species Anser anser. The sequence goes on along the minus strand of NC_139728.1, from coordinate 18,110,454 downwards.
GAGCAGCTGAGCTGCAGGAAACTTGATCTGAATATTTGGAGCTTGGTTCTTTCATGAGATAAAAGACAAGGGACAAGAAGGAGGCTGGAACAGATCATAATGAAAACTTTCTCCAGTTATCCTTTTAAAGGTAGAGATAAGTGGTCTAGTTGTAAAATCATCTCTATTTATTATTTCTGTTTTCAGCCAGTGCTCCCCAAGGGCTTAATAATCTGCACAGAATCCCCGCCAGGCAGTGGTGAGGGAGCAGTGCCCTGGAAGACACGTGGGGTTGATGAGGGCAGCACTCAAACCTCAGGCACGAACAACAGACACCAGGACACCTTCACGTGCCAAGTCCCAGCACACTCCATGTGTGTGGTTGTACGCAGGTGTGAATTGCACAGAGGAAGTTTATCCCTACCTTCTACAACCCTCTGTTGCCCTGTAAGCTGCCTGCACTCCTTCAGTGGCCTCCTCATGACTGGCTCTGCGCAGTTTACCTGAGGTATGATTTATAGACTCAAAAACTAGTTGGTTCTTTGTTTGACTTCATGGAAGCTTTCTTATGTTACAGTTGTTCGCTATAAATTTAGTTAGCGTGAGAAAATCAAGTGCCTCAGTAACAAGTTGGCAATTGGTCAGCAAGTAACACACAGGTTAACAGTTTCTATTACTTGACATGATCCTTAGATGCTGGGATGTGGGGAAGCCTATTTTCATTATTCTTTGGGAAAGAAGTAGCCCACGATGGCAGAAGATTGTAGTGAGGGCTTCTAGCCATCCTCTGTCAAGCAGGGACTGCTCCCTATCCCCGTGGGCACTTCAGCTGGGCTGCCTGGGCAAACTCCTTTCAAAGACTGTTTATAATCTGTCATGAGGAGCACAGCTCTTTTTCCCTATGGACTGTGAGAAAAGAAAGGAAGGACACTCCTCAGCAGCCAGAATGAAAAAAATCTTTTAACTCATACAAAGTTTAGGGGAAAAAATGTTTCCTGAAGTCGTCTTTTTCCCCTCTTCTACTCATCTGGTCCAACACATCTTGTTGAGGAGAGTTACATTAGAAAGTTCCAGGCCAGTAAGTTTATAAGTTTATCCTGATCACTGCATCGCTGTACACCTGACAGTCATTTAGGGAGTTTTTCTAGGTTTAGATTATCTCTATTTGTTGCCACATTTGTCCATGAATTTCGAATGACAGTTATAATTATTTATAGAAGGTGATGTTTAAGTGATTTTTTTTCCCCATTTAGCTGGCCAGAGATCTTGAGTGACTTTGTAAATTGCTTTTAGACCAAGCTCTGGCAATACAGTGTTTAGTATGGGTTTCTTGAATATTATCTAAACAATAATAAGACATGCCTGGAAAAAGCCAACAAAGATAACCCAGGCTGGCTGTCTGCAGTGAAGTAATGGTGTAATGGCTAAAACTGAGAAGTACGAGGAAAATCTGCGACCCCCAAATACAATTAAGGAGCAAACAAGCTGAGACACAGAGGAATATCCCCAGAGTAAGACAAGCAAAAGAATGATGAATAACATCAGTGTGTGTTGTGCTTGATAGGGCCAGTCACAGCCATTACAGCAGTGATTCTTAAATGGGGGCAGGGGCATATGGTTGCACATAAGGCTCAGAAGTGTTATTATGTCCAGATATCACCTAGATCATTGTAAAATAGTACATTTAATGATTGTACCATGAGCTGTCCAGGAATACACATGCATGGAAAGCAATATGAAGTTTGTTATGCCAAAATTGCTGCATTGCTTTTAAAAATACATTTTTTTGCAGTCCAAATTCCTCTCTGGCTATTACAACAAAAGCATCTGTTCAGTGTTGCTGCTCAAGACAAGACTGCCTGCCCTTTAAGTGAATGGGATTTTCGGAATAAACAATCAGGATGATTATGCTTTCCACTGCTGCAGGGATTTTTATTTACTTCTACAGCATATTAATATAGACAAGAAAAAAAAAGCAGATAAACATTTTTTTGGTTGTACTAGATGGCAAAAGTATATAATTACATCGCTCAGAATCTCATCAGCTTCCATCAGCCTAAGCTATTTTATGAACATACTTATAACTGCCGAGTATATAGCAATTACAGGAAAGCATTCTCCTTTCTGAATGCATCTGCACATTTAGTATGGTCTGATCTAATTAAAGTCACTTCCATTAAAGTCATCTGGAGTATTTCCACTCCAGGTTAAGGCAAAGACACAATAAGCACAAGAGGACCGCAGTTCCTACAGCCAAATACTGGTATTAGAAGCTCAGCTTCAATTGTAACCAAATAAAAGTATTTCTAGAAATGATCTGAAACATGACCTGAATGCAAACCTAATCCAAGACAGCAAGTTCTTTGCCTTCGTTTTCTCTGTAGGAGTCAAAAACCCTCCTACTCAGTACAGGGTTGCAGGAAATTGAACTCCAAACAAACACAGTTTGGGGACAAGAAATTAGTGAATAAGACAAAGATCGAAGCTCCATGTTCCATTATTTACAGGCAGCTGGAATTGATCTCTGTATTTATCTCAAGTACTTTGTTTCCTGAGAGAGATGGTGATATATTTTAGGGTCTCCTGTGCCCTAAAAACTCTATCAGTGCTAATATCTGGATGACAATGGAAAGAAGTTAAAAAAGAAAAACTGTGTGGCAGTTTGGTAAAACTATTCAGATAGCCTGCTTTTGTTTGGTTTGGTTTTATGGAGAGAAGATCTGAAGCACTTTGAATGTGAAAATTTAACACAATGGGCAAGTTCAACAGACTTAATTCATATTTCACATTAAGTTCATATTGATTTTTTCTCACCAATATTCACTTTGTCTAAACAACCTTTCACTTTCAAAAGCCCGGGGAGACTGCCAAACACCATTTCATTAATAAGTTTAATAAGAATTGTTAAGTCTCACAAATATAACTAGTTCATGTTCATTTCACAGAAAAAAAAAACGCCACAGTTAAATATAAACGTTCCAGCTTGAACCAGTTCCACAACAAAATTAACTTAGATTTGTCAAGAGGCAAAATGCCTCTGTTCATATGATGAAAACGTTCTTAGCAAAAGTTTTTAATAGCTGAGCAGAAACTACACACAGTGTCATTGACTTCAAAGGCCTTTCACTTACTTATATTGAAAAAGCAGCTTTGTCTCACATGCTGGATTTGTTTTCTTTAAAGGAAAATCCATGGTATGTGTCTATTGACCAAGCATCAATATAAATTCAGAGTTTTGTTTTGTTTTTATGTTCAAAGGCAGATTTTTCAATGATAGGTTTTATTTTAAGTCTAACATGGGCTAGTTAATTACAAAGTCCTTTATTTTAAATAACTAGACTGGTGAGTATCTGCTAATGAAACTGATTTGATCTTTAGTTTTCAGTTTTCAAAATTAGGAAGGCAGAGAGCATATACCTATTATGTTAGAACAAAGGGCTGAGCACAGAGATTTAAAAAAAAGAGGGAGAGAGAGAAAAGGAAAAAAAAACAAAAACCAAAAAAACACTGTTTACCGCATTAAGACAAGGTAATTATATTTCAGGAATTCAAGCTTGTAAAGGGCTTAGTGACAATCTAACATTACTTTTCAGGACACACTATCTTCCATTTTCTTTTTCTGTGCATTGCCAATAAAACATTCATAACGTTTAGTACCCAGGCAGAATTTGAAGGAGACTTAATTAACTGCTTGGCACACCAGAAGAGGCACAATTTCTCTTAATTCTCATGAAAGAAAAGGAGTGCCGACAACCACTATGAGTAGGTGGTCTTGAGCTTGAGAAAGCCACTTCTTCCTTGAAAATGCCCCACAGGGGTGTGAGCAAGAATCATTACAGCAGTGACACAGACTGAACCTGCCTAAGAGAAATCGAGCATTTTACAGGTAACAAGCAGTAGAACAGTGAGTGGGAGCGTACCAAACTCCAAAATGGATATAAGTTAGAATAGCACTCTTGCTAACAAGCAGAAGAATTCCTTCTTACTCTTCCTGCTTGTCCCACTTATTTTTACATTTGAAGGGATTTCTGGGTTTGTTCTTTTTTGCCTTTTTTCTCCTTTTTACTAACTACTAGGTAACCTTACGTCTTATTGACAAACATTAGGCAAACAAGTAAATAAAGACAGCGAACAGTATAATTTCATTTCTTATAAAATCACATTACACAAGCCACATTTATATTTAAGTGCTTGAAATTAATAAACCTAAAGAAAGACTAAAACTTGAAAGCTGCCTCCTTCTTTTATGTACACATACATTTATACTTCAACACACACAGCTCTTGATAGCTTTGAGTCATTGCATCTTAGTAGTTGCTCTAGCCTAATTATTTTCGTTAGACACTAATCAACTTTCCCATAATTTCTGAGTAGCAGTGAGTTCCTAACAATCTCCACCAGAACAGAACTCATGAAACTCAATAGCAAGCAGATATCCTAATCTGATATTGCCAAAAATTGCATAAAACAATTTTACCACAAACAGAGTGATATCTCATTGTTAAGTCTAGATTGATAAAAGAGTTTGGGCTAGTTCTTGACTATTTCACAGTCTTTCCTTATGGCCCACCTCAAATAGCTTAACCTCTATGTATCTGCTTACTATAACTAAAATGAATATAATAGCAATATTTCCTTTATTCTTCATCTTCCTTGCCTTTGTGTATTCTCCAGCAAGGCATGTTTTTCACTTTGACATCAGTCCTGAAGGAGTGCTCACACTTCAGCAGAATTACCCATGTATTTGCTGCTACACACATTTAAAACAACATGCTGCAGTGGGAAAAGCACCACAAAGAACCTTCAGAAACACTGTGATATATAAACAATAGCTCCTTAACACCCCCCCATGGTTATCACATACTGACTTCTATACAGAACTTATTTAAAAAAATACGCAAGCAGTCGTCTAGGATTACAACCGAGCAACTCTGTGGTATTTAAAAAGTAATCTGAAGTTGACTCTGAGTAGTTTCATTGGCATCACACGATGTAGCAAAGTCACATGGGCTCTAAGTAGGCAGAAGCATGGCTTTAATAGGTATATTTTCTCTTCTTTTGTTATAATAAACATGCTTAGTTTGTAAACAGTCCAAAATCTTATTATGAACAATATTTGGCATTTATTAAATAACATCTATTCAAAAAACCGATTTCCTGTTTCACTGGGATTCTACACAGCCTACCAAAGCTGGTCTTACCAGATTCCTCTAGTGCTTTACCACAGTTTTCACCAGGCTGTGCACACAAGTACTCTTTGCCTCACTCTCCCTCTCGCGCTACCACAGACCAAACATCTTTTGTCTCTTCCATTTCAGCATCCCATAAAACAAATCTGTTGTCAATCTGAGGACACCTGGAATGAACTTAGCAGCAGATTCTTTGACCTTTTTAACACATCAGGGTCAAAAATCACCATCAGCAGTTGGAGAGAAAAATGTCAAAGATCAAAGTCTTCCACTCCCACTACTGTTCTTGTTTTCCTTTGTTGATATGTGCACTGCTGACAGAAACCAGCAATTTTTATCTTGAAAGTGCAAATATTTGATAGGAAACTGAGGCCAGCTGTATAAACCTAAAACAAACACCAAATATTTCTGTGATTCTTCTAATGGCACTGGAAAAGGTCCTTTTTAACAAACAAAATCTTTCTCCTGGAGGGTTTGTAAATCAAACATTGTAGCTTTTATTAATTGATAGACTGTTGATACTCAATAAGAGCTGACTTTAAATTCAACCAAACTGTACAGACTCCTTCCATTGTTGAGCTGAGATATGCAAAAAGTAAACACCATAAATCACAAAAACTTTGTTTTGTGCAAGTATTTCATGATAATATTATGCAACATTTTGGTAGCGTAGGCAATGTTTCTCAAAAATACATTTATTTTTAAATCAGACCCTCTGCAAATCTGTATCTTACAGAACAGTATTCATTTTCTTTTGCTTTCCTTGAAATAAACTTCTGCTCTTTTTTTTTCTGACTATTATTTTTCTCTGCTGACCTTTATGTGGCCCAAATTTTAAAGCACTGTAATGAAAATGCCTCCAAGCATCTTAACAGTTCCAAATTGTTTATATTCGAAACTGACTTCATCCCAAATCAAATGTCAATATATATTTGGTCTTTTAGAAAGGCACAACATAATTTTTGAAGTATGTTCAGAGAAGTATTGAAGAAAGAGAAGAAAAAGAGCGCAGAATCAAAAGAACATGGATTTGGTCTACAGTTGTACCTCATTTGTCTTGTAAAGTCAGACACTGAACACCCTCAGCTGTTCCCATTTTTCTGCCACTCAACTGAAAACTGAATGAGCATAAGGTGTGAAGTTGCCACTGAGGAAGTAGCTGATAAAGTTTTAGGGCATCTATCACAGTAGCAGTGAGGTTCCCCCCCCCCCCAATACACTTTTAATGTGAAGCCCCTTCCTTATTCCCTTTAACCATTTTCCTTTGCACCTCTTGTCATATGAGTGTCACAGTCTAAATTTGTTAATAATCCAGAGATCTTATATATGTTCAAATAAGAATTCTACCCATGCAATTAAAGTTAAGCTGACTATGCAGGAAAGGTAGCATAAATTAGGATCAAGGTTTATCTAGGATACATTGTGTGGTGAGAGAAGCACGCTTGGTAAAAGCCAAACCTTTGCCTGTGCCCCTCAACCTCTTGGTATAGAAACAGAGAAGACTGCATGCCATCTTCTCTGGAGCTCTTCCATGCAAGTGGACCCAGGAATCAGAACATGTGTGTACTTACTTTAAAGAAACCACCCAGCTGTTGAGTTTCCTTTAAACACTGCATGCATAATACCTGCAAAAACAGGCAACGTACATTATAAATAGCTAACTCCTAAAATGTGTGCTTTTAAGCCAAAGTATCAAAACACAGCACATGTTGAAAATCACTAGATGATTTATCAACTAACCAAAATATCTGAACAAGTCCTTGGAGAATATTAAGGCAGAAGCAATTTCCACATGAACTTAATCAACCCCCACTATGATTTCCTTGATTTGCTGTTTTTAGAGAATTTTGATCCTGTCTTAATTCCCATAGCTTTACCATCTGCACAGCATTTTTATGAAAGGTAATTTTATCCCCTCTGCCAACCTGTTAAATATTGTCATGGGAGGATTTATTAGTTTCCATGACTCCAGACAATATTTTATTCTCCTTGAGTTTTCAGCTGGCAGAGCCAAGTTCCTAATTTTATCAATTGAAAGCACTGAAACCATTCATTAATAAAATACTCTAATCTACTTGTTCTATGACTCAAGAGCAACACTTGCCTTTCAGCCCCCAGCTGACAACCTCTTTCACAGAAAGAAGAAAAAAGAAAAAAAAAAAAGTTGTTTCTGTGTGATGTAAACCCCTGCAAGTTAAGAACTCTGGTTTAGATACAGCTCCCCCACTTTCTACTGAGTGACTCCTTTAGAAGTATGAAAATATCAGAAACCTAATTGCTACAATGTGTTGGAAAGATTTAATATTCAATTAAGCTATGAGCTTTTTAAGAGAACAAAACTCATTTCACTCTTAAAATTCTATGCACACTACTGATGATCTTTAATTATTATAGTGCAATGATTAATAAAAGCAGCAATGTGCCTGGCAGACTAAGCGCACACGAACTGTTTCTGCTTTAAAGAAGCCTGAAATGTACAACAGTAGATTCTTTCCAAATGTATTTATCAGAAAGTTGTTTATCTTCTGTAGTAGAACTTGATTCATAGTCATCCCATTTGTGTCAATGAATGCAGCACAAGGCCTTTAATACTCCCTGGTTGGGAACTAATGTCTTTAACTTGCCATTAGGTTATTTGAAAGACCTATTCATTTATATTTTTTTTCACAATCAGATAAGTAACTCTTTAACACTTTATTTCAATACTACTAATACTTACGAAGGGATTGACTTCACTAAGTGAATAATCTCAACTGCCTCAACATTTCCTCGCTCCCTGACATATATAGCTGTGGTGAAATCAATGAATCATGCTGAGGTATGTCTATCCCATTGAGCATTTGAGCATTTTTTTTTTATTATTTTTATTTTTGACATTTAGTCCCAGTGCTCCTCTTTATTGTTTAATGGGAAACTTCCAAGGTGTATGGAGAGCACAATATACTTGCTTTTTTCCCCAGTTTCTGTAATGTCCTTCTACTCAAATTACAAACCATCAGCCCTCCATTTCTAGAATAAGGATTGTATTTCAAAATGCTTCCTTATTGGCTTTTGGGTTTACCTCATAACAAAAGTGGCAAAGAAAAGACCACTTTTTTTTTCCTTCCCCTTAGCCTGCAAAAACAATTAGATATCATGACGATAGGAAGAGTATAGGAAAGATGATTTGTGTTCTTTTTTTTTACCTCCATCTTGGTAAAATTCATTCTCTTCTAGTACAAAAAACTATCAAACACACTCAGGATGAGTACCAGGGATAAATTCATGATAGTTTTCAAGATGAATCAATGAGCACATATTGAGTTTAGATTTCTGTTGGTATCAGCTTTGACTATAAAAAATTTCAAATCAAAATGCATTTATTTATTCCAGTCATGCTTTAGAATGTGAAAATTGATAGTTTTATCTCCTGGTGTGTCTGCCCCACAGACAGCAGTATAAGGAAGGTGCAAGTAAAATATATAGAAGTACATTAGAAATGAAAATATTAAATTTAAGCTAATCCTCTCTCAGTGTCTTGGCTAGACACTACAAAAGGGCTCTGCCAAGATGTAGAACACGCAATTTTTCTTGCCAGGCTGTTTGAATATGGTTTCTCTGCAGCTTCTGCTGCTCTGAAGAAGTTATTGCTCCTCCATTGCTAACTTGCCTGTGACCCAGATGCATCACCAAAGGGGACTACAAGATGTTACTTGCTTTGAATCTTTTGAATCAACTTTGCAGTTGAATAATGTCAGGATTTTTTTCCCCCACTATGTTTCTCATCGGTAGTACATATCTAGCATGCAAATGAAGAAGAATATTAATGGCACACCTTATTTTTGGCATAACCACATTTGCAGTATGCTGTTAAAAATATTTATATCTAAAACAAAACAACAACAGTCTCCTGTGAGCAAAGTAATCAGATGAGAAAAAACCTGATTCTAGAAGATTTTAATATTAGCTTCAGTGATCTAAAACTTCAAATGTGCTTTGTTTTTCCATAGGAAGATTAACCAAGGAAGAGAAGCTGGTGTTTGCCTGTAGGATGCCTGTTGGTTTGTTCTCTCCAAGGCACCTCTAGCCTCCTTTGTGAATTTCCTTTCTAGGAAAATCAGGAGAGGACCAAATCTCAAATAGTCAGTTGGTTTCATATTCTAAGGATCAACAGCCACCTTTCTACTCAAGTCTGAGTGAATTCCCTTGCCAGCAGAAAACAGGTGTCAACTTTAATCCTACAATTTCTGCTTTAATGAATGTTATAGCAGTTATAGTATACTTTGATGTATTGCTGCCATTAGAGATTATGCCTTTCTACAAATCAAAGCTGTTTTCTCCACATTTAGAGTTACAACGTACTATTATGAAGACTGAATAGTTTTCAAACTTTTGTACTTTAACTTAAACCCCATTTAGGTGCCCAAATGCAAATCAATTTTAAAGATAGCTACAATTCAACCTGACCAGAACCAAGTAATAAAAAATGCAAAAATTAAATAAATAGTTTACATAAACTACAGAATAGTACAGAAAAAAAATAACGAATAAACTACTAGTGTACTAAACACTGGGTATACGGGTGTATTATCTTGCAATCTCATCATTATATTTTTTCACAGTGAAAAGGCAATGAAGTCTCATATAAATCAGAACCAATTCACTTTCTTCATGACTATAAAGCCTCGTTATTTTTACTCTCGAAAAGGAGAATCACTTCATAGGAAATGGCAGAACCAGTTACACATGTTCAGCATTGTGACACAGAAATCACATTACAAGATTGCTATCAAGTTCTTTTAACTCAGACAAAGCTCTCTTTTTAGCAAATGATACTTTGTATTTGGCCATGATTTGTAAATGCAGGTAATACTTTCCATTTGTATCATAAATTTCATCATTGAATATGAAATTCAGCTAGAGTTTACTGGCTGTTTATGTACAATACGATTCTTGAGAGAGAAACGGGGTTTGTTTGGTAATGAGACGAAAACACCAAATTAATTGATATTCCCAAATTATCCCCAATGCCTTTGGAAGAAGTGGGTAGGAAATCCAGTCTTCCCACACTTCAGGACAGTGCCTTCACCAGCAGAACACCTTCCCTAATTATAAGCTTCAGGGAGGAAGAAGTACAAACACAGCCAAAAAGAGAGGTAAGACATTAGTCAAAATATTATGTAAGCCATTTTGCATGAGTGTTTACTTAATTCTCCCTTCACAGACCTCATACCTTTTCCAGAGTAAATTTTAAGAAATTATAAAAAAAATAATCACTACTATAGTCTTGGGAAGCTGAACCACTTTCACCAAGCTGCCAAAATACACCTTTCCCAATAATAAGGAATTAGAAATCACTTACATTATTCTACACAACTCCTACATAAATAAAATTAGTTTAGAAGAGAAAGTGCAACATCAAAAATCCAGCCTCCAGTCTCACATAACTCTTTTCCTATAATTTTGAAGACTTTCAAAAAACCTAGAAAACAATGCTGAATCTTAATTAAGGACTGCTGAAGGGATAATAGTATCCTATAACACTGACATCTGGACTGCTGCTAGCACATGTAATGTATATCTGTCACTGACAGCTTATCAGGTTATATATAATTTTCAATCATTAGTCATGTCTTCCTCAGCAAGCACAGGAATCCGCAAAACCAACATAGTCATAGAAGTAGTACCTTTGGAGGACAAAGTCACACATAACACTATTAGAAGGTAATCATAATCCATTAATATGAAGCAGACCATAAATGTCAACACAAAAAAAAATAAACGCATATCAACAAACGGGGTATAGGCATGACTGACATAGACAATCAACTTAATATGCTAAATGACAGCTTTGGATACACATATAACCTACACGTACTTAAGGTCCAATAGGAAGAAAGCAAAACGTGTCCAGCATCATTTCAAAAGGAAAAGGAAAAATCTGTTCCTATTTCTGTAGTCTTGTAAAAGAAAGAGAACTTCTGAAAAACTTCCAAGAAGAATGCAGCATGCCCCAACACAAACTTATTCAAGATGTAGTTAGCAGATAAGACTCTATACATGACACAGACTGGTTAAACAGAGGCAGGCTTTCCATGCCCTGTCATTTGATCATGATATTGATGGATCATTTCTATTACTGGACTAGACTGTAATGAAAAGCCTTGTGAATGTGCTAAGAAGATTTTAACAGCTCACTAGAGACCTAAGTGTAGAAGGAGCATGCCTAAGCCAAGTTCTATATGCAGTCCATACACCACTATGAATAATGAAGTGTTTTAGGCAAAAGAGAAGACAGTACAACGTGATTTTTTTTTTTTGTCACTAACATTTTTGGAGACATTCTAGTGGCAATTGATTGGGTGCTCTAGCACTGGGGGATATGGTTAACCCTTTGGTTGAATTCTCAACCATAAAACTATTTTTCCTAAGAGCAAAACTTAGTGGAAGAGGCAGGAATTTATATACATTTAGGATGGTTATAAAAAAAAAAAAGTACAGATCACTGAAAATTCTGAAAAACCAAGAATTGCTTCAGGTTGAAGAGTGTTTTTAAGTGTTCAGAACATGTTGTCATTTTACTAAAGAAAAGTAAGTCTTGAAAAGCTTATTAAAAGAGAAGTTGAAATATATTATATTAAAAGAGCTTTTTTATACTTTTTAAATTAGCAATTTAGTGAAAATCAACATGATTTTATGTTATATTTTGGTGTAGCCAAAATCATATTTCTTACTGGAAGTGCTAGAGTTGAAAACTTCTGCCTAGCTCTGTTCCTAGACTAGTAAGAAAAGCTGTTTCAAAGGAGACACATTTGCTGATGGAGGAATTAGATTAGCAACACACAATGGTTACAGAAAAGTCAAAAGGTTAGAATGTAGTAAATGTACAGATGATATGAATTTCATATTTGTGATGCTTGTATGAAACAAACTGTCCATTTTATTTTTCCAGAATAGATCAGATTCATAGTACTATGTTTTCGTAATACAGACAGTGTGTTAGAATTGATGGCTTTAAAGAACTGACCCATCTGAATTAATGATCCTTATCACACTGTTACATATTTGAACTAAAGCAGCATGCTTTATTTGCTGACAGTATTCAGAACTGAGATAATGATTTAATTTTGATCAGAGATCATTTTTCTGCCTAGAACATGAATTAGAGCAACAGAAATGTTAAAAGAAAAAATAGCATATGGCTAATTGACTGGCTGAGTAAACAACTACCCTTTCCTTTTAAAAGCCTTTTACCAAATATTCACTTTATACCTATTAGTAGCAAGCATTCACGGAGTCTCTGTTCATGACATCAAAGAGAACCCAGAAAAAAAAAAAAAAAGTTAATGCTTGCCTCAGTGCACAAGAACTGCCATTCTCTTAAGTTTAGCCCGTAATATAACGTGGATTAAAAGATAATTCAATATATTTTCATATATATCCAATAAATCTAGGTTAAAACAGAAAATGGTTCCTTTACTGAGATGTGGAATTTGGGCCAGATCCCTTTGGTGAGGAATGTCTTAGAAATAGCCAATTAGAGGAAAGTAAACAACTTAAGTGTGGGTTCTCCCTCAACCAGCAGGAGTCATTTATTAGGACCCTTCAAGAGATAAGGGAACTACTGGCATGCTTGTGGATAGCAGCTAAAATTATACAGTCACTCTGCACTCCTTATACATTTGTCACCATGAGATATAAACATTTATGTCAGTGATAACAAACCACTTACCTTATTTGGCTATTTTAAACACCATTGGAATTCAAGGAATATACTAGCAGTGTGTTATGTTTCTGCTAAAGAAAAATGATATCAGGATTGCAATGTTTTCAGATGCTATAAATTAAACTATACAGTCTTTGTCTTCTCTCACTGCAAGAGAGTACGTCTCATAACTACCACACAAATTGTCTTGATCACTGCAGTGTAATAAGGTTCCTATAAAACAGTGATTAACTTGCTGTATAGTTAAAATGTGGCAGAAAATTCAGTATTTTCATGTTAAGGCCAGCGGGAGTTGATGATCAGCACTTTTTGTCTCTTCATTGCTATCTCTTGAATAATTCCTAATGCTAATTCCAATTTTCACACTTTCCAGCAAAATGAAATCAACACATATAAAATTTAACACATCACAGCTTATGCCAAAACCTTTCTGTAAAACTTTGAGTAAAGTCAAGTAAAAGTGTACTTGAGTGACGAGGCTTAAAATTAGAATCATAGCATTTGACTTCTCACATTTCCGAAAGGATTTCACCTACAAACACCAAACAGGATTTCTAGCCTTGCAAGATATATGACAAACATTTGTGGAGGAAGTTCAACTTGCAAATTCTTACCTATAAAGCAAGTTTGTTATGACTGTGGGAACTTTGTATTTACAAGGAAAAAATATAGTTCACTTTCAAAAAATCCTTTCAATTCAAAAATAAATAATGTGAACACTAAGTGTCTGTATGGTCTGGACATGCTCTATGCCTTTAGTATTTGGGTGACATTTCCTGTGTATTTGCTTACTCTAAAGTATATTTGAATGTTGGAGGTTTTACTGTGTTCTCTTAAAATGCCACTACTCTGAAAAATAACTTGAAAAGATAGGACTGTTTGATGTTTATTGTTTCTTAGTGATTTTGGTATCAAATGTGTTCCAGTTCAAAGTTAAAAAGATTACTTGCTTTCTTATTGTCAGTTCTGCAAATTCATCATAGTTCCAAAAAGTCAAGGGGCTCCCATTTTTAAGATTTCTATAGGTTAGTTCTGTATTTTGATACATTATTAATTGGGATGGCACTATTGTTCAGGAAATGTGCAATCTATCAATATTGTTTCTTGATGATGCAACAGAAAGAATAGCTTATACTCCATACCTTAAAAATCCTTTCAGAAAATAGTTTATTTGTATTCTTGAACAGGCAGATGCAATTATCTTCATTGTGATTTATGGAGTCAGAAAACACCAAACATTGTAGTAACTAGCTACAGCAGTAGCTAGTAAGTAGTAAGTAAGGTAGCTACAAATGTGGGGGAGTTTCTTAGGGAGTTTTTAGGCAAATAAAGGACGTTCTTTTGCTATTGATTTCTGCATTCGCCAGAGGGCTATTTAAGACGTAAGCAAATTCACTGTTAAGGGGGATTCCACAGCATTACAGTTTTGTCTTCTTCACCTTTGCTTTCAAACCACCCCATTCTTTTCCAACCTTGTCTGTTTCCTCTTCTGATTTCCAAATTACATGAGAATTTTGTAAGTGTGCTTATTCTGCTGCTGTCTCTTCTCTGGAACAAAAGCTGAGGTCTAAATGAAATGCAGGGATCTAAAAAAGATTTTTTAAATAGTCTTTTCAATGAGGATTCATAGGTATATGTGGAGAAAAAGTTTGAGCCACTGTAAATTTTTTATCTCAGACACTTCACTAGTCCCTAGTGGAAAAGGAATAAGGTTGGGGCTAAAGACAGAAACATCAAGAGGAAAAAGCTTCATTACAAAACTTTCACTGCAATCTTCTTGGAGAGAAGCTTTTTAAATAGTCAAATTCTGCTTATACAAAGGAAATAAAGATTTGATGCATGTTTTTTCACCCTGCTATTGTGATAATTGAAAATTGCAAGAAAATAAATCAAAACTGTATGTTGGGACAGCAGATCACTAGGGCAGCAAGCTACCTTGTTTGGCATACAAATAAGAAAAACAGTGCCAACTGAATTTACACTATAAATGACTCTAGATCTGTCCTTGATAACTACATCTTATCTATAATTAATGATCTCCTTACTATTTGGACAAAGCTAAAGTACTCCATTTACATATATAGTAAATATCTCTTCCCTTGGCAAACAGATTTGACTCTGTCCTAGACTGCACTAGACTTCTTAGCACACACAAGACCCCCAGTTTTCTATTCAAAAGAAGATTATTCTCTAGACTCTAACCTTCTAGTACAAAAAGACCGTATTCTTTTAAGAACTTAAGTATCTCAATCTCTTTGATACTCTCAATGCAATTTTCAATTTGTATTACTTAGACTCTTAGTAAAGAAAAAGCAACCCAATCAATTTCTGTTAAAAACTCAGTGACACACTGCTTAGCAGACCTCTGTGTCTGGGATTGTAAAACAAAAATTCAAATAAACAAACAAAAAAACATTTAGTGACTAATCTTTTTCTCTCCCCGTGTCTGTAGAGTCCTGCTAACTCTAGTCAAAGCTCTGTAGTGAAGAAGATAATTCTTTGTCTCTTCCTTTTAAACAGCTAACCCATATGTTGGCTGGTTTTTGAATAATGATGTGTAGAAGTAACTAAACTTCTCAGGTGCACCATTTCCTGGCTGATTGGATGATTCTTAAACTTATTCAGCCTAATTTTGTAGGGTTTTACACTCCTTAACATGAATGCCAAATATCTCTGATGTGCAAGGAGACATTTAATTTTATACAAGTGAGACATCAGTACAGTCTGATGCAAAAATACCCCTCAAGAGAATATAAAGAAATTCTCAGATAAGTCAAGATTGTTTATTGGTATTTTAAAGATAAAAGTGTTTATGGAACAGCTGAACCTAAAGAAAAGGAAATCTTGCAGGCCAAAAAATGCAGATAAGATTAACCTGTATCAATATTTCTATCACCTGAGCATTGTTTATCGCTGTCACACACTTGAAATTAAAATGCTAAAGAAAACTCTTACAACACATAGCATTTTCCAGAAGATAAATCCCTAAGGAGCAGGAAGATTTAAATCAACAGATGAGTTACATTCATTATTGAAGGCACTAGTTTGGGAGTTAAAGGCTACACAGCAGTCCTCAGGAGTGTAAGAGTGGATGGAAAGAATATGTAGTTTATCAATGAGAGAGTATTTCCAGTAGGGTTGCTTTTATCCTATCCATTAAAACTCATACTCGCTGAACTCAGATTATGATGAACTAAGATTATATTAAATCCTTCCTTGCTTTATGAACACTGTTTCAGTTTCTCAGGTATGGTACGCTGTAATACTGCTGCTGACTTCAGTGGTGCTACACCAGCTCACTTAAGCTTAGGCTGGCTAAATAAGTATTCAAATTCTGTTGGTTTAAATACATTATTAGTCTAGAGGTTTCCCGATATTCCCTTTTCATCTGTTAATTGAGATAATTTTTATTGTCTGCTTCTCTCTCTCACTAATGACTCAGCACCTCCTTTATTCCCTTCCCATTAACTTTTTATTGTTGTGAACAGTGACACAAAATATGTTTATAATTGTTCAGTAAATACCATAGCATTGCATACAGAAAAGTAGTACAAATAACTTCTGGGAAAGTAAAAGATTATCACTCTTTTGGAATCTCATTTAAAATTGATCACAGCATCCTGTTTTATCCTGTTACAATATAGAAGGCATTACACTTAAATTTAAGAAGCAGAAATAAGAGAAGCCAACTGGATGAATGAAAATATTTGCTCAGAGGAATAGCTTTATTCTAATCCTGATACTGTGTATATGAAAATCTTCATTATCAAGTAAAATGATAAACCCTGTGACAAGGCCTCTTCTAGAAATCCACAACTGAAATGACTTCTGATAGTTCTCTGGATCAAAAATGGCCTCCTGGCCAATTTACGTCATAGGACTAGGATCCAGAAAGAAAAAAGACCTTGAGGATTTAAGGATTCACACTAGTTTAGCATCTGTACACCTTAGCTTTGTTTTCCATGTAATCAGCTCTGAGAGACTAAGATTCATTACCCTCTGTTCCTTTATTAACTGTGCTATCAAAGGCTTATGATCCCTGCACGACTTCAAGATCTCACTTCAACATCAACTTGGTTCAGGATCGATTCTACTTTTTGTCAATATTATTCAAAGACTCTGGATGTGCATCTCATCTTTTATTTAAGGCCTCTATGTACTTAGTCATACAGAGCTAAGTACGGGTCTGATAAAAGCAGGTACAATTCTACTAACTTTGGCTGAATGGAACCTACTGAAACAAGAACTGAACTCAGTCAATTGCCTTTCAAATAAGAGTCCAGTCATATGCATAAAATTTATGTTTATTACATTTTCTTCTCCTAATGATATTTCATCAAATATATTTTTATTAGAAAACATTATTTTATGCTACTAATAATTAGAGGACCTTCTCCTAAAACAATTTACTTAATCATTTGGTTTTGTATTCTTTAATTATTGGCATATCCCACTAATTCATGGTCTTTTCTATTTACAAGCTGATCACAAATAAATAAAAAAAAATCTATGTTCTGTATTCACTAGTTTCAAATGCTTATGGGTGTCGATGGTTTGTATTTACCACGCTTGCTTAATATGCAAAATGAGAATTGGTCGAGATGATTTTGACTAAACACTTAGTCAAACACTAGATCTGAGTTTTCTTATTAGAGAACCAGGGAGTAAAATTTTCAGCATATGCTCACATTGCCAACTGTAACATCATCCCCAGCATTCACTTCAAATTGGCTACTTTGCTCTTCCTGCTATAGAGCACTTTTGCTGTCCCACCGCCTTTCAGCAGGGGGTAAATTATGCCCTACAATAAGAGCAGCAAGTATGTCAAAAGAAAGAAACAGAACAAACCCAGTTTTAAAATTCAAGTGGCACTGTCTTGCAGCATTTGCTCAGTTCTAGCAACAAACTCTCAGGATCACACCTGAGAACAATGTGCTCTGAAACTGTAACAAACAGAGGGATTTAATAATGCAGTTAGATAGGAATGGGCCCTTAAGATCTTTGTACAAGGCTGCTGCTAATTTCATGGGCTTTGTTCTGCACCAGCCTGGTTCTGGTCTGTCCCACTCTGATGGTAACAGAAGATGTGAGGCTGAGAGCTGAACTTCCACACCAGAGACCTTTTGCAGGCAGGCAGCCCCTCGCTTCTCACTCCCACACTAGCTGTGTTACTTTATCACCATCTAGACCACAACACAGCTGAAGCACATAAAAGACTGCGTACACAGCCTTGGCATCTGTCCTGGACCATGGTCCTCTCCCTTTGTGCTGAAAAAATAAGCCATCAACTTAATAAAATCACTGATGGCATTTCAAAGGTTAAAGCAGTGCTGCGAGTATTCCCTCTTACTTTCTCTCATCTCTCTAGAGAAGACACCACTAGTTCTTTGAAACAGTAAATAAACCTTAAACCTTTACGTGTTCAAAGGAAACGCTGGCTTGTCTCAGAGAGCATTCCTTTTGACACAGCCTCCAAAAGCCTGCTCCCTGGCAAGTTCATCCTGTTCCTCAGGCAAGACCTGGGTATTCCCTGCTGTGAAAGAGCAAGCCCTTCTTCCCCTTTTCCCTCAGTGGAAAGTACATCTTCTTTCTAGCCAGGCTAACCTTTGACTTTGTCTAGAGCATAACAATATTCTCTCCTTTGAAAGCTTCCTGGAGGACTTCTTCCTTTAAAGCAGAGAATTGCCCTAATTGGACCTCCAAGAACGACTGTCATCTTTTTTCACAATACTTTACAAGCCCACTGTCCTTCCCACCTCTCTATTCGGTGGTGTTAGATTTTGTTAGGTTTTAGATTAAAATAAATTAAAGGCAACTGCATGAGGTTAAAGTCACCTTAGGGTTTAAACCATTGTTATTGCAGTAGCTCTCTCCCTACTGTGGCACTATCATGCATCCATCACATTGTCACTTCTCCTTTCAGAGTACAATTGACAGAGAACAAGATGGAAATAGTCCATCAATCTAGTGTCACAGCTGTAATAAAAGTCCACAGAAAACCTATAAAACTGCTTACACTCTCAGCCATAGCACCAGCATGCTGGCTGGTGTAAAGTATTCTACAGAGCCGCAAAGAGGTAGTGTGTCGTATGGAAAAAACTGCCATTTGAGTCATTTTGCAAGTACTAACTGCTTGCAGTTACCACCCTGTCGTAACAGGAAAGAATGAAGACAGCAACAGCAAAGAAACATTTCTGCAATTCTCACAGTAAAAGCACAAATAATTCTGCTTAATTTTCATCTGTTGGGCTCTGCCTATTGTACACATTAACATGCTAAGGGACGTAGTCACCCAAGTCACAAAGCATTTGTCTAAGTAATCAACTAGTTCACTGCAAGCAAGTCTACAACTGCTGTCAATGAACAGAAAAAAAAAATCTGTTATGTACTTCTGTGAGCACTATGTAATTGCCCCTTTGGTAAATTCTAGACAATGCATCTGAGTGTGGATTTCTTGTACGTAAATACTGTATGTAAAAAACATACACAGTAAAAACAGGATAGCAAGCTTTCAGAATAAAGAACATGTAGCATGTAAATCCTTGCTTACAGATCATGACAAACAAATTCATTGCATAGTGTGTATGCATCCTTAAGATATTTGATCCCAAATGAGGGGCACGCACAAGAAATGAGAGACACATGCTCCCCTGAGTACTGTTGCCATTCCTGTGATCTTAACAAAAATGCTAATACAAAACTAAATGAAGGGAAAAGGTAAGGGAAGAGATAAAATCATCAAGGTTCACATTTAGGAGGGAAAGAGAGAAGCTTCAGAAACCAAATAAACAAACAACATAAAGATGTCTGAGGAGACTGAATCTTAGGAAAAATACATGGAATACAATTCTGCTTCAGAATACAGCAATTTTCTAGAAATTCATGTAGAGGTTATACTGAAGAAAAAATAAAACATTCAGCCTGATATGAATTAGATTTAAATTAAAGGAATCACCTTTCTTTTAAAGAAGATCTGGAAATATCACATCATCGTATTCACTCCCATGAAGAAAGCAGTCAGTATATTCAGTTGGTTCTTTGCCAAAGTGAAAGATAACATGAGAATATCTTTACAGACATTCTAGCATTAGTTTTACAATAAAATAGAGACTCACTCTTTAAATTGTTTATTTCTTAATCCAGTTTTTAAGTGATTGGCCCTTGATTAGTACCATAATCCACCACCAAAAGGGGTGTTACAAAGCAGTTAAATTCCACTGTTTTGTCCAGCTTTCTTCATAGACTCTTTGTCAAAAATTCACTGGAGGAATGGTTTTGTTTATCAAATCATAATCAGATGTTTGCAGGGTGACCCAGAATATGAGCAATGACAGATGTGTCTCAGTCTTTGTGTCAGAAGATAATGATTTGAGTTAACAAAAATTGTTTTGGTGAGGTCACGGATCTTTCTATCATCAAATAAGAGTTCAGCAATCTGGGTAATGAGGAGCAGCAGGGAAAGCAAGTGAGAGAATGGAATGAAAAATAAGATTTTTACTTTTTTGATTCATTGTGACTAAGCCTTTAACTGTTCTAAGAAATAAGATTTCTTCTCACTTTTAAATAGCAGTTCAACTTAATCATTTATGTGGACACAGAAAAACGTGCTATAAATCCAAAGACAGAGAAATACTAAAATCTAGGATTTAGGATAATTCTTACCATATTGGCAATTGCTCTCTTTCTGCTAAATGCAAAGGCTTTTCCTGAACAGGATAACCAAGAATGACAAGAGGGAAGGTGAGGAGTCTTTTATCATCCCAGCAAATACAATGCTTGAAATGTTAAAAGATCCACAAAGTAATGAACCCCCCTGCAACATGAGCAAAACTCACGCTTGCACTTTGGAGCTGACTTCTACACATAGTTCTCCTCCCCTGGAGCCATACTGGCAACTACATCCATGGTCATGCCCTGGTTCTTTTGCACTGTTAATCACTCTTCTAGCATTTTATCTTTTGCCCAGAATCAACAGCCTTTAAGTGTTGCACACTCAGCTTTATGTTACACCTTTAGCCACCTGAATAGGCATGGATTTACTGGAGTAATGGGGATTTAAAGGAATTTCAAGCAGTTCGTCTTCCATTACATTAGGCCGTGTGAATACACACAGCTGTGCAGGATCTTACTTTAACTGAGGGCTGAATTCACCTTCCCTGTCAACAAAGATGCAATGGCAACAGCAGAAATCATCTGATGCTTTCATAACCAGGGGAGCTGCAAGGCTGTAGTACCAGTTTGTTACTAATGGTATTCAAATGATGGAAAGACTCCAAGTAGGTTATTGCTTCCAGAGGTGAATTAACATCTAGATGGCTCCAGAATTAGAGATTTGCCAAAATAATGCAAGATTTCTCTGGTATTGCTGCTCAATAAGACTATGAAAGCAGGGGCAGCAAAGGCCCAGGAAGAATTACCATGCTTGGGCTTGCAGAGCCTCTGCCTGCCTAAACACCCCCCAGGTGTCTACGTTTGGGAGCTGGCACTATAGTCCTGTACTTTTTGAAGTCTTCTTGCCTCTAGCCACTGCATCTGACCCCGGTCTCTCCTGCACACTACGAGAGCCCTGGGCTCCACTGCTGAGACCGCTGTCTATTCTCAGGTCAGAGAGAGGATCAGTACTGTTCTCCAAGACGTTGCACAAACTTAAACAAACCCATTCTGAGAAAATCAGTACCAAAGAAGTTATCACTTTTTTGTATCTCTCTGAACCAAGTGCAGACACACATGTGCCCTGCAGAAGTTCTTCATTCCAATACATCTTGTCTAGGATAGCAAATGAGAGAACACAGACACGCTCCAATCAAATGAATTAATCCACGCCACATCCCTGCCTATTTTCCCCACTGATCTTGAAAAGATCTCTGATGTTTATTTAGACATCCTGTAAGGAATACAAATATTCTTTCTGTAGCTCAAGATCAGGGCTAATTATAAAATTTCCACTCTTTCTCTCTACCCAGACTAGTTTCTACTGTCCATGGCTGGGCTTTGCTGTTACAAAAACACACTCTACTTTTTCCTGTTCATAGCCTCCTCCATCTCTTTGTACATTCTCCTGTCTTTTCTCATTTCCTCTGTACCTGCGGTTTTAAGAACAACATTGATGCTGTCCACCTGTGGAGAGATTTTCTTTTCTCCAGTCACCCCTATCTGTGAAACCAAAGGGTTTTTTACCTGATGATGTTGAGGTTACAGTTTTATACTGTTACTGTAGTTAAGATGTGGCAACCCTTTAGAATGACTCGTTCATTGATAAGTACACTGAAACTATTTCATCTTCTTAGCACAACATGTTTGAGGAACCACTCAATAAAAGGAAGTTCTAAGACAAGAATACAGGCAGACTGATGGAAATAAATTGGAATACATAGCTTTGGATATAGACAAACTTCTCACATGAATAACTTCCAGTTTCTACCACGATGACAGGCAGAGATTTGATGCTCTATAAATAGACTAAGGATCTAAAATGTTTTGGCTACCTTAATTCTGAAAAGTGGCATCACCTCAACCATTTAAAGAACTATTAGCCCTGAAAGTTAATTGGGACTGTCCTTATGAGAAGTTATTTTTGATGAAATCCAATATACGGGAAAATTCACAGCAATTAGTGGACATTGCAGATTATGCACACACATTTTGCATTATTTGGTGATTTTAATTGTTAAGTCTCACCCAAACTGGATTTTGCAATTAGTCTTTTATCTATTTGATGCATTCTCAGTACAGTGTTAAGCAGGACAGCTTTAGATAAAGAATGTTCAGATGTTTGTCTTAGATTAAGTAGGAGGGTGTTAATTGGCAAAGTAGTCTCTGATTTTGATATTAAATTTGAATATCATGGGGCATATTTTCACATTTATAAGGAAGCAGCACCCAAGTTCTGCATGCTGTGTTTACTTTGCAGGTCTTGAAACGAATGAAATATGTTGTTTCTAGTGTACAGATGGTCATTTATTTCCATGCCAAATTAATGATAGTTTTTTCCCTACCTTTTAACATCTGCCCTAAATTTATCTATTGTTGTGTTACACTTGGCTTTCTTAATTAGAGGAGAGAGTGAGTGTAATTTGAAGGCTCAGCTGGGATACATTTTCCAAACTACCCCACAGAGTCTGAGTCTTCTGGACTCTTGGGAAATCCAAACAGCCTAATGTTATTTTGGCAGCTCCTGTTTTCCAAGTTCCTTATTTTCTCCTCTGAACAGACAATGCTTCCCTCCAGGTCTCCCATATGGACAGTAAATAGGATGCTAACATCCTGTATGGTTGCTAAATTCTAGTTCATTCAGTTCACAGAAACTTCATGACTGCTCACTTGTTTCCATATGTTTTCAATGGTTCCTGTAACACTCCTTACCTCAGGACCAACTGATTAAATGGCATTCTTGGTGATCTTGTGTCCACTGTGTTTGAAGATTTTAATTTTTAATATACCTGCTTGATTATACAGATATAACTTTTCCCTAGTTTATAACTATTTCCAGATTTTCTAGTTCAGTTGCTATTTTTTTACATATAGTTTATTAATTTCACCCATATTTCCCATTAGAGCATTAACTGGTACCTGCCTGATAACTTACATTGACTTATTGCCCCAGGCTGCTGTAAAAAGCATCCTGCGAGGACACGCTGTTTGGTTATTCATGGAGCTCTGTGTTCTGCAGATTGCTCAGTCCCAATTTTTCAGAAACAGTTTCATAAACTAAAACTGCATTAGAAAGCTCACTCTCCACTGCAGCTGATGATTTAATGCAAATTGTCAAGATATTCTGCACCATTTATGAAAAATATTTTGGAAAGAAAAAAGTAACATCTTTCCATCCAGCTTATAAAACACTGCAACATCTACTCAGAAGTACAATAGACTTCTTGTAAAGCCTTCACAGCAACAAATTTTGATATATATTCTTTCCCATATATCACAATCCTAAATAAAAGGATTTTGATCTTTACAAGCCTAGTCCACCCTGAATTACCTTAAAGGTAGTGAAAATGTTTATTATCTGCATCCATTTGGCGTTGCTGCTTATTATTTTATTTAGCTTTATTTAAAGTGCTTATTCACCACTCTGTTATATTACTCTGCTATTCATTTCCCTTAATCAGAGCATTCAATGTTGTTGCTATAGCAATACTGCAACTTTTTATATGATCAAATTCTTGTCTATTGACGTCTGTGCAAAAAGATTTAGAAATAATTCTATCAACAGCGAAAGTGGGCCAGGCGTTCATCTAGGAAAAAAGGCTCCTCTTACTTGGAGAGCCTGTTTGCATGATGGCATCATGTATACGTAAGCCATACTTCAATGTTCACCTTGATATATGATGTACCTAAATAAAGAGCTAATACAGAGCAATGAATGGAGCTTCTCTACCTTTGTGCACCACAGAGGATGTTTTTTGTCCACACATCATCAAGGTGGCCCTGCACAGCCTTGTGTTAGTGGCTAGAAATAGGTCAGAGATTCTACATTAAGTATGTAATGACCCGAATTTCCATGCAAGTGGAACAGTCCCTGATAGTCCAGACTAGCAAGTAACGCAAAAGTACCACTCTTTGGATGTAGGTTCACAGGATAGAATTTGTTTCCCCGTTTTCCTTGTGCTTGACCCACATAAAGCCCTCTCAGTAAAGATTTAGTATTTGAATTAAATTCACTGATCCACAGTTGTATTTCTCCAGTGTGAGTTACACTGACACAAAATGAAGTGGCGAATTAGGCCCTGAGGGCTTTAGGAATGATGGGGCCTTTTTGCAGGCCTTTTGGCTTGGGATGAGTTTTTGCCCACAGTGAATACATAAAATAACTAGCAAACTCTTTTACTTTGAATATCGGTTACAAGACCAAGGAGTGTTCATTACTTTACTGGCTGGGGATTGAAAGTTCCGAAATTAGAAAAGCTACTCAAGGAAAAAAAATTCTCTGCATGCTATAATTGAACTGGTTATGAAAAGAGCTGTGAAGAGACTATACAAGAGAGGCAGCAAATGTACTACTCAACAGTACAGCAGCAGCAAGAGGAATAGACACTGCAAGCAATTTCTAGGCCAAGGAGGCACAGAGGGGGATAGCAGGCCGAATAATGAGAACAAAAGAGAATTAAAAGTGCTTTACCAAAAGATTAATTTCAAATGTTTATAATAAAGTTGCACAAATACTTCCGTTCTGTAATTCAGTCTTAAAATAATGCAAATTAATCATACTTTAATTTGAGATCACATTCCCTTTGATAAACTTTCTGGGTGTTTCTCTAATAAATTTATCTTACTGCAGAGATATGAGGCCTTTTTACCTGTGTCCACTCCTTGAAGTCACAGAAGTTTCACTTTCCTCTGCTCCCATGAAAGACACCGATCCCTTGTGATTATTAGGGAAGAGGACAGCAGCGGAAGAGGAATAATCCTATCCCTTTTACTTTTACTGTCCCTGTTAAAAAATAAAAGAAGAAAAAAAAAATCTAAATACACAGAGAATAAGTACATAAATGTACACATCAGAGGCAGATGATGACAGTCCTATCATGCGAATTTCATGTCCTCTTCATAATTCAAATGATACAGGCCACATTCCCAGATGGTTGTACTGACAAAGCATTCTGGAAGTTGTTCTACAAGCTTGGAATCTGGTAGTATAATTTATTAAAACAAAACATGTATTTGGTGTCCCTCTGCTCCCTTAACCTTGTTATCATTAATTATTGTGTTGGAAATCAAAATATCATCTCTTTTCTGGTATTAATTTCATACAGAGATCTAAAGCTGGGTGGTGTGCATGTGCTTCTGCCAAGCTACTTGGATCAGCTCTGCTGGACAATGTGAGTGAGTGAGTCCATGCCTGTTTATGATGATTTTTCCTTTTGCTCATCTGCAACCTGGAAGCTGTGATGAAAACTTTGATGCTGGTGTATGAGATATATAGCAGCATGCACTGCTGCAAGCTGGAACTTACTTCCCATTTCTCTTTGGGAGTTTAGTTCAGCAAGCCAAATTTCATTAGTACTGGATCCCCTGTCACAGAGTCCACTTAGTTGCTACTCCTACAGACTGTAAGCATTTATAATGCACAAGCAGTGCAGCATCTGAGCACCACACAACTGGCATATGGAATAAATCTTTTGTAAAGTATGAGACCAGTAATCAGCCCAGGAAAATAAATGTATTCTGAAGCATAACTGCACAGCCCATCCCACAGAGAACACGTTAATAGTTGTTAAATCTACAAGTATGCATACAAATATCCCATTATGGTGTATCTACAGTCTTATTAAATAGCAATCTTTCTTCCCATCAGTTAAATCAATCCCTCTTTCCTTTTTCTGAAACCAAGTACTCCATATTCCCTGTAGCTGGCATTAAGCCTAATTTTGTGGAAATCTGACAGACAAAATAACTTAATTTTCACTATGTAGTGCATTCAACCAAGGCTTTGGGCTATATTTGGAAGGGCAACCCTCCCAGTTCATTCATTAATCTGTTTTCCATAAATCTCATTGCATAAATAATGTAAGTTCATTATAAATATAATTAATAATGAATCCAGCTCCAAACTATGAATAAACTACGCTCTGGAGTTTTTCCAGAGTTTCCAAAGCATAAAAATTTTGTCTGAGAAATGGTTGAGGAACCAGCCATTTAGATCTGACACAACAGCAAATTAATATTGTACTAGGAAACTTCTAAGATCAATATAACAGACAGCCTCTGTTGGATGCATATAAAATCCCTGCGTTAAACGACTGTGTCACTGAAGCTCTCAGAGACAGGGGATGGTTGGAGGCCCAGCATGTGTTTGCTGTAGCACTCTGCTGAAATGCAGCCTTTATTAAGCCACATATCTTATGGAAAGTTTCTTTCTAGCAATTATTTTTCCTTTGTCCTAACTCTGTTTTCCAGAAGAACATATGCTCAAATTTCAGAGGCTGAGACAGACTGCTAGGTGGGGGAATACAGAAAGCATTACATGTTCCTTTACCAAAATCAAATCAAGCTTTGTAGTTGGGAATTTCTTCAGCATTTAATGAAAATGTGCAGAGGAAAACTACTTGCAGAAGGTCTATTTGCCTGCTTATGTTTAAAGCACTGAACTTTGGGGGGGCCTAAGCAATGAAGAAAAAAAAGCAGATGATTTTGCAAGTTGCACTAGCAAGTAACAAGCATGAAGTTTGCAACTCAGGCTCAAAAGTTTTTCCTTTACCTTCATTCAGGTTTAAATAATTACAGAACTTGCATATGGTTTATTCTGAAATACTACTGTAAATAAGAGATTCTACATAATATTAGTATTCATGGACATCAAATAAAAAACTGGCTGAGGATGGCATATTTCCCTTCTAACAGGAAAATTGTTGTGCAAAACCGTACATAGTTCAAACAACTTCAAAAAATAATGTTTAATATTTAAAGAAAAGTACTAGTCAAGGGTTCCATAACATCAGTAGATTTTATCATGTATTATTTACCTATTGGAGACTCTGAGACCTGCTCTATAACAAAAATGTAAAGATGGGTGCTGAAGTAGCCCTTCTAACTGTGAGAATACCTGAAGGAGGGTTTTTTGAGTTTATGATCTCTTAATGAATACAAACTACACAGATGATTATGTTAGCCAAATTAAATATTTGGTGGTATTATTATTTTATTCAATTAGAATTTAACTTTTTACAATCATTCCAGACTGGGTTAGGCACCTGAAGAACAGACAGGAAAGAAAAAACCCTGCCTCACTGACATTCAGGTACAGGACTACTCTCTACCCTGCTTGGCTATTATGCTCATAGACTAAAACAGAAGCCATAATATGCTACATCAGCTGGACAACTCTTTGTGCTAAAATATCAGAATATACGGAATTAAAATTGATTTAAACCTGCATACATAAGCATCTGATGAAACAGACAGAAAAGAACACAGATGGACAGAATTTCCAAACCCTCTGGACAGAGCTGACATGAAGTACAGTCAAACAGGACAGGGCTGCATGTTCTCAAGAATGTGTAACAAAGTGAAAATTAAATTTATACTTTTCTGTGTGGTCTTATAATAACACACATTTTCAGTGAGGGTGCCTCCAAGTCGGTCCAATGGGCCAAAAGATGTATCCAAAATAAACAGACTTCTTTCTCTGCTCTTTTCCTAGCTGCTTGCTCTCATACCCCCAGGCCAGACCTGGCTGGAGAAGCAATAGCAGATGCCTCGCACACACAGCCCGTGCGTGGCCAGCTGCGCACTGAAGGATCTCATAGCATCAAGTGACATTACACAGGAGGAGGACGCCCCATGTGCCCTCCAGCCTTCAGGCTGCATGGAGCAGAGGTGTCTGGGGGATGCAGCCCCTGCCCAAGCCCTGGCAGTGCTGCCATCACCAGGGCAGAGAGCAGTGGGGTGCCCCGACGCACAGCAAGTCACAGGAGCAAGTCTCAACACAAGAGAGGCACTTGACACCCCAAGCATGCTGCAGTTTTTCTGCTGGTGAAGCACTCCCAAGCAGATGGTTTTAGCATTAGGGATACTGTAAACAGCAGATCTATCACAGCGCTAAAGTATGATAATCCCACCTGACTCAACATGTTATTCTTCAACTGAAGGGGAATCAATAACAGACATTTCACTTGCAACTAATCTTCAGCATGGCTTCAATCTGGTATATGAAGCAGTGAGAAAGGAATAGATTTGCTGTTATTAAAATTATTCAGAAAATATCAAATAAAGACTAACTTTAAAGACTTTGCTATTTGTTCATGGTCATCCTATAAGCAGAAAGATTTATTCAGCATCTATTCATTGAGTAAACTGCGGTGATTAATTTTTCAGTCATCGGTGTCTTTTGCAAAGAGACATTTAAAGAGCACGTGCAGTGAGCATTTTATGAGTTGCATTTTATTTGGCCAGGAAGCTGGACAAGAGGAAGATGACCTTGCCTGACACAATTTCTTTATGAGACCATCTTCTCAATGATCTATGGCTCCACCGCATAGAATTATGGTTGCCCTTGGAACACGGGTCAAGTAATGTTGCTAACATACATTCTTCCCTGTCAAACATCTAACTGATCCTGTGGTTTGCAGAGCCACTACTATTACTTCCAAATTTGATTTGCATGTTTTCAGCAAAGAGGTGCCTATGCCTGTACATGATAAGTAGCTGCACCTGCCTTCAATTTGCTTTACTACATATAATTTCCTAAGTGAGCAGTTCAAATACTCTAAGATGGCAATCAAAGACTAGCAAGATTTCAGTAGCATAAACAAGGACTGAATTACTCTTAGCTTTCGACCCGTGTTTCCCTGGCCTTGTCCAATTTCTTGACTAAAACTGGGAAATAAAGACTCGGCTCCACTAAATATAGTTGTCGTCTGTTCACTGAGAAGCTGCAGGGTAGAAAACTGTTTTATCAAGGCATGATGCTTTATTTCAGTAACTCTGAGCTTTACAGCCACTGTCTTAAAACTGACAGAGAATATATTCCAACTTATAAATACAACAGAAGTACAGGTAATATATACTTGTGTGTGTCCCAGAAAATATGTCTGCTGTTCCAGTTTACCTGTTCCTTTTCTGATGAGAACTAGTGTGTTTGATATTGTATGTCCAGTTCAAGTCTAATACTTGTTTCAGTGATTACTGTACAGTTGCCATTACATGTTTGTGTCCCATTTTATCCATCAGGATGAACACACCTCACAAGATCAACACAGCACAATACAATCAATGCTGGTACATTAAGCTTGGTACTCAAGGGGTAAAAATTTGCTTATGTCCACTGCTTTTAATTGCACTATCTGAAATCAGACAAGCAAGATGTGAAATAACATTTTTTTCTGAGATTATACTTATCATTTGATATAAGAAGATTATTCCAGTGTAAAGAGCTTTCCAACATGAATATACAGAAACTATCATCATCTTGTTGAATCTATGAAGTGTTGTAAAAATCATATGCTGTTTCTTGCAAAAGCAAACTTCACCCTGAAATAATCTAAAAGATAATGTATAGAGGAGCAAAGGTCAAGTTGTAACCTGTACAGTCCATAAGTAGATGGCCATATATAAATTCCTATTATTTTCTGTGAATATATTAGCCTCATGTTTTTACATTATAGCATTACCTTGTACTAAAGGTATTACTTTTTAGGTATAATAATAGTATTACCTTACACAGCTTCACAATTTTCATATCTTATTTAAGCTGGTCTGACCACTGACCACCATTTTTAATCAAACACTGAATTCTGTCATTCCATCAAACAAAAAGGCAGAAAATGGTAACTATATATTTTGCTGCTACTGAAAATTAGGTTAAATGTTTTTAAATTGGACAGGAAAATATATGAATTGGAAGAATTAAATTGGATAATTTATCTAATATAACTAGATCCAAAACTACAAATACCTGGTAAAAATGTACTGATTTTTATAGAAATGCCTTCTGAAAAAAAAATGTATCAGGAGTGCAAGAAGAGAAAGAACATTCAATACAAGTTTGCCTCCAGAATGTGAAATGTCTTATTAGTTGTGACTAATTACTTGACCAATATTTCTTCATAATATTTAGATTTAGTTGGGTTTAATAGTCACCTTGTAACAGCAGAAAAGCGACAGTGTGCTCTACTGTCTAAATGAGCATATCCACTTTTCAAGATCAGACTAGCCATTTGTTACCCTCAAGATGGAATACAATATGTAATATTTCTTCCTTAGAAAATCTTGTTTCGTATAATATCACATCCAAACTTTCAGCTAAAGTAATTTTTAGAATATGGACTCTAATGCAATCTCAGTTCTTATAAACGGACTCTCCTAGAAATTAGTTCTTTAAAGGCATACAATGCATGCTTGAACAGCATTATCTTCTAAAGGGCCACATGAGTCGTCCAAGTTAAAAGAGCAGAGAGATAAAATCCACTTGTTAAATAAAGTCAGAATAGCGGAATTAATTTACTACCCACTAAATTAATCATTCTATTAATAATATGGTTCTTTTATTAATTTGTTATAAAATACGAACTGAACAATGGCAGAAAATATTGCTCAAAAACTATTCTTGATTTAACATACATATTAATTCATCACCCACAATGAAAGTCAGTACCTAAGACTTCCCTCCAAGTTTAAAGGCAAAATTGTACTTTAGTCCCCGGGCAAGCTAAAAACAACACTGGAGAGCCCACTGAGTCATTAGTCTCTAGAAACTGGTCCTCACCTGAAACCCATAGAAATAATACCATCTGCTGATTGTTCACTAGGCCCCCCAAAATTATTTGCTAGTTTCAACGGAACTATCATCGCCATGAATTGGCAATACCTCCTAACTTCTTATCTCAGGAGAGCAAGCCAACCAATTAAAACTAAACTTTGCAAACTGTAGCTCTGAAAGCGGCTTTTAACCTTGTAAGCACTGGGGCTGTGGTACTGTCAAGTCGCTGACAGTAATTACACTTCCAAAATTAAAACACCTATCACATGATATACATGGATACTTACATGGCAGAGTAGTTGTTACTTAAGAAAACATTTGTCAGTATTCGTCCCCATGAGATATAAATTGAGGTCTTTTATGGTCATAGTAGAAAACAACTTGCGGTGTCTCAGAAAGTGGTATGAGAAAATTAGCAATAAATGTTTTATTTCAGTAACTGATGGCTAAACAGAAACAAAGAGTAAGATACATTTCAGGAACTGGCCCAAACACTGATGGTGCAGGTTTTCATTTCTAATTAAAAACTTCATAAAAATATATTGATATTGCTTTATTAGCAATTTCTTTTGTCCCAATATTTTCTCAAATGTCAGTTATTTGAAAGGGGCAAACTTTACACATTACCAACTTTCATAAGATTAGAAAAACAAATAAGAACATGGTATACCGTATTCCTATATAATGAAAAATTGATTATAAGCAAAGAATTGCATACTGTGCCGGTGTTGTAAATTACTTCCTCTGTGGCTTTTACAACATTGCCTATAAACATAATTGAATGTCACTAGTTTATGTTTGTAAATACAATCCCAATGACATTGCACCTGGGAGCGCGTATGCACAGTCATCTGTTATGGAGAAGGATCTAAACATATGGCCTGTTGATTGGGGTCTGGCCCCAAAGCTATCACAAAATTCTCCAGCCAGTTTTCTGCCAGACTAACCCATCACAATAATTCACTGCTATCAAATAGGAACTTCCCAACAACAACCAAGAAAGTGTACAGCATTTGAAACAGCCACTTCAGATCTAAACACTAAACATTTGAGAAAGCAAAGGTCATAGGCATACCTCTTACTATATCAGGTCCAATCCGACATTTTTATTCATTTTACTAGGCTGGCCTGTTAAGATACAGATTTTATTCTCTTCTTCAATTTGCCAATAACACCCTTCTAGACCAAAGCTTTAACAAAGGGTTTATCTTTTGCACATATGAGTAGCATCTGTATGTTCAAAGCTAAGCTGATTCTTTAAGCATAGTTGGACCTCATGCGCATGGCTCCCGTCAGCTGTTAGCAGGCAAAGCAGTTTTAGATAAGTCTTCTGTGTCTCACAAATGTAATACACATGCTTACTGAAAACAAGCAAAACATGCTTGTTTTCTGCATGTGTTTTTCTGAATAGCATAGTAACAAGAAAAGCAGAAATTAAACTGTAAGTTTGCATTTGTGAAAATGAGTAAATGTTCAAGGGAATTCAAATAGGATAGGATATTTAAACTTTAAATAAATACCTTTGGACAGAATATTTTTCACCACTAAACAGAAGAGTTTTATATATTTGAAATGAGATACAGATTTTGACAATCACTGAAGCTTACTGCAGGGTTGGAGACTTTAAAAATAAAGGTCTACATATACATTTTTTGCAAGAAACAGCAATGAGACTATGAACTGAGCACCTGTTAGCAATGCCAGAATCTATAAATTAGGGCAGTATCTGTTGGCGTCTCAGTTATTACATTTGAATTTGAAACATCTACCTAAAGTAAATTGCAGCATTTGGGCTGCTTTCTTTGTCATACCTCACAGTAAAAGCTGGCTTAGTTTGATCCTGAAATGCTTTTAAATTGATAACTGTAAGTGAATGTGAGCAATGGCCATGCTCATGCAATTTTACTTTGTATAAAATAAAATAGTCAAAACTTGGTACTGTAAGTGATAGCCTGCTGGTAGAACATACTGAAAAGAGAAGATGTTCTTTCTAATCAACCTTTGAAGAAATGTTCTAGAGGACAAAAATATTCAAGTTACCAGCTGACCTTTAGAGTCATATAGGAGAGGATGTGCATAATGCATTATTCTGTCGGATATGCGTTACTTATTATAAAATAATAGAGGCTTCAGTACTTTACATGACCATTAGGAAGATCAGAACATAACCCAGCCTTCATAATATAATTGAGTGCTACAAAAATATTGCTAATGATTAATATACCAGACATTATGCATCGCTCCTACGAGGTAGTTTTGTTCTGACACAGAATGATGACTGTCAGAGTACTGCTGCAGCTTAAAACATACGAGGCCTGCAGGATTCCGCGGGCAATCGTAATGCTGTATGTGGGGGTAGAAATTCCTCATTAATGTCAGAATGCCTCAAACATCTGTTTACACTAAGCCAACAACAACAACAACAACAAAAATTAAATTCTTTTCTGCACACAGCTGCACAATTCTCCCTTCAGCATGCAGGGGAATGAACTCTCAGAGCTAACCACAGACACCCACCATCACATGCCACCGCTGCCCTGGCCTTGCACAAGATTCCCCCTGTGCCATCTCCCCAGGACAGGCCTGGAATGACTCGGCCGTTTATAACACCTGCAAGCTCCCTTCAGCTCGGGCAGGAGCAGCTCACAAGGAGCCCACCCTGGTAGCGCTGCCGGGCCCTTCCCTCACAGTGAGGCCTGCGGCCTGCCTGAGGCCTACCTGCGGCCTGCACCCACCAGGTGTGATGAGGTGCAGGGATTTCTTCTTTTTTTTGCTAAAAAAAAAAAAAAGTCAGCACTAAAAAGTTGTGTCTGAATCTGAATCCAGCTGAATTTTGGTTTGGTTTGTTTGGGCACAGAAAGAATTCTAGCAGTTTGCATGAGAACGGGTCTGAGCGGGCAGCAGTTTGACACTTGTTGCATGGAGGGAGTATCTTTCTCTGAGGTGCCATGTTGGGCTACCATTTCTTTGCCATACAAGGTGGCAACATTTATGAAGGTAATCCTGGGAAACAACAACAACAAATAAAATAAAATAAAAATGGGGCTCATAGACCTTCAGTCCAAGATTAGGGATCATTTCAAGTGACGAAATGGAAAAGTTTTCTTTATAAACACTCAAAAATGAAAGGACATTTGAAACTAGGGATTTTTATTGTAAGAAAAAAGATTGTTACCATTTCAGAAATTATGTATACAACACCAACTCCTCCATATTCAGAGAAAAAAAAATCTAAAAAGAAAAGGAAGTCATTACTCATTCAAACACAGGAGTTCCAAGAAACCAAGGCAAAGTCTCTTTCTGAAACATGCAGCAGCACAAGATGGAAAAAAGAGCGGCACCATGAGAAAGCAGTGGAGAACAGATACCCTTAGTCAGCTCTGAGAACTGAAATTCCCAAAAGCAGAAAACAGACATCTAAAACCAAGATGATATTTCCATTTAAGACATTTAAATGAACAAATATTACAAATTTAAATTACCCCATTAATCCCTTCATTCCTGAAGCCATATATTTACTCCAACAGAAGACACAACAAATGTTCCTTTGCACATCTTGATTCACAGTGGAAGCAGTAAAGCCCATGTGAGCAAAGCTAACTTTCTCTAGAAACCCAATGTTGAAAGGGTTGTTTAGAAATAGCCCCAATTTTTTAATTCTTCACTCTCATACTTTAAAATTATCTAGCAGGCATAGCCAACTGATAATGAGACATAAAGACTGAAATGGCAGTGTCTTACATAAGACCACGCAAACACCATTAGTAACAGAAGCATATAAGTGTTTTCTCTTCTTGCTGTTGAATCAAAGGATCGTAAAAGTTACCATGGGAAAGTTAATGAATACTTTCTAGACACCTTTATTTTTGGGGGGAGGAAAAAAAAAAAAAAAAAACTTTCACTAGTGGTTTAATTTTTATTTTGAAAATTAATGGAGTGGATGAAATCCTTAAAAAAAAAAAAAAGATATTTTTTTTTTAATACAAAACCTCTGTACTCAGCCATCAGGGATTTATGACATTCCCAATGCTCAGCCTAAGTAATCAGAAGCAGGAGAAGAGAGTAGCCCTCCTGACCATAGTACTTCATGGCTGGATCCACAGCACTTTGTAGTTGATGTTCCAGTAGATGGATTAGACCTATAGTCCTAGAAACACTGCCTGTTGGGGATGCTTGGGAATAGCATTTACAGACTGTGAAATGAAGAGAAAGAATTCATCCCTAAAAGAAGAAAAAATAAAAAAAAAAAAAAGAAAGAAACAAGTTTTTATTTCTCTTTTCTGGAAGAGAAAAAACAAACAACAACAACAAAACAGAACTAGCCTCCGATTAGCATTTTAACCTGGTCTAATGGGGATCCTTTAGATTCAAATTGTAGAAATGCCGGTCCAAGAAAAACAGAAAAATGCTGAATAAACTTCACTTATTTTCTTCCTGGCTCACAAGAAAGTGTACTCAAGCTTTAGAATAAAAAAGTCCATTTAAGGAATTTTCAAACGCCATCTCTCTCATTTCTGACTTTAAGATTTTATTCACTTTTCTCTTTTTATTCACATTAAAATGTGGATACGGTCTTTCAATTCCATCTTTTCATGGGATAAAATCACCCAAAGAGGCAGCAACACAGTTATGGACAGAAGTACAAAGGAAAATGTGCAATACACAATTCAACAAGAATAAAAAAAAAAAAAAAAAGTGAAGATAAATACAATGAAGAGATTTCTGTTTTTACAGAAGCTACCTGTAGAAAGCAGAATTAGCTTGGAGACATTTTGCAGAAGTCTACTTTTATGTGCTTCTTGCATGGACACATTGATTAGAATACATTTGACCTTTTCTTCATTATCTACAATTCACAATGCCATGGCTCACTACTTTTTGAAATAGATAAGTAAAACAAAGATTAGAAACTTGCAAATTTAACATACTGATAAATTAAAGTGTAAAGGTGCATTTTAAAGTACTTTTCTTGCATAACTAATACAGAAGATGCTATTAG
Organism: Anser anser; assembly: GCF_964211835.1. Taxonomy (NCBI): domain Eukaryota; kingdom Metazoa; phylum Chordata; class Aves; order Anseriformes; family Anatidae; genus Anser; species Anser anser. The sequence goes on along the minus strand of NC_139728.1, from coordinate 18,074,383 downwards.
CATTTGCTTTTCAAGTCTGCAGTTGTTACCACATAAACAGCACCTATAATATACTCCCTTCTTTCATTAGTTTATTCATATCCCTGTGAAAAAGCTGGTGCATCTCTGCTTCTTAAAGTAAATATTTTATGGTACCAGAGTCCAAAATTCAACTCCCATATTGATTTCAAGGTGTATTACATTTCATTTCTGTATGCACAGAATAAAAACAAAGATCTCAGAGTTAAAGTATCAGAGAAAGTTTAAAGCCAAGAGATCATTTCCCATCACTCTGAAAGTGTTGTTTGCACCAGAAGACACTGGTAATATGCATGTTTTCTAAGAATTTAGCAATGCAACATTTACTCATTAATCCATTTGGATATAACCTTTGTCTTCAGTAGAGACACTGAAAAAATTGATCACAATGAAAAGTTTGGAGACAATAGGATGGTACAGTTTGATATGTATTTATGTCTGAAGCTAGAGAATGCTGCAAATAAATCACAAGTAAGTCTCAGACTACAGTCAACATTGCAGTCCCAGTGCTAGAACCACCATAGTCACTTCACAGAAGAGAGCTTAACTGTTATATTCTTTTCAGTCCATAACACCTGACAAGGCTGACCCTTTTTTTTTTAAAAAAAAATGTTGTCACTGTGTACTTTCCTAGACAGCAATGTGAAAGAATATATAAAGGCAGGGAAAAGGAACCATGAATGCAGGTCATGCTTATAGGATGATATACTGCATCTTGAAAAGCAGAGACAAAGGCAGAGCTTTGGGGCCTTGACAGATAACCAACAGAATGCATTGATGCTTTAGCTAATGCACAGCAAATGTAATCTTTAGATATACAAGCAGACAAATACAAGAGCTCCTAAACACTACTGAGTCATGTACCACCTTCTAATAAAACTGGTATTTGTGTTATCATGTGTTTGTTTCTCATTTGGATCTACATACTGTAGAACCCATGCAGTTTCAATAAAGTTTTTCTAGACACTAGATTCAGATATGTGCCAGAGAGGTTTAACATAAGTAGGATAGGACTTGCCAAAAACAAGTTCTAAACTTCTTTGAAACAAACAAACAAACAAACAGATTAAAACTTTGCAACATTTGGGAGCAAACAGACAACAGAAATCTGAAACCAGAGGAAGAGAAAGGTAAGTGAAGACAGCCAAATAGCTCATTAGCTGGGTCATTCAACATTTCACTTGATCCAATTAGGCAACTACTCCCTACACTGCTGCTTCCTCTTTCTTCTTTTCTGGACCCAAGAAATTCCCCAGTAGAAACTTAAGTAAACAAATATATGATAAAATGAGAAGCTATGCTTTTGATGAATCAGTATTCTCAGAAAAAAAAAAGTTTCATCAGCAAGCCCCACTTAAGCCTAATTATAACTGACATTTTAAAACACATCATGATTTTAGACTGTGAATTAGGGGAAAACAATATAAAAGAAAGTATTATTGTTATGTCTTTTGTAAAATTCCCGTTACAAGAAAAATATTTAAATATATCAGAAAGGTATTTAGGTGTTGCACTGAACTATTTTCAGTAGATTGCCCTATTTATCTAGGCTAAACTTCATTCTCCTGCTACCTTATACCTATGGAATTGCAAGATATGAGCCAGAGTTCACCACAGAGTTCACTGCTTTTAAAAGTTTAAATCAAGAAATAGAAAATAGTGAATATTTTAGAATTCTAGAAATGTACCTATGCCAAATCTACACTCTGATAATCATGTGTACATATATAGTGAAGAGAAGGTTCCCCACACTAAAAGGCTTGAATGTATAACAAAAAAAAATGGTCATGAGAGCTTCCAATCCAACTTAAACAGCATATGTGCATAACCTACCATCTAACATCATATTCCAAATTTACAGTGGGAATTACTGAACAAAAGAGAAAACTAAAATTTTAAGTGAAATCTAATAGCGAAACATGTCACAGGGCAAAGTCATTATTCAAGTAACTCAGAAGTAAAAAAGAGCAATTTAGCTAATTTGAAGACTGGGCTAGCTCAAAAGCACTGTTCTTCAGTAGTTGCTTTACTGCTCCTTAGCAGATGGCTAGTACTGTATTACAGAGATCCAGAACATTATGATGAAGGCCAAGTGCCCCAAACAGCACACCAAATGCTTTTATTTTCTAATTTCTAGTCTCTCAAACACTAATGCCACGGTGCAGATACTTAAGTCATGATGGATATAGTCAAAGGAAGATGAGCCTTTAGAAACGAACTGCCACTTACTACACAGCCTTAGCAGTTCAGCTCTTTGGTGAGTATGACACTCCTGTTACAAGAATTGAATTTTACTGAGCAAGTGTTTGAGGAAAACAGATAATAGCAGTTACTTATCTTCTCATCAGAGAGCAAAGAAGGAAAGAATAAAAATTCCACTTAAAGTCCGCTTCTATTTCTTATTTCTTGAAGCATTACGTGAAGTGGCAAACTCTACCAACAGTATCCTTCCCATCTGAATAAACGCTATCACATCAGAACAAACATTCTAATATTACAAAGTTAGCTATAACACTGCTAGAAGCGTCAGGGAAAGTATGCTGTTACATACATATGTGAAGTTAACCAATGATGGTACTTCTTGATGTTACCACATTTACTGCTTTGGGTAACTCCAAGCTATTATATTTTAATCTCTTTTTACCTGCAGACTGCTCAAATTCCCAGCTCTTCACTGCATCCCATTCATATCCATACATGTACTGCCTTTGTTTGGTGGAAAAAAACCACCACAGAATCACCTTGATTTCCTTAAATGTCACTGAACCACAATGAGCCCTCAGATGTCCTAAGCACTTAACACAGCTCCCACTACACGTATGTCACAGACCCTAGTGCCAAATCATCAAAATAGGGGATAAAGCTATGTTGGCCTACTGAGTTTAATGGAGATGTAGCATCTTGGATATTCTAAGAATTAGAGAAGAGCAGGAACAAAATGGTTTGGAAGTCCCGTAACACTATGTGTGTGTTTTAGGAAAGAGTGTATCTCCAAGTTTTAGACAAAATGACAGGACAGATTTAAAAAAGCAATAAAACTAAAATTTTCAACCATGAAAACCTGGTAGAAAAAAAAAAAAAAGGAAAAAAAAAGCTAAGTTGGAATTTTTAAGAAATATAACTCTCAGTGTACTAGAAAAGACATTTGTTCAGCCCTTTTCAGAGCATCACTTACAACACTTTAGAAAAGACTGTGAGTGAAATACAGACTTTGTGAAGCACATGATGTACGTGAATTCAGCTCCACTGATGCTCCCATTTCCCATTGTAGAGTTCAGTTGCATTTACTTCTTATGAACCCGGTCTGATGAATTCAATTGCTGAAAGTCTGTTTTTAATTCTGAGAACTACTACTTCTTTCAATTTAAATTGATTAATAATAAAAGTTACAGCATTTCAGAAGAACAGCATATAAATTAACTATAAACTGAAGACCTAGCCCATGGCAATGTGATACAAGGCTTTCCTTCACGTTAGCTTGGATGCAGCTTTCAAGCATATTCTAAAGGTACTTCTTCTGGGTAAATATTTTACTTAATAGATATAAATTATAGTTTATTGCCAGCTGTTTAAAATATCTATGATTTGGTAAGATGAGTCTTGCTAGCCCCCAGCTGTCTCCCATTTACTTGAATGGGAAAAACACTGGGTAAATTGCTGCCCATGGAACAAAAATATAAGCAACTCAAGTACCCATAATTTGTTGTAGTTTTAGGTCATCCTAATTTAGATATTTTTCAAAAGACATAATGTAAAGTAGACTCTACTTAATTGCCACCCTGATAAATAGCTATAGCAGGAAGATAATACCGTTAGTAGAAGGGTAAATTAAAAGCAAGATGTAAAAGCTATTCTGCATCAATGACATACCCAATGTGTTAGGAGTGAAGTTGTTTGACGGGCTGATCACAGAAGTTTACAGTGACCTACCACTATATATCCTAACATAAATATTCTTTGGCAAAGCTATTTATTACCTTCAAGGAAATTTATCTTGCTCATGAACTGATATCTTCAAAACTACATAGATATAATTAAAGAAAATCTAGAAGTTTTATTACTTCACTGTGTTCTTAGGTAACAATATGAAAACAGTATTTTATGTGCTCTCAGTGGGGCATTTAAATATCTTTCTTTGTATATTTTATCAAACAAAAAATGTGGAGTAAGTGGGGATGTAGAATAAAATCAGGATATGTACCTGAGTTATACCGCAGTGCCGCAGCAAGAAAGGAACTCTGAGAAAAGAAAATTGACAACATGAAAGCAGTTATCTCATGTCTCAGCAAGTCTATAGCAGTGTCTAATTATTTGTGATTTTTTTGGTTCTGATTTCTGTATGTTAACCAGAGAAAACATGTGGGGTGAATACTGGTTCATACTATGCTATCTGTCAAAGGTTTCTGTAGACCATTAGGTACTGTCACCACTAAGCAAAAATTGCAAGCTCAAGAACTGAGAACTATGTAGCTTTTCAATACGTGCAGAGCTCAAGTACTTTATTCTCCATCAAAAACACATTTAATATTTCCTTTTGAAGGCTATTTATAACCACAAAGGCAATTTTGTCTTCTTTGACTAGTTAAAACTTTAATCTCTGGCTTTCTGGTTCAGAAGATACTCCTCACAGAACAATTTTTAACTGTTACCATCCCTTTCTGTGACTCTTAGCTGGGGCTGAGCCTTCCCCCTTGTTTTAAAGGTTGCAGTGAAGTCCAGATTAAGAAAGCGGAAGAAGGCAGCAAGAGAGAAGTGAAGGAAGAAAAACATGTAAGGAAAGGAGAAAGAAGTGCAGAAGGTAACAGTGTGGCTGACAGCTCTCGAATCCCTCAGGATTGCAGTCAGCAGCGAAGAGAATTACCTTGTGGAAAAGGCACAGCTGGCAGGAAAGATGTCAACCGCAGGAGGTAAAGAAAAACGCAGGCAGGAGGAGAAACCAGTGAGCCACTCTGTGGACAGGAGTGCCTTGGGAGTAACGCAACAGGAGTAAGATGGCCAATGACTTACAAACATGCACACAGCACAAAAATTAATACAACGTTTGATTATGCCTATCAATCCTAAATGGCTTCCTTGGATGCCAGTCCAAGAGGATACAAAGATTACCTCTTCACTCGCTGATAGGCATGGTTCAAGAACAAACACCTTCTACCCTCATACCCAAAGGTATTAACCAGTTGTTACTTCACATTTCCTTGTTTCCCCTAATGGGCCCCATTTCATCTCCCTGGGTACGAAGAGCTGCTTCACAGCACATCCACGCAAGCAATCAGTAACAGTGCACTTAACCAGTCAGCAGGGGTACTGAATGATGAGCCCATCTGTACTGTACTCCCAACGCCGTCCTGAAAACACCAGTAAGTTCAAAGAAGAATATTTTCAAGGTACCTCCATCTAACCAAAGGAGTATTCTTATTCTTAGGGCAGTTCTCCTACAGTATATAAAATGAAAATTTTACTGTTCAGACATTAAAAACATTTCACTCTCTGTGTTTTGACAGACAGATAATAATAAAATGTCTATTCACAATAACACCATTATAAAGGCAACCAGAAGCAAATGAGAATCTTCATTCTTCTTTCTACCATATTATATCACAGCACATACCCATTAGTGGAAAAAAAGACTTTGTAATCCCTATGTTTGCACTCAGATTAGAAAAAAACAATTGAATCACCTTTTGGTGGAAAATACAATATAGGTGTCCAAAATGAAGAACATTCTAAGTTCTGCAATGGCAAGAAAAAAAAAAAAAAAAAAAAGGAAAGATCAAGCAGGGTTCTAACCAACAGGAAACAATTACTACCATATTTTCACTTGCCCCAGTTCCTGCTAGGATCAAAGCCAAGGTTTGAAATTTCCATTTATTTATAGATATTTAAAATATTGTCAATATAATTCTGGACTTTTTAAGCAGTTGGCACTGAGCAATATCTGAAACTGTCCTGCTGTACTAAACTAAGGCAGTATTTTTTCCCATCAGATAGTAGTGTGGCAATCCCCTTGATGTCTAATTCTTTGACAGCAATTCAGTTTTAGAAAGCTTATAATAGGCTCTGCCTGAATTCTGCCAGGATTGAATTGTTATTGACTGGTATGAGGCAATGGTGTAGAAGGGTGCATTTCCACAGCTTATATTTGGATGGGTCAGATCTTCTGACAGCTGATTTCGTTAGAAAACCCGGGGTCATTTTGGGCACTGATTATTACACACCCTTGCATTTTTTCCATCACTGCAAGCTCAGCTTCTTACTCTATAAAAGATACAAGTTATTTTCTTTCTGAGGTTTAGAGAGGTTCTTTCATATAAGATATTATAATCAGTCTTCCTTTGTATATAACCTTGCTTCACATTACTCTGAAACAGTACATTTGGTGTGTCAGAATGAAACATCTACTTTTTAAATGTTTACTGTGTTTGGGGCAAATCCAGCCCTCAGTCAATGGCACCACCCCACAGGAGTGAGTTAGCCCTCCAATCCGGTATGAATAGTCCACAGAAGCTCTCCTATGTGTCAAAAAGGCCAGGCCAAAAAGTCAAAAAAACAAACAAGCAAACCAATCTTACTCTGCAGGCAACAACTCACTATTTTTTTTCCTTCTTTTCACCATCAGTATCAGAATTGTTCTCATTTATTTGAGGGGTTTCACTCACTAATCAAATAACCCAAAACCTCCATGGATTGCCCAATCTCAAGTGTTTTTTTTATGAAAGAAAGAAAGAAAGAAAGAAAGAAAGAAAGAAAGAAAGAAAGAAAGAAAGAAAGAAAGAAAGAGAAAGAAAGAAAGAGAGGGAGAGAGAAAACTTCCCTCTACTATTTATCTAAAAGAATATTGTGCTCTATTCGAAGCCAAAGCTGTCACAGACAAGTTTTAACATCACTAAGCTTCAATTCTGCTACTGTCAGTCTTGTTGATGTTGAAAACACCAGCAATTATCAAACACAGCCTGAGTATAGCAACTGGGAGTTTTAATCAATCCACTGTAAGAGGGGTTAGGAAGGAGAAAGAGGTTGCAGGCAACGGATGCTGAGTGCCTGATGCCTGCCTCAGCACTGCCTACCAGCCTGACTGAAGCTTCCTTACAAGCATATATTTCCCAATCAGTGCAGGCTCAGCTTCTCACTCTACAAAAGATGTACTTTTCTACACTGCTGAGTAAGTTGAACCCATTCAGGTTCCATTGCTGTACTTATAAATGCTAAAATACACCAAGTCAACAAAAATGTATGTATTTGACTTCAGAAGATGAAATGATGCAATTAGTAACATTACACTTGTTTTATCACCATTGCTTTGATTTAAATTGTTAGTGGTTTAAACATCTTAATTTCTGAGTGAATTATATAATTGTTTTTGTTGTCTGTTTCTTGATTCTTTTTGTATAATTAGGATGTAGTAATTTACTTTACATCTCTTCAGTTTAATTGAGTTAGTAATGTCTGCTGAGAAGCATGATGTCACACTACTATTTACTTGGCTGGAAAGCTGGGGGAAAAGCTTTCACTGGGTGTAAGAATTTCAAAGGGCACCTTTTCTTCCAGAGTTGTAAATCTGCAAAAGGTAGCTTTCTGTTGAAATGACACAGCTGCTTCCATATTTTTCTGCTTCTGTTATTGCTCTTGTAATAAATCATATTAAAAAATCTTTCTTGACATGCCATGGTTCTCCCTGATGATATCGTTATCACAAAACACTATCTACTGTATCAATAACAGCAAGCAAGGATGGTCTGTATTGAAAAAGAAAACCTTAGCTTTCAGTTAGTGTCTAATAACTGAAATTGCCTCTCTTGAACTCTATTAATACAGCCAGTATAGCACATCTGTCTCTACTGGGGAGTAACATTTTATCAGCCCTTCCACTGTTCCTGACCCAGACAGTCAAGAAAAGACCCAGCCTCCACTTGAACCACATCGAGGGGACAGGCTTACCTGGAGGCTGGGTCCCACAGTGGTGTGTGGCACGGGGCTACAGCTGAGCAGCACCCGGTTCCCAGCTGTCGTGTGGCATGCCAGCCTCTCCCCCAGAGCTGAGAACCCCCTCGGTATGTACTGCTGGTTAGGAGATCACACCGAGGTATCTGCGCCTCTAGGCTGCACAGTATCACAGAATCGTCTAGATTGGAAGAGACCTCCAAGATCACCTAGTCCAACCTCTGACCTGACACTAACAAGTCCTCCACTAAACCATATCACTAAGCTCTACATCTAAACGTCTTTTAAAGACCTCCAGGGATGGTGACTCAACCACTTCCCTGGGCAGCCCATTCCAATGCCTAACAACCCTTTCAGTGAAGAAGTTTTTGTAATATCCAAACTAAACCTCCCCTGGCACAACTTTAGCCCATTCCCCCTCATCCTGTCACCAGGCACGTGGGAGAATAGACCAATACCCACATCTCTACAGCCTCCTTTAATGTACCAATAGAGAGCAATAAGGTTGCCCCTGAGCTTCCTCTTCTCCAGGCTGAACAATCTCACACAGTATGAATTGGATTTGGCTGCTCTGCTGTCATCAGCATAAAATTATGGAAAACAAAATCGATGCTGTATATTGGGAAAAACTACCCTTATGGTAGTAAAGCAACATCTACGTTAGGGGTGCCACAAAATTTCAGCTTAAAAACAATCACCATGAGTAAAATAACTCTATTCACTTAAAAAAATAAAATTGACTTCCTCCAGAAGTCCAATCATGTAAATAATGATTGCTCTTAATAATCCCTAGAACTGGTGGAGCTACTCACAAGGAAAATGCATCACAGTAACTGAAAGAACTTGATTAAAAAAGCCACATCCGTTAATAGACAAGTGTTTAATATTGGTTCCCAAATAATGCTCGATAAATGTATCATGCTTTTCATTTCCAAACTGCAGATAAATATTAACAGACTGATCTTTGCATTTCCCAGAGAGGGAAAGTTAAGAATTGTATAATACCCATTTTCCAGCTGGAATAACAGAGATGCTAAAAACAGGAAGAAAAATACAATGACAACAAGTATAGCCATGGAGGACTCCTGAAACTACACATTTTCCTAAGTTAGCCTGTGACCAAAAAAAAAAAAAAAACATCAGAAGCATCACATGGTAAAAATGCATTACAATTTTAGCTGAGAAAACAGCACTAAATAATAATTTATGTATAGACAAACTATATGAAGTCAAGAAAGAAGTTCATTTTTGGGAGTGTAATTTCTGCCATTCCAAGACACACGAGCTCAGCCACAGGCTAATACATGCCTTCTGCATCCCCAGCCCGCAATGGGCACTGCTGACTCTGACTTGCCAGCAGAGATGATGCAGGCATCCTGTGTCCAAAGCTGCCTGTATGCAGAGCAGTTACAGGCAGCAAAAGTTGCGTGGCTACTAGTAAGAATCTATATATACCCAATAAACGTAGTTGAAGTGGTTCTTGCAGAAGGTGACTGGTATTAGCACTTTCTGCCCCTCCTGGTTAAGTTCAGAACTAAAGAGTGTCCAAGTAGAGATGGGACTCATAAGAAAATGATGAAAGAAGACGAAAAATAGCCTATAGCAACCTGCAAATGAGGGCACTTAATACAGGGTATCCTTAATCTTGACAAATCTGTTGTATACAGGGCTAAGCACAGTTTTATCCCTTGATTTTTGAAACACAAGATGGCCACAGTCTGAGACCAAGACTTACCCATTAAATTCAAGTGAATACTTTAGTCCTGTATTCTGGCCCACTATAATATTCATTTTGAAAGTATCTGTACAATTTAACCTTCCAGTGCCACAGCCAGCAGCAAGACTTCCCAAATTAGCAAAAGTAATAAACAAGAGCCTCATTATATCTTCCTCTTCCTTTTTTTTTTTTTTCCCCTCTAATGAAGCTCTCTGTCCTATAACTCCTCTCATTTCCCTAATTCTCTCTTCATCACTGATTTCTTTATCCTTTGATATGATGGAGTCTCCTGTCATAAATAATGACAGATCTAAGTTTTCTAGAGGGCAGAGTATGAAAAGGACAGGAAGGCATGTTGTTCTTAAAACTGTGGCCCAGCAAGGCAGATGGCTCATTAATGTACCAGTCTCGCCCTCTCAGCAAGGAAAAAACACACACTCACTTACACAGAGGGGTCAACCTGCGAGGCACACTCTCTCTGCTAGCTCAAGCCTGGCTGCCTCTGTTCAAGCTGTCTTCTGTGCTGCTTATGTTCACCTTTATGCAGCAGTGAAGTGAATGATTTTTTAAAAGATGTCGGGACAACTCTTGACGCATGCCTTGACGCAGCTTTGAGTCTGGCAAAATCTGAAACTCTTGAGAGCCCCTTGAGATCAGCAAAAAAAAAAACCCTTGGTATCGTGTTTCTTTGCAGACATCATTAACTCAATTAAACAAAAGAGAAATAAAGTAATTTACTGCTTGCTAATTACACAAAAAGGGTTTAACACATGCAGGCAACAACAAAAAAAACTAATATAATTCACTCTGAAATTAAGATTTTTTTTAAAACACCCCCGGCTTCTATCAAAGCAAGTGTAATAAAATAAGTGTATTGTTACTAATTATAGCAGTTCATCTCCTAAAGTCAAATACATGCAACTGGGATGACCTTATATATTTTGACAAATGAAACTTGAAAGAACAAACACAGCTCATCAGATCAGTTTCCTTAACAAGGAAACAAGGTCAAGACTATAGGCGTATAGCTTTCCCTGCGTTTCTGTCTTTAAAGAAGGTGTCAAAAGCATATAGACAAAGCCCTCATCAAGTCTGACAACCACAGATGATCCCAGGAAAGGCACAAGGCCTTTGCCATCTTGTTTTTCTTCTTATTGTCATTTGAAGAATGGAAATAACATTCTGTTATGCCACGCAGTGCCCCATCAGGACTCTTGCCGAGGACTATTGCTCCTCACGTTGCTACTTCTGGGCTCTGCTTCTGGACAACCTTGGAAGCAGGTAAGCTGCTTCCATACTCTAATCCCTTCATCTTTTTATACTGGATTTTTTCCTTAAATAACGAAGCTTAATTTCACTTATATCATTAACCACCCTCTGACCTCTCCATACTTGCTTCAGCAATGGTAAGGGCATAGTGGCAAATTTATCAATCCTTGAAACTTATGGAGAGCGTTACAAGGGACAATGCAAGGAAGTCAGGGAGTGAAAAATATGAAAGACGTCTCCCCTGTTTGAAGTTACATTCCAATCCCCAGACTGGCAAAACTGTCATGGCTGTGATTGATTACTGCTGTGTTTACTACCCCAGAAACTGTATTAATTAGTATCATGCATCCTACTTCACAACATCATTTAATACCAATTTGGCAGATTTGGTGTACCTTTCATACCTTCAACTTTTCACAAATTCAACTTTTAATGCATTTCAATCAAAGATAAATTCATTTTTGTTATGTGGTTCTCAGCAATCATGGCAGTTCAATAAATGAAGCTTTACATAAGTCTCAGAAATGAAACCGTGCTTGCTTAGAGATCTCAGTGATTCTGGTGCATATAGAAATGTAAAGAATCATTTTAATCTCTATTGAGAAATTCTTCTGAAACTCCAATGAGAAAGGAAAAGAAGGTATCAAGGCATAAGGCCTATGTTTCTTTTTCTCACATGCTTTGTCTGTGGATCTGATCTCAAGGGGCAATACTAGGCATCTCCTGAGTTTTACAGAAGCTGCAAAAGTTTCCAGAAACAACAATGGATTTTGTTGTTGTTTTGGCTTTGTTGGGTTTGTTTTTGCTTTTGTTTCAAATCAGCTCACCTTGCTAGCAAAATCAATCCTGTTAACCTTAGCTATTGCAGATCAGGATCCAGGCATGTTGGCAGGACAGTGGGCAGGAAAAAAAAAAAAAAAAAAAGAGAGAGAAAAATAGAAGCAAGCCTGCCTTGGTCACATGGATCCTGTGGGCAGTGGATCCCTGCTGAAACCCCCCTTCCTAATTGATCGTCTTGCCCAGCAGCAACCTGCAGACTCTCCAGGAGCTAAAGGAATGGTAGAAGCACTTTTTAGCAGTAATGTGTCATTAACAAAACCACTGTCTCAAGAGGACGAAGGCCTATGTTATTTTGTAAAATACTTAGCTGAATGACATATGCATTGTATCTGCTTAAGTGTACACATTGACTCTTATGCATTTAATCCATGATGTATAAAAGTAGCAAAATTATTGCTCAATAAGCCTAGGCAGAACTCTTGAGGGGAAAGAAAAAAAAAAAAGGGAAAAAAAAAACTAATAATCTTTTACTCTGAGTTAAGGGTAGTTGACTTTTTGTCTATTAGTGTAGCTTTGATTTTATAGTGTAATTAAATTTCAACCCAATGTGTCCAACTTCTGCAACAAATGATATATATTTCTCTTTCTTCTCTTTGTGTTGAAAATATATCCTGGCTGACTAGAATCACTGTGGCAAGCTGTAAATGATGTATGAAATGAAAAATCCCTGCTCACTGCAAAGAGAGAATGTAGACAGGGCTCAGCAATTGCTGCTGGGCCATGCTATTTGCTGAAATATTCAGCTCAAATATGATCACACAAGCTTGCCAGTGCTGATACCGGGCAGCAAGATGCATATACGAGTTTTCAATTTTATTCAGAATCAAAGGACTAAGTGATAGCTGGCATGATAAATTCAGGAAAAAATAATAAAAAATACAAAGATCCCAAATCTAAAGCAGCATTAGTTGTTTGTTTTTTTTTTATTATTTACTCCACTGGCTAATGTTTAACTGCCTCTTTCTTGCTAATGCTCTTAACTTTTGAAATTCACAAAGTGACGTAAGAGGGACTGGACAGATAGAAAAATTATTAAACGACAAATGGTTTGAGCACTCCAGAACTATTTGTATAAACTACTGAACACATATTGAACCAGTGCCATTAGGGTACACTGCAATCAGGAGGGTTCTTTAAACATCTTTGACCAAAGTCAAAGGCAAAGATTTTCCTTTTTATGGTACATAGACAGGGAAATACCTCCATAACTCAGCACAAATAAAAACCAGTTTGCATTCCTGCACAGCACTGTTGGTTCATTGGAGATTTCTGTGTTAACTGCTGGGACTGAGGCTATGACTTAACAATAGGCAGGCTTGTGCAGATTACGGAGTTCCCACTAACCCCACAGCCCCCATCTGTTGACATCGCACAGCTCACGGTTTTCCCCATTTTACCAAGTCAGCTGAAACACAGCCATGCTGTGAACTGAATCAGGAATCTGACTTGACTTTAACAAACCCCACCTAGGGGAAAAAAAAAAAAAAAAAAAAAAAAGGAAAAAATAATAATAATAAAAAAGGAAATGAAAAGAAGGGCAAGGAGTATTTTGGTAAACCATACCCGTGCTCCCTAAACAGAGGGAGGGAACAGATGAGCCACAAGACTCTTTCACCATGCCAAAGTTGCTGAGCCTGTACAAAATAACACAGGGCATGGTTGGTGCCCATTCTGTCATTAAAAGCATCCAGAATGGGTACCCAAACACCACAAAGAGCTGTTTGGAAGAGCTGTCAATTACTAACCTTCAGGTGTAAGAGCTAGGAAGGGAAAGACACAGCAGCTGTAAAGAAGGGTGTCTGTCTATGCAGTAGATCTGTGGCTTCTGGGTCCTGTGATGACTGGGAGCCTGACTGACAAAATGCAGATCATGTAGCACCTATGGGGTTCTCTTTAAAGATTTTTATTCTTGAAGCCCTTCTAAGATCACACAACAAGTTAAAATTTGAGATTTCTTTCTGCCTCTGTGTTCTTCCTTCCCTGTCTTCCATTGAGCTGGCTGCAAAGGTTAGAACATTGTCTCACCTCCCCTGAAGGCAACCAGCAAAAGGGAACCTCAAAAAAGGCTTTAAAATCCTTATACTTTAAAATGTATTAGCTGTTAAACTTTGGTTTTGTTCAGACATTTTTACATACACATTTTCATGCATTATGGAAGTTTGGAAGTCTAGCTTTACATACTTAATGTTTAACCTTCCAGGCATATTTTTGACTTCTTACCCCCTCTAAGTGAGTGTTAATTCAAACTAGTCAAGAGGGCATGAACTTGAACAGAAGATCTCTTTTTCAATGTTATTTTCTCCAGACCTTTCAAAGATAAGGTTAGATATATGTGTCTGATCCAAATGTGGTGCAAGCAGTTAATGGCCCTCAAAGCACTCGTATAGCACCTTGAGGCCAGAGTTGATGAACTGAAGGAGCAGGGAAATACAGATGTCTCTACAGAAATAGCAAAGCGGTCCTACATCAGAGCTGGCTGTCCTTACCGTGTAGCAGGGAACACAGGATACATACGCAGAGCTGGGGCAGGGAGGGGGAAGGTCGCTATTTTAAAGATATAGAATATAATAGAGAGAGAAGACTACACAGTAAAATCTATTTAGATCTATTGTACCCACATGGATAAAGACCCAAATGGCAGAAAACAAAGATGTTAGAAGCGTCACTGTGTTAATCACTTCTTGATCAGGGAATGAACTCTGACTGCACCAGGTTCTTTATCTAAGGTCTTTTTCCTTACGTGTTTAAACACTGACTAGTACAATGACAGCATGGTCCGCAAATAAGGCTGCTGTGCATTACTACTGTAGTCGGAATGCTTCTCCTAGACATTATTTATTCTGAGCATTGTTCTAACATCTACGATCCCCAGTCATGGAGCAGGACCCCACTGAGAAAACCATGTCTAATAAAACAGCAGTAACAGGCAACTTCAGCCTTTTGTATATAAATTAGATAGCTTAATATTGTTACAGACTCAAGATGAGCAGAACTCCATCTGTGCACGGCTTTCTGCATTTGTGTGTGACCAGGTGCTTAAAGCCTGAGCCATCATTTGCTGCCTTCCTGCAGCAGGGAGGACCAGCTGGGAGCAGTGTAGCTTACCAGGGAGACCCAAGAACCGGGAGGCAGCCCCTGTGGCTAACAAATTTGGACAAATCCAACCGAATGTTCTGAGAGCTTAGGAGAGTTTAGAAGAAGGATTTTTCAACTGCCTACTGTCTTCATTCATGGTCAGCAAAAAGAGAAAAAAAGAAAAAAAAGTAGCTGATAGAGAAAGAAGGACTCAAAGCAAACTAGGATTAAATTTGAATACTGAATAGCTAAAGATGCAATAAAAATGAATAAATAAATTATTTAGTTCTAAGAAACAACAAAAGAGAGGATGATGCACTAGAATAATAGAAGATAAAGGGCAAAAGAAAGGGACAGAAGTTAAAGAACTGAATTACTTTTGGCAGGCGACTCTGTGTTATGATGATAATACCTGGCCAAACTTTTTCTCTTTGGAGTAACAGAACCAGGATGCACCTAATGTATGCATGTCAAAAAAAAAAAAAAAATAGTGTGTCTGGGGCTGTCTCTTTCCTTTTCTCCTTCTGCAGAGCAGGTATTTGAAAACACAAATTTGTGGTGCTCCTTAGCACCTTGATGGGAAAGATAACCCTAAG
This sequence comes from Anser anser, assembly GCF_964211835.1. Lineage (NCBI taxonomy): Eukaryota > Metazoa > Chordata > Aves > Anseriformes > Anatidae > Anser > Anser anser. The sequence continues at coordinate 18,058,930 of NC_139728.1, read as the reverse complement.
TGCCTTCATGGATTTCCTCCCTCCCTGGAGACAAGACCACCCCAAGCTTGCAACTTTTACTCTGATAAAGCTTATCAGAAAATGAGGGAATCTTTGCAGTAAAACAAAGAAGAAATTTATTGCCTAGTTTCAAGATCAGACTGTTAGCTATAGCTTTGGATACAAAAGGTCACCAGTAAAACCCAATTTTAGTCTAATCTTTCTTCGATTAAAGTTTCATATTTACCAATGGAATACTTTTCTAATTGCTAACTCTTACATGGGATTTCAAGATATACTTGACACACTTGAGACAAAGGTTCAAGGTTAACAAACATAACCTGTCTCCTGAATGCCATTTTCAGTAATCAGCACTTTTATCGTACTGGACCGAAGTGTATGTTTAAATTCTACTCTGAGATGCAAATATAAATGGTCTCAATGTCTCTGCTGACCAGCTAGCTGTCTTTGGTACCACCTCCACCCTGTCACACCTATCAGCCAAAAGATATACAGGCTCTCACAAACGTTTTAATGGCTTCTTCTTGAAAATTTGGGGAAATAGGGAATTCCCTATGAGCAGGGAATTCCTGCTTTATTTATGCCAATTGGCTGCTTCTCCTCAGTTTAATCTGTTCATTATATACGAATCATTGATTCATATATACCGAATATCATGAGATCGGTAATACGTACTTCCTGTTTGGTTCATAACTTATTTCATTAGCTTTCTGTATTGTACACATGACACTCCTAACAGTTATTTTTGGAGTGTGGTGCCAGTGCATTCTGCAGCAAGTCCCACAGCTCTGGTCCCCATGTTCCTCACATGTTTCCTCCTATAGGACTTGGGATGGTGCATGCCCGCTCCAGCTAGGACACAGTCAGCTAGGCTTCTGCATCTGGGAATGGGAACATCCACTAAGAACTAGCCATATCCATAAACTAGGGTTGCTTACAGGAGGAAATATATATTAAGTGCAATCGTACATGGAGACAGGCTAATCCTCATGCAGATATCCTAAGGGAACTTCAGAATGAAGTGCCTGAGCTGAATACAAAAAAAGTTATCAACCTAAAATTATCTACAGTACCAAGGGACTGGGGGGCATAGTTAATTTATGTTTATCCTTCAAAAAGGTATAGGGGTGATTCTGCAAACGAGACACCAGTAAGATTTTTGAAAATAAAATAAAATAAAAAATGCTGAAACAACTGAACTGCAACCAGAATGAATTAAACATGTTAGGGACAGAAAAGCACAGCTCCCCTGTTTGGGGATTGTAAACAAAACTGAATGAGGAAGAATGTTAGGGTTTAGAATGTGAGGGTTAAAGTTTTTGTGCTGGGAAGAAGAAAGCTTCTAGAGCTATGGAAGTCACCTTCCTTTTTCTCAAAGCACAGCGGTGACACCTTTTAAAACTAAGTATGTGAAGAGGAGCAGAAGGAAAGTTGAAGGAATGCTGCTGATCACAAGCCAAGTGAACACTAGAAAAGGAGTTTCCACGTTGATTCTAATCTTGAACATTAGGGGGAAGACAAATGTTCAGATAAGAGCAATGGTAGAGACATCAGTTTGGCTTTTTGTTTGTTTGTGACTATTTTGCTAATCTGATGATTTTGTTTGTTTTCAGACTGCCCTAAGTGTCTGCTTACACACATACTGGCCAAAGGCCTTTGTGAAGAAGAAAGTAATAGATGCTTGCAGGAGGGAACAGCAGAAGTAGAAGATCTCTCTTCTAAGTTGTAAGCTTCCCCATTTTTGATTATGAACCAGAATAGTGAGGCAACAAAAAGCTGTGTGCCAGTAATATAGTGTCTGATAATATAGTTGGCCATTTACGCTAATTGATCACTTCATCTCCTTACCATCTATCCATTCATTTCTATAAATAACAGAAACTTAAATTTCCTAAAAATAAAATAAAAAAAAAAAACAGGAAAATCATACTGAAACATAAAAAGTCATCATAAATTCTATTCTTTTGTGTCT